>NC_072382.2:30942500-31242500 GCF_028885625.2 Pongo pygmaeus | reverse complement strand
GCTGAGACAGGAGAATGGCGTGAACCCGGGAGGCGGAGCTTGCAGTGAGCTGAGATCACACCATTGCACTCCAGCCTGGGTGACAGAGCGAGACTCTGTCTCAAAAAAAAAAAAAAAAAAAAGTTATATAACTCATCAATCAAAGATCATGTAGTCATGTAGCTAGAAAGTTGCAGAGCTGGGATTTAACTTAAGTGGTCCAACTCCAGAGTTGTTGCTCTTAATCACCCCACCACACTGCTTGTTGAGGAAATGAATGTGGAATTTGAATGATGAATTCACACTCATCCTTCCTTAGGGTAGCCTTTGTAGGATTGGGATTCAGTCTGATCTGGGTTCAAATTTTGTAACTGACTCGCATTTTATGATTTACTTGCTTTTGTGATGGGGTTATGGTGTGGGAGCACCAAAAATCTCGTGTCTTATAAAGAGTTCACTTCTAATGTTCTGGATACTACTCTCCATCCTCACTGTTGATCGTGCTTCCTTTGTTGTTTTGGCCACAAAGAAACTCAACTAAAATTTGAGCCCTGATACTAGTAATCATATAATAGTTTGTGGAATGCATTTTGTCTGTTACCTTTCTTTTCTGCTTTTCCTTATAACATCCCATTTTCCACATTTTAAACTATTTATTTATCTCAGCCAACTCAATTTATGAAAATAAATTATGAATTTATAACAAATAAATATATGTATAAAAGTGTGTCCCTGGACAGGTTATTTAACCACTGTGATGCTTCCTGTCTTCTGTGCAGTGTTGGTAATCATTCCTGCCTCACAGTTTTTTGGTGGAGCCTAAGTGGGGTAAAGTCCATGAAAGCCCAGAACACACAATAAACATTTAGTAAGAGTGTCTTCCTCTTCCTCATTTACGGTAAAGATGAGGAAATCTTTTTTTTTCCCTGAGACAGAGTCTCGCTCTGTTGCCCAGGCTGTGGTGCAGTCTTGGCTCACTGCAACCTCCGCCTGCTGGGTTCCAGTGATTCTTCTGCCTTAGCCTCCCAAGTAGCTGGGACTACAGGCACGTGGCACCACGTCTGGGTGGTGCAGTCTTGGCTCACTGCAACCTCCGCCTGCTGGGTTCCAGTGATTCTTCTGCCTTAGCCTCCCAAGTAGCTGGGACTACAGGCACGTGGCACCACGTCTGGCTAATTTTTGTATTTTTTTAGTAGAGACGGGGTTTCACCATGTTGGTCAGGCTGGTCTCCAACTCCTGACCTCAAGTGATCTGCCTGCCTTGGCCTCCCAGAGTGCTGGGATTACAGGTGTGAGCCACTGCGCCTGGCCAAGGATGAAGGAATCTTGTGCTGGTACCTGGCATAGTGGAGGTAATGGAAGGTGGTTTAATATGTCTTACTGAGCTGCTAAGAAGCAGCTGCATGTCTTATTGAGCTGCTAATTGATACTACTAACTGGGGAGCTCCATTACAAAAACCCACAATAAATGACAGACTGTCATCATGCCCTGTTTTGGGTGATTCTTTTCACTATAATAAATTGGTTTTTGAGCAGCAGAAAGATAATAGGTTTAGTAAGTAGAAAAGACTCGACCACAGGGGGCTTGTGCATAAAGCCCAGCCTGGAAAATGGAAAGCATTTATCAGTAAGACCCACAGAAACTTTTTATTACTATGGCAACTGGGTCTTTGGTAAGTCTCTCTTTAGCTAGATTATAATGTAGTAGTGAGGAATATCAACTGTATGTTTCAATTGCTTATTAGCTCATAAAATTTGCCAGTTTGCATATTAATTGTTACTGGATAAAATAGCCCTATTTTTAGGTGACCCAGTCACCCATTTTCTGATACCAAGCCACTTTGGGAACTTAAAAAAAAACAAAACAGTAGTTATAGTAATAAAAACTCTTAGCCTTAGACAGGCGTCTTCTCATGTAATCCTCCCAACTACCCTGTAAGGTCAGTTTCATCTTCCATTTTACAGATGAGAGAGGAGAAGCCCAGGGCAGTTAGGTCCAAGGTCACAGTTCTGGTAAGGCGTAGATCCAGGGTTTGAATCCATGTCTGTTTGATTTGTTATAAAAATAACTTTATAGTCTTAACCATTAATATGGGCTATAGCCCATGTGATATAGAATATAGAGTTTCTGTAAAGCTGAAAAGGCAAAAAATCCAAGAGTATTCACCTTTTCCTAGTACAGGGTTGGTTCTTCAACCTCAAAAGTATTGACATTTTGGGGCCAGGTAAGTCTTTCTTTTTGTTACTGAAACACCAGGGGTTCAGTCTAGGTCCTGCTACTCGACACACAGAAAGCCAATCACTGACACGATGATTATTGCTAAGGAAGAAGCCTTTAATCAGGTGCTGCAGCTTAGGAGATGGGAGCTCAGTCAGTCTCAAATCCATCTCCCTGACTGATATGGTTTGGCTGTGTCCCCATCCAAATCTCATCTTGAATTGTAGTTCCCATAATCCCCATGTGTCACGGGAGGGATCTGGTGGGAGGTGATTTAATCATGAGTGTGGTTACCTTCATGCTGTTCTCGTGACAGTGAGTGAGTTCTCATGAAATCTGATGGTTTTATAAGGGGCTTTTCCCTCATTTGCCTCGGCACTTCGCGCTGCCGCCATGTAAAGAAGCACGTTTGCTTACCCTTCCACCACGATTGTAAGTTTCCTGAGGCCTCCCCAGCCATGCTGAACTGTGAGTGAATTAAACCTCTTTCCTTTATAAATTACCCAGTCTTGGGTATGTCTTTAGGTGTATCTTTATTAGAAGGGACTAATACGTTGACCCACTAAAACTAGCTTTGTATAGCAGGGAAGAAATGTAACAATGTGTAAGAAAACAGGAACTGGGAAAGGGCAAGGAAACGATTATGATGAATAGAGGGTCTCTGCATTTCATTGTCTGGATGTGGTGATATGGTGAGTTTCAGCTCTTTGATACTTTTTTGAGAGGCCTGAAAGTCCTTCCCTGAGGAAGGAACTGACGTAAAACAAATGTAAACTTCAAACTTTAAGACCAGAAGGGTCATCCACCCCCACCCCACTACATCCCCCAGTATTGCCTAACTTTGCCTGGGGAGGAATTTGGCTAATTAGGACTTTCCTGGAAAAAAGCAACTCTTTCATTTCTGATGTCACCAGTCTTCTTAGATCTTAGGATTTACCAGAAAATTTTGTTCTTTATTTGGTTATGTTCAGAGAGCTGTGCAATTTATTGCTACTATCTAATTTTAGAACATTTTAATCACCCCAAGAAGAAACCATGTACCCATTAGCAGTCATTCCCCATTCTTCCCTCTCCTAGTCCCTGGGAACCACTAATCCACTTTTTGTCTCTACAGATTTGCCTATTCTGGACATTTCATATAATGGAATCATACAATATGTGGCCTTTTGTATGTAGCTTCTTTGACTTAGAATAATGTTTTCAAGGTTCATCTGTGTTGTATCATGTATCAGTACTTAATTCCGTTATATGGAATATAGGAGTCCAGTTTCGTTCTTTCATATGTGAATTTCCAATTGTTTCAGCCATTTGTTGAAAAGACTATCCAGTGAATTTTCTTGGCACTCTTGTCAAAAATCAATTGACTAGAAAAGTAAAGGTTTATTTCTAGACACTCAATTTTATTTTATTGATCCATATGTGTACCCTTATGCCAATAACCACAGTGTCTTGATTACTGTAGCTTTGTGTAGTACATTTTTAAATTGAGAAGTGTTAGTCCTCTCATTTTGTTCTTCTTTTTCAATATGGTTTTGGCTATTTAGAGTCCCTTGAATTTTCATATGAATTTATGATCAGCTTGTCCATTGTGCCAAGAAGCTAGCTGAGATTTTAGTATAAGGGTTCCATAGACTCTGTGGATCAATTTGGGGAGTATTGCCATCTTAACCAATTTTAAATTTTAAAGCTTTCAATTTTTGAACATGGGTTGGCTTTCTGTTTACTTAGGTCTTCTTTATTTCAGTGATATTTTGTAGTTTTCAGTGTACAAGTCTTACATTTCTTTTATTAAAATTATTCCTAAGCATTTTATTCTTTTTGATACTATTGGAAATGGAATTGTTTTCATAATTTCATTTTTGGATTGTTGATTGCTAGTGTATACAAATACAATTGATTTTGGTATATCCACCTTGTCTCCTGCAACCTTGCTAAACTTGTTTGTTAGTTCTAATAGTTTTTTTTTTTTTTTGAGACAGGATCTCACTCTGTTGCCCAGGCTAGAGTGCAGGAGTGCAGTGGTGTGATCACAGATCACTGCAGCCTTGACCTCCCAGGCTCAAGTGATAATCCTGCCTCAGTCTCCCAAATAGCTGGACTACAGGTGCAGGCCACCACACCTGGCTAATTAATTTTTTTTTTTTTTTTTTTGTAGAGACGGGGTTTTGCCATGTTGCCCAGGCTGGTCTCCAGCTCCTGGGCTCAAGTGATCTGCCCTTCTTAGCCTCCCAAAGTGCTGGGATTACAGGCATGAGCTACCACTCTCGGCTAGTTCTAATAGTTTTTTTGTGTGTGAGTATGAAATCGTTCTTGTTTTCTAATGTAGGCATTTACAGCTATAACTTTCACTCTCAGCCTTGTTTTGGTATGTTATGCTTTTGTTTTCATTCATCTCAAATTATTTTTTAATTTTATTTTTTATCTTCTGACCCATTGGTTATTTAGGAGTGTGTTAATTTCCACATACTTGTGAGTTTCACAAATTTCCTTCTGTTGTTGATTTCTAATTTCATTCCATTGTGGTTGGAGAACATATGTTATATGATTGCATTCCTTTTAACTGTATTGAGGTTTGTTTTATGTCCTAACATTTGGTCTGTCCTGGAGAATGTATACTTGGGAAGAATGTGTTCTGTGGTTGTTGGGTAGCGTGTCCTGTAGACATCTATTAGGTCCACTTTGTGGTGGTGTTCATGCCTTCTATTTTCTTGCTGATCTTCAGCCTAGTTATTCTATCCATTATTGAAGATGGAGTACTGAAGTTTCTATCGTTGTTTAACTGACTATTTCTCCCTTTAATTCTGTCAGTTTTTGCTTCAAGTATCTTGGGGCTCTGTTTTTAAGTACATGTAATTATGTCTTCCTGATAGAAGACATATTGGCTATTTTATCATAAAGTTCTACTTTGACTCTAGGAACTGAACTTTTTTTTTGTCTTAAATTCGATTTTGTCTGATATTAGTATAGCCACTTATACTCTCCTGATTTCAAATATTTTTTGATCCTCCCAGGCTATTCTAATATGCAGCCAGGATTGAAGGCACTGCTTTTATGGATAAATTAGAAGCTGAGGATCAGTATTTTGTTGTTAAAGTTAGCTCATAACTACCAAGAGATGATAGCCATGGGATTTTCTGATTCCTGTGACTGATGTAGAAGGCATTATAGAAATTTCAGGATGCCTTTCCTAGAGCAAGACTTGTGGTGCGTTAATGTACTATTTTCCCAAAAGAGTTGTTTTCAAGTTACATCATGACACAGAGAATGTTTTCTTGTGCAGGCTGTGGGAACAGCCTGGAGGAGCCTCCCTCCCTCTTTGCCCTGTTGACACACTCACCTCTGATGTATCTGAGTTTCCGTGGGTGTTACAGTGGCTTATCTTCACATTGTAGGCCTTTATATCTGCCCTTTGCAGGTGTTTTGAGACAAAACCTGAGTTTTAGGGTTCTGCTGTTTATGTGGATCGTGTGGGGAGGGCCAAGAAAACCTTTCAGAGATGCCTCTAGAGAGCTCATCAGAAATGAGCTTCCTCTTTGGAGTCCGAAGGCAAAGAATATGCCACGGAAGCGAGGATGTTTGAAGAAGGAAAACCTCAAGGTTTGCCAGGAGCCAGGGGGATGGGAGAGGGTGGAGGCTCTGAAAAGTAAACCCTTCTTCTTTTGGCAAAGATAACCCTCCTTGCCTAAGTGAGATGGAAAAGGGTCTAGAATGGAGTCCTCTTTGAGTTCATTCAAACTTGAAAACTGTCTGTGATTCTTACACTCTTCACTCATTTTCTTTTTTTGGTCTCACTTTTTTTCTACCGCTTGTTAGGAGTCATCCCTTAGATATCACCTTTCATGCGGTTGGATGATACCTTTACTGAAATACTCTTTTTTTTTTAGGTGGAAACTATTCTGTTCTCCCTGAATCTCTGTGCCCACATCTGGTCTTAATCCCAGGAACTCGGATCCACTGTCAGGAAGTTTTTCCACCCAGTAGTGAAAAGCCTCCAGAGGCTCAGTTACCTAACCCACATTTATTTATTATCTTTTTAGATCTTTCCTCACCCCTCAAGATTTGTCTGTAGAAGCAGCGGTTGGGAATATCTTAGTTTCCTGCTTATAAATTCTCTAGAATTTTCATTCCAATGTATATGCACACAAAGACCTCTTTATCCACATATGTGTGTGCATTACAAATAGCCAAAATAAATAACCTTTAAAAACCTCTTTACATTATAATTTCCTAATCCCAAACTTGTTTGGTGGAAATTTTGCCTTTTTTTCCCCTGTCATTCTTCATAATAAAATTTAAAGGTCAGTGATAGCCACTTTGAATTCTGTTATGGTTTATAGTGTCTTTCTTTCTAAAAGTACAAAGAATATTATGCGCTTGTCTCTTCTGCTCCCTCAGGCTTTTGGGGGGATGAGGAGATTTCCTTGACTTCCAATAGCCTCATGAGATCTTTGTGAGTTCATATAAAAAGTTTCTTCAGAAAAAACAAATCTGACACATCACTTTCCTTTAGAAAGATGTCTGTTGGCTTCCAGGATAATTCCAGACTCCTGTCTGCCTTGCTCCCAGATGCATCTCCTGCCGCATAGCCCATGTCCCAGGTGCCCTAACTTCTCCCAGATTTCTGTACAAGCCATAACCTGTTTCAACTCTGAGCTTTAGTTCATGCCATTCCTCTTGCCTGGAGTGTCCTTCCCTCTTTTTTTTCACTAACACACTCCTAATAATCTTTCATACCCAACTAAAATAGCACGGGTTTACGAAGTACTCCCTGGCTTCCCCAGGCTGAGTGGGTCCCACTCTTTCTGAGTTCCTTTTGCATTCTGGCCATTCCCCACATATTAATTAAGCATCCATTGCTGGGCAGAAAGTGTCTGAAATGATAATAAATGAGAATAGTAATAATAGCTAATACTGTATAATATTGCTGATAATCTGTAACACTCAATACTACATAATACTACATTTTATATTTTATAATACTATATTTTGTAGTGTAATGTCAAATAATAAGATGTAATGTATAAAACAATAGCAAATATAGTGTTAACTATCATAGCTAATACTTTGTTCCAGAAAAAGTGCCAAGTAATTATTACATTGTCTTATTTAATCCCCACAACAACTGAGCGAGGTTGGTAGTGTTCATATCTCCATTTCCTGATAAGGAAATTGAGGCACAGAGCGGCTAACCAACTTACCATAAATCATATGGCCAGTAAGTGGTAGAGACAACATTTGAACCCAGGCAGGCTGACATCTAACTGCTTAACTGCTGTAATTAACTTTTTTTTGAGACAGGATCTTGCTCTGTCACCCAGGCTAGAGTGCATTGGTGCAATCTCCGCTCACTGCAGCCTCTGCCTCCTGGGCTGAAGCAATCCTCCCACCCCAGCCTCCAGAGTAGCTGGGACTACAGGCGTGTGCCTGGCTAAATTTTTTTTTGTATTTTTTTGTAGAGATAAGGTTTCACCATGTTGCTCAGGCTGGTCTTGAACTCTGAGTTCAAGCAATCCACTCGTCTTGGCCTCCCAAAGTGCTGGGATTACATGTGTGAGCCACCACACCTAGCCATAATTAACTGTTGAAAGGCAAATGTTGATACAGCTTATGTTGCACTTACCACATCTCATTGCAATCATGTTTATTGTCTCTTTTTCTTTCTCTTTCTCTTGGCCAGGTGTTTTTTTTAGCTAAGGGCCTCTTGCTAGCAGGAATCGTTCTCTTCTCTTTGCAGCCCCCATACTTGGTTCTGTGTGTGGCATAAAGTGAGTTTGAGAATTAATGTTGGTGGAATGAATAACTGAAAGAGCAAAGCCTTAGACTGTCTAAACATTACATTGATTTCCACGTCATTTTTCTCAGGACTAGCCGTCTATGTGAAAAGCAATTTGTAGAACCATGAACCATGTTAGGGAGGGGAGGGCATTACTGAATCTCTACCAGATAGCAAGCATTTTGCTGTATTCTCTACATGCAAAATCTCATTTTATTTTCACAGCAGCTCAGGAGTTCTATACCATCTTTATCTTCCTTTTACAGATGGGGATGCTGAGGCTGAGGGAAGTTAAGTGATTCATCCAAGATCTCAGTGATTACGTGGTGGAACTGAGGTGGAAACCTGGATGCTTCTTTTCTTTTCTTTTTTGACAGTCTCACTCTGTCGCCCAGGCTGGAGTGCAGTGGTGCAATCTCAGCTCACTGCAATCCCCGCTTCTTGGGTTCAAGCGATTCTCCTGCCTCAACCTCCCTAGTAGCTGGGACTACAGGCTTATGCCACCACACCTGGCTAATTTTTTGTCTTTTTAATAGAGATGGGGTTTCACCGTGTTAGCCAGGATGGTCTCGATCTCCTGATTTCGTGATCTACCCGCCTCGGCCTCCCGAAGTGCTGGGATTACAGGCGTGAGCCACCGCGCCCGGCCCAGAAACCTGGATGCTTCTTAACTCTGAGGCCTTCTGACCTCTTAACCCTAGGCTGTAGACCTCCTCTTCTCAGCATAAAAGAGAAGAGTTTTGGAAAGAATTTTCTATGAGAGAATCTTCTGGCAAAGATGTTTCAACTGGATACCTTCTTTCTGTATTTATATTCCAGTTAGCGTATGGTCTGTTGCTCTTTCACTCCCCAGTGCGTACGTCTGAAACAGCCAATATGTTATTTTAGGAAGAAATAATACATTGCAATATCTGATCAATAAAACTTGGAGTCTACCCCAGTAGTCATGTGGAGCTCAACTGTTGCAACAAGCAAAGGGCTTTTTGCTCAAGCCATACGTTTTGCAAAGGCTAGAATTCCAGGAGTGAGTTTGCTTTCTGGGCTGTCTGTCATCTGCCTTGGGACCACAATAAAGGAGCTCTCCCCGTTTAGCCCCCAGATTTCCTGGAGAATCCAGGCAGATTATTTTTTAGAAGTCAGTTATTTTTACAAGGCTTTCTTTGCTTTCTTGTCCCCAACCATGAAGTCATTTTAAAAGGAACCAGTTTGACCTTTTACCAAATGAGCTAGAGGACCGAATATATTAATAGCAGCAACATCAGATCGACCACTTTTTGCAGTGTTTAGCTAGCAATGGCCACATGTCGGTTTTCACTTTGAGGAGCTGTGCATGTTGATTCAAATTATGTAAATTTTAGACTTTCTTTTCTAACATATACTTTTGATTAGCCCTTGTCATTCTCACATCTTTACAGTGAGCTGAATTGTAACTGGTTCATAGCACATTTTTTTTTATGAGAAATAGGACTTTTAATTTTTTTAATTAATGAAAAGATACTAGGTACTTTTACGGATATGAGAAGCATGTTCATACTGACCTCCTTTCAGTTCCTCCTTTACCACATTGTTCTGCCTCCAGGCCTTTACACAGGCAGCTTGGAATATCTTTGATTCCACAATTTCACAAACACTAAAATTTCAAATGTGGCCTAGGTGTCTTCTATGTATTCTCATTGTTTGCAGGTGCGACACAGAGTTTGTGAATTAATATTAGTGGAATGAAAAACGGAATGAGTAAGGCCTCACGCTGTAAATATTACATTGCTTTTCCGCCTAGACCGTGGCCGACCTCAGCTGAAACCGACCTTCCCCTGAGAAGCCTGTTCTGATGTCAGCCTCCTCCCTAGTTTGGGATTAAGCATCCTATAGCTCCCCCATCAGGGCACTATTTGCATTACATGCAGAGGCTCCTTTACCTGTCTCTGTCTTCCACTATCACAGAGAGAGCCTGTCAGCTTCGCTTTTGAATCCCCACACCACTGACTCAGCACCAGACAGGTAATAGAATGCTTAGGAGTATTCTGATATTGGCCAAACGGGGCAGATTATTTATTGCCTCTTTAATCCTATTTTCTGCTGGGCACAGGTAAATGTAAATCCTTACAAAATAGACAGAACTGAGTAAGTTTCAAAGCTCTAAAAAGGGCCTTTTTGCTTAAACAACAACCATTTGTGTATGAGCCCACAGCTTTTGTGTGTGAAGCAGAATTTGTATCTTGCACACAAAAGGGGAAGAAGAGAGCAGTGTTGAAAGGCGGAAAGATCATAAAGAGGCCAGTTGTTTCCTTGTGGATATTCATCTCATGGTAACTCCTCTTTCTGGGGTGTATTAGACTTGGCTTGAAGGAGTCATGGCCAGAGTAGGTCCCACATTGGCTGTGTAGCCGTGATTCTTGGAGCAGCAATAACATCAGGAAGAAAGGAATGATGAGGCCATTTGCTCTGTGGGTATAAGAAGGTGGTAGAATCGGTCAGAGTAGGATGTTCACATTTTAGTGCCCATTGGGATCCTTAGTGTGCTTAGTAAAAATGCAGATTCCCCTAGGGGAGAGACTCAGGAATCTGCATATTCACAAGCGTCCCTGGGGATCCTGCTGCAGGTGGATCACTGACTTGTTCTCTGCGACACTGCCCCAGAGGATGGGGAATTCTGGAGAAATACTGGCAAGTAGGACAGTCCTAAGAGTGAGAGCCTGCCCTTGCCCTTTGTCAGGGTCCTTAGTCAAAGGAGACCATGTAGCCCAGGAAAGTCAACTCAAGGAGCATCTCCCAGAAGGAGGACACTGCATTTTCCCATGATTCCGGCAACCCAGGGAAACCAATTCCAGCAAAGATTGATGCCCTGTACCCGGTGCAAATTTAGAATGATAAAAAGAAGAGTCATGGTTTCCTTGACCAGACAGGAATGTCCCCTACTCTGCAGAATAATGAAATACACAGATGTTAAAATGAAAAGAGACAGAGATGGATGGAGAATAATAGAGCGCAGCAGCAGTTAAGGAGCAACTTAACAAAAATACAGAGGAACCATGGGATGCTCTCAGCCTTTGGGCTTCTAGGAGCGTCATTGCCAACATGAGAGAATCAGCCCATCGCAGACAATCCTAGGCTGGAGGCTTTTCTCATAGCCATCTGTGGCCAGAAGACAATACCAGTTCCTCAGGGAGGAGGCAGTCAACAGTCAAAAGGATACCAAAATGTAAAACATGCATATCCTTTGACCTAGCAGTTATACCTTCACGAGATTATATACAAGTGGGAAAAATAATATATATATCTGGCTGTGCATTGTTTATTGAAAACACCCCAAATGTCCATCAGTAATGGGATTTATGGGTACATAGACACAGTAGAGTTACCCTTAGCCATTAAAAATGGTGATGTGTACCAGTAGTTATTGACAAGAAAAGATGTCACAATATATTATGTAGCAAAAACAGGTTTTAGAATAGCATATATTTTAAGGGTGCATTTAAGTAAAATTGCATGCTCGGATTTCTGCCTGTTAATTCAGTCAGTAATTATTGAGTAGTCTGTGTGCCTGGCACTTCTCTGGGCATTGGAGATACACAGTGAACAAGACAGTGGCCCTTTGCTATTGGAAGTGTGGTACCTGGAGCCAGCAGCATTGCCTGGGAGCTTGTTAGGAATGCAGGATCCCAGGCTCCACCCGAGACCCACTGCATTTTAACAAGGTCCTGGGGCAATCCATTTGCACACACTGGTTTTTGAGACCACGCTGTAAGAGCATGTTTACCAAAATGTCCACAGTATACTTCCCCACGTGGTGGCAATTTGTTATAAATTTTACATCTGTCTTTGTATGTTTCTCCATGGTTTGACTTTTTCACAGTGACCTGTGTCTTGTGTTTATAAAAGCAAGGGTGGTGATATTGTGGAACAGCTCCTTGTTCGTTGGGCTCTCTCAGCCACATACTGGCAGGATCCTGGGGCAGGAGTGGGAGGTGAGCAGGGGTTGAAGGTGAGTAGCTGTTGCTCATTTGGCCAACCACAGAGGTCTAGAAGAGAGATCCTGGAGACCCACAGCTACAGCAGGAGCTGTTGCCATAGTCTGAGAGATGCAGCAGGTCTGATTAGCTGACTTCATGGCTGTTCTGGTGGAACAGAGAGGCTTCCACATTGCAGCCTCTGTCCAGCTCTTTTGTGTGATTGCTGCCTGGGAAGAATCTGGGGAGGTGGCCAGAGACAGCAAGCCCACGCTGAAGTTTCCATCATCCTCCAGGACCTTGAGCAGCCCTGAGCCCTTCCCAGGCAGATTGGGAGCTACACACATGAAGTCTGGGGAAGAGCCTTCTATACAAGGCCTGGAAAGTTCTGCTCCTGTGGGAGAGGGGCTTTTTCTTGGGAGTCTCTCCTGTACCTGTCCCAGATGAGGGGTTTGATCAGGTATGGCTGTAGGGTACCCTGCCTAAAGTGTAGTGTAGTTAAAAGAAGCTGGACTCAAGAGCAGAAGAACTGGACTGTAGACCAGTCTGACCCTAAATAGCTATGTGACTTTGGGCAAGTCCAGTTGCCTCTTTGAGCCTCAGTTTTCTCATCTGTGGAACATGAGAATTGGTTAGTGAGTGCACGTATGTGGACTGCCTGCGTGCCCCAGTTGTTACGAGTCTTTGTCCTTAGGATATCACAACCTGGAGACACTAGAATGCCTCCCGGCCCCCTCTAGTTCTCACATGGACCCCAAATATTGGTCCCAGGACTGTCTCTGATTTATGACCTGGTTATCACTGGCCTCTGGTGAAATGGGAAAAATAAGGACATCTAGTGAACATGTAGCTATAAAGTTTCTGCCCTTTCAGGGTAGAGAGTTCTTTACTCTGAGACTTTGCCTTCCTGCATTTTGGATGCTAAGGCAGCTGTTTATTTAGGGCATTAGTAAGTAGAGCTCATTGCGGGTGTTTTTGTAAGTCTTTGTGTAAAATAAAAAGTTGGCAATTGTGTTAGTGTTTCCTCTACTCTTACCTAGTTTTTTATTTTTTATTTTGCGGGTCTGTGAATTCCAGGACTGTGGGGAAGTAGGCTCGCTCTAAAAAGTGGGGAGAGGACTTAGATCAGGAAATAAACCCAACCCACAGGAGACCCTTGGTCCCCATCTTCCTGCTAATGAAAGCTGCCGCTTTGAAAAGTTTGTGGACCAGATCCTTGAAAAGTGGTGAATTCAAGTATTCAATGGAACAGAGTCACCCTGTCTGCCTTTGTCAGGGCTACTTTAAAGACAGGCAGGGTCAGTCTTTCGCCTTCTGTTGGGCGCTGCTGAGTTCTGTGAGGAAATCTCCCCTTTGTGGAAATGGCGGGTGAGAGAGGGACAGTCGGGGCCTTGCCCAGGACCCCCCTTCCCCACAGCCCTGTAGCAAGTCATGCAGGCAGGGAGCAGCTGACAGCTGTTGTCTGGGATAGGCTTCTCTCTGCCCCTGCCAGGCACTCGGCTGGTTGCCTGTGATCTGCTTTGCAGGCGTGTGATGATGCAAATGTAAATCATAACAGGACAGGCTTCCCTGACATAAACAGCAACTGAGCATGCTGACCAGGCAGGAAGTCTCATTAGTAATTCCTGAAAAGGGTGCAAGGGCAGGGCCAAAGAGCCGGTTAATTGAATGATGGCTAATTCATTTATAATTATTCATATTTTCACTCTTTTCTCTTTCTCCCATAAAACCTAGTCCTCTGGAGCTGGGCCGGTCCTTAGAGAAATCTAAGGAGGCGGCAGAGCAGCTGTGCCAAGGGAAAGATTTGAACCTTGATTTTGTTTATTAGCAGTGTCAAGTTACTTCACTTCTGGACCTCAGTTTTCTTATCTGTAAAATGTTTTTTTTGTGTGTGTGAGAACTTAAAGATATCTGTGAAACAGAGCACAGTGCTTAGCTCATACTAAGCATTCAGAAAATGCTAGCCATGTTCTCCAGCCTCACTCTTTCCTTTTATAGGTTCATTTGGACATTATGCAAATATTTATGAGGCACATGGTGTAGGCACTGTACGGTGCAGCTCCTTTAAAAATGGTAAATGAAAGTATGCAAATGAGTGTACGTTCTTGGAGACTGGAAGGCAGGGGCGTTAGCCAAACAGCTTAATACAAAACTGATGAGATCAAGTAGTGATGTGTCCTGTGAGGGGAAAGAATAGAAGGCTGAGGGTTAGAGCGACTAAGGGTGGGAGCGTAGGTTCTACTGCAGATAGTGCAATGATTCAAGAGACTGAGTAAGATGGAGGAGTGAGCCGTGCTGAGCCCTGGGAAAAAGACATTCCAGGCAGTGGGAACAGAGAGTGCAAAGGCCCTGAGGTGGGAAAATGCTGGCTGGGCTTGAGAAGGAACAAAGAAATCTGTGTAGTTTGATTTCCAAGATGGGAAGATCTTCATGGCCTTCATGAGAAAGCCTGGAATTGGAGAGCAGCATGATGACTCTAGGTTTTATTCTAAAGTAACGGGAAGGCAGTGACCTTCTTAGTAGAGGAGTGATGTGCTGAGGCTTATGAGGAAACACTGTCAGCGTAGATGGCAAAGCCTGTAAGCGTTCTTCCCTGATCCCTCAAAAGGTGACCAGAACAAGAGTGGCTGATCAAGGACCATGTGTCAGAAGCTTGAACCTGTCTGGCAGGACACGATGGCTGGAGAGCTGGCAGAGGGGCAAACCTGACCCTGGAAAATGGAACTCCTCTGCTTTTCTGTTACTGTAGACTTTCCCGGCAGAAGCTAAAATGCCCATCTGTGCAGAAAAAGCATTAACACAGCAGGCCTGACTGCTGCCCTTTGAAAAGTCTGCTTGGAACATTGGTCCTTGGCTGGCATCCGGGAACCTCAATTTCAGTAGGTTTCCCATTACCTGACTGTTAATGGTGGCTCACTGTGCCTAAACTGGCTGTGCAGACAGTGTAGTTGATGCTGTTTTTCTGCTGGAAGTCTGGAAATTTGGTGTGCCGAGAATGCCTGTGTGACCAGCCTCTCATAAAAACCGTGAGCACTGAGCCTCTAATGAGCTGCCCTGGTGGATGACATTTCACACATGTTGTCAACAACTTGTTGCTGGAGGAATTAAGCACATCCTGTGTGTCTACCCTGGAAGAACACTTGTGAAAGCTTGAGCCTGGTTTCCTGTGACTTCATTTCATATACCTTTTTCCTTGGCCTTTTTATCCTTTCACTGTAAGAAATCTTAGCTTTGATTATATGCTGAGTCCTGGGAGTTAGCCTAGTGAATCATTGAATCTGTGTGGGCTTGGGGACCCCTGACACAGCATCTTATATGAAGGGATGTATCTTCATATAAGATGTATGTTGATGTATCTCATTACTGATGATGTTGACCATGGTCACTTGGCTGAGGTGGTATCTACCAAGTTTCTCCACTGTCAAGTTACTATTTTTCTCTTTGTAATTAATAACATTGCGGAAGATACTTTGACACTGTGCATATCCTGTTTCTCCTCAAGTGTTTATTTTCTAATTTTAGCATCCATTGCCAGATCTTGCCTGTAACAGTTATTACAATAGTGTTTGTTTCGTGGTGACTTTCTGTTCCCCGCACCTCTTCTACATTTATTAATGAGAAGTCTTCAATAAGGAAGAACTTTCCTTTCTCCCCTTTTTACTTACTTATTCAACAATTTTTGGTATCAGTCTCAGGTACTAGATCCTTATTTTGTTGGCCTCAGATATTTATTTTATTCTCTGTGTCATAATCTGATACTGTTGTTGATTTTGTTGCTTGGATGGTTCTAGCTTTGGCTATTGGGAACTTCAGGTTAACTTCTGTGTCCTTTTGACATGCTCCCATGATATTTGGACACTTACTTACATTATTTTGACACTTCTGGCAACAGAAGATACTCTGGGTTCATCTTGTTTGTATATTCTTCCTGGAATCAACCATTTCTCCAAGGAGGTTGGTTCTCTTTGTTGGATAATGGTATTTAGGAACCAAGATCTGGGTGCTAGGTGTGCTTATTGCTGTTGAGGTGTACTGCTTCTAGTCTCTCTCAGCAGACAGAGCTAGGAAATGTATGTATGTGCACTATCCCATACATACACACAAGTCAATATTTATTTTTGTCTGTCTGTCCGTCCGTCCATCCATCCATCTATCCATCCATCCATCCATCCATCCATCCATACTCTCTGTCTAATTTTTAAAGCCCTTGGGTTCATACTGGTGACCTCCAATTCCTTCAAATTTCCATTGGAAATTTTGGTTCAATTTCAATGAACCAAAGCCTCACGATTCACTTTTTTTTTGAAGATGTCTTTTTTTTTGAGATGAGTCTCACTCTTTTGCCCAGGCTGGAGTGCAGTGGCGCAGTCTCAGCTCACTGCAACCTCTGCCTCCCGGGTTCAAGCAGTTCTCTGCTTCAGCCTCCTGAGTGGCTGGGATTACAGGTGCCTGTCACCATGCCTGGCTAATTTTTTTGTGTATGTAGTAGAGACGAGGTTTCACCATCTTGGCCAGGCTGTCTTGAACTCCTGACCTCGTGATCCACCCATCTCAGCCTCCCAAAGTGCTGGGATTACAGGCGTCAGCCACCGTGCCTGGCCTAGCCTTCCCACTTTCTTTGTTTGCAACTTCTTTCTCTGACAGAAATCTTACAATATATTTACATATTTGTTCAACCCTAGTGCACCCAGAAGATAGTTTCAGAATTGATGACCCATACCCTTGGGAGAAACAAATATAACTAGTGTACAGTATTGTAGTTTTTTTTTTTTCTTTAGCTTTATGGAATCTAGTCAACATACTGTTTTCCTGAGTTACTTAGGCTGGTTCTTTTCTTCCCCATCCCCTTCAGTGTGGTGGTGTTATTTACTAGTAATACAGTTACGTTTACTTGTTATTGTTTATATTTCATTTTGAGTTTTCCCCACATGTGATTGATTTTCAGTGTTTATTTTTGGGGTATATAAAATACTACCACAGTTCTAAGATATATACTGCTCTCAGTATATTCACACAAGTATATGTTAAGTCAGATAGATATACTCGGAGAAATGTGTAACCTTCTTATCCTATTATCTTGTCTGATATCAGTTCCCCATGTTTTTCCACTCCTTTCCCACTCACCCCCTATAGATAACCAATCTCTTTAGTTTCTGGTTTATCCTCCCGTATTTCTTTTGCACAGATAAGCCAATACATGTATATTTTCTTATACCCCTTCTTTTCTTATATGGAGGGCAGCAAAGTACTATTACAGGATCTTTGGGGTATCACTTTGCCAACTGGAAATTTCTGTGGCCAGTGGCAACTTTGCCCAGGTTTTGCTCTGGCCTGCTGGGCTTCTCTGCCTACTTGACCTGGCAGGCTGCGCTTGGCTCCCACTACCAGCCTAGATCCCATACCTGCCAAGGGCAAGCCAGTTGCAGAACAGTGAGGGTTGTGTGAGCGAGCATGGAGTTCAGCCACTGCACAGCCAGGTGTGCCAGCTGTGGTGGGGCAGGCAGCTGCAGGCACCGGCATGGGTGCCAGCTCCCTGCAAAGCTGCAGGTGGACCAGGCATACCATAAGCAGCTTCCATGGCTGACACTGGGGAATGCAGTGTGGTGCCCAGAAGCTTGGAGACTCCAGTAACCACAGAGCCCTAAAGACGGTATCACAACCCTGGCTTGGGGGTGCTCCTAGGTCTGGGCTCCCCAAAGGACCACAGCTCTTCCTTCTTCTCTCCTCTTGTCTCCCACAACATGGTGGGCAAACAGAATGTTTCAGTCCTGTTTGTGTTATAGTTCTTTCAGCCCTGCCATTCAGTGAGTTCCTAGTTCTTGTCCTGCATCCAGGAAGAATGAGGTACGCAGACAAGTGGAGGGTGAGCAAGACAAAGGGGAACTTTATTGAGTAATAGAACAGCTCAGAGGAGACTCACAGTGGGCAGCTCCTCTCCATAGCCAGGGTGTCTTGATGAGTGTTCAGCTCTCAGCAGAGAGGGTAGCTCCTCTCTGCAGCTTGTCCTGTTGTCTCCTCAAGTCTGGCTGAGTCCAGAGTTTTTATGGGCCTCAGAGGGGAGGAAGTGTGTGCCGATTAATCCATGGACAGCCTGGAAAAGTTCCCACTCCAGTCTGCGGGACCCACAGCCTGGCCCTCAGGCCTCAGGCCTTCCCTGGCTTGAAGACTGGGCTTCACCTGGGACCTACCCCTTCCGCCTATGAGCATGTCTGCCTCCTGCTGCCTTTCATGGTGCCCAGGTTTGTACCAAGGGGCACCTGCAGGGCAGTGCCAAGCTGTCTTCAGCACCCCCTTGGTCTTCCTTCCATGTTTGTCTTCACCCAAAGTCCAGAGGCAGCTGAGGTGGCAGGGGGCTTGTGTGTCAGTGCTGCCCTGAGCGTGCGCACATCCGGCTGGGTTGCAACAGTGCTCAGGCTCAGCCTCAACTTTGCTCCATGATCTGAGTGGGTGCTGACAGCAGGGAGAGGCCAGGGAGCTGGAGCAGACACCTCTGAGCCTGTGAGAGTAAGGGGGGCCCTTCCTGGGCCCCCCCGAGAGTACAGAGATGTCTGCATCTGCAGCTGCAATTTGGGTGGCTGCAGCCATGCCCAGAAGGGTGGGACTCCTGCCTGCTCCGTGCTTCTGCTGACACTAGAGTGTGGCACTGCCCTGGGCCCAGCTCTGCCTCAGTGCCCCTCTCTGCCAGCCTCTCCATGACCGACCACACTGCTTCCCTACCAGCAGACGATTCAGCCTGGCCCCATCACAGTGGCTCCCAGGGTGGCAGGCAAGGTGCAGGTGGTACGGCGGCACCAGTCAACCCCACACAAATGAACCTGACACTTCCAGGGCCAGTCCCATACGTCCCAGCTATGCCTTCAGCTGGGTGCTCGCAGGCCCCTGGGATACAGCGGAGAGGGAGATTAAGACTGTGGTGGAGGCTTCAGGTCTGGGAGCGGATCCTACCAGGCCGTGTGAGGGTGGGGTTGTTGGCTCCCTCGGGGATGCAGGGCACAGGGGACCTACTGCTGCCACTGCTGCTCCTGCAGCCACTCCTGCCGCCACAGCTCACGCTTCCTCGCTGCAGCTGGTGTGATGGCAGCGGCCACTCTGAACAGCCCACCGCTGCCATCAGTACTATAGATACTCTTTTCTACTTTACTTTTTTGACTTATCAGTATGTCCTGGAAATCACTTCACTTCATGTCAGTTTATAGAGACCTTTCATAATAAGCTTTTTAAACTTTGGTCATCAGAAAAAAAATTCTGTCAGCCCAAGGATCAGTTTTTAAATTCTATGAATTTAGTGATGATGAGGAGGAGGAGGATGAGGATGAGGATGATGATAAATAGCATAAGCATTACCATTAATTGAGCATCTACTGTATTCCATGCTCTATACTGTTTTGTATAGATTATCTCACTTAATCTTTACTAGAGCCCGAGGAAGTAGATGTTACCTCCAATTTACTGATAAGTGCTGTGGATGCAACTGGTTGGGGCTGATGTCGTGGGTGGTAAAAGAATACCAAGACAGTCATAGGTAAAGAAAGGCAGATTTGTTAGCAAAAGTACAAAAATATGTTTAATAGGTGCAAGAGGCAGCACAGCAGCGAAGGGGCTATCTGCAAAGCAGCAGGGGCTGGAGGAAAGTTTTATAGGGTCGTGCTGGAGGGGCCTACTTGTGGAACAAGGTATTTAATGAAAGGATGTTGGGCCAGTGGGTTTGTGATTAGCCATTTCTTGGAACAATTGTTCTCCCCGACTTGGGCCCTCTTACTTGTTGTTGCTTACTTATCAGGATGCCACAATAAGGAAACTGAAGTCCAGCAAAATTTAGAAACTTGCCCGAAGTCATAAAAAATAGAGTTGGAATTTGAACCCAGGACTGTCCTGAGTTTATGCTTTGAGAAGAGTACACCAGTACCATGACAGAAGTTCCAAGGTGAAACAAAGCCACGTGGGTTTTTCAAACCTGGAACATTTCAGGCCTTAAAACCCTGATGATTGTGAGTTGGCTGTTGTCAAAGTCAGCATGTTACAGACAGCAAGAACATGGAGGTAATTTATTGCCTGTTTGTTTCAAAGAAATGGCCATTCCTTCTTGGAGGACCGTGGGTCCTGCCTCTAAGACAGGAGACAAGAGGGATGCTACATAGGGCCTGCTACCTGGGATGTAGCAATAGATCTCATCTTACATCTCTTAATGGCAAGCCAGAGCACCAGAACCATTAACGGGAGAGTACATTACCCCACAGGGCTGTTTGGTTTAGCAGGACACTCAATCAAGCCCAAGTTACGGCAGTTTCTGCTAAAACTGTTTGTACAGCATGAGTGGAAGAATTTATTTGGAGCAGGATTCTGGCTTCTGTTGTGAAAAGTGACAGCCTCTGGCAGAGAGAGAGGCAATGCTGTTGAGTTGGTTGAGATCAGGGCTTCTGGAATCTGCGTGCTGGGCCTCACCCGGTGCTTGATTTTCCAGCTGTGTGACCTTGGGCAAGTCACTTCATCTCTCAAAGCGCATTTATGAAGTGGTGATAAGAACCATACTCATTTGTTTGGGACTCCCAAGACCACCCCAGATTCAGTGATTTGCCAGGAGGATTCACAGAACTCAGTATATGATCATACTCATGGCTGTGATTAATTACAGCAAAGGGATACAAAGCAAAATCAACACAGGTAAAAGACGAATGGAATAAAGTCCAGAGGAAACCAGGTTCAGGCTTCCAAGAGTCCCCTCCCAGTTGAGTCCAAAGGATGCACTAATTCCCCTAGCAATGGGTTGTAATGTAACAACATATGTGGAAGGTTATCCACCAGGGACACTCACTGGAGACTCAGTACCCAGAATTTTTATCAGGGGCTGATCACGTAGGCACCCTCTGTTCAGCATGTACCAAAATTATAGTCTCCCAGAAGGAAGGAAAGCAGGGGTGTTCAGTGTAAGTTGTACTGTTTGCATAAACAGTTTAGGCACAGCGAGCCACTCTTGTTAGTTAGGGTGGTGCAAAGTCTCCCAAAATCCAAGTTCCCAGACTCCAGCCAAGGAAGAGCCAACCTTGCAAGGAGGTCTTTGTAAGCATAGCAGTTTCAGTTCTGTTTTGTTACCTCTTTTCTGCCCATCATCCCATTGGGTGATTGCTGGGTGGATTAAATGAGATGATCCACACAAAGCTCTCAGCACACTGCCTAGTATGGTGAATACTTACTAAATGTTGATTACAGTTCCTTTGACATTCTGGGAATGAATTTTGATTGGTGCTTCAGCACCTTCATCTACTCGTCATCCATTTACTTACCTGTTCTTTGTTCATGGCTTCGTTCAGCACATTTTGATTGGCACCTGCTGTGGTGCAGGGGCTATGTTAGCCTCTTGGGTACTTTTGAAGCATTCCTCTCTAGACAATGCGGCGTGTGGGTGTCCAATCTGGCTGGGTGTTTGAGGTGGGTGGTGGTAATGAGAAGAAAGCTTCAGGGACTTTAAGATAAATCTTAAGTGGACTCATTTTCACATTCAGTGTTAGTGGGATGAGTATGCAGTCATCTGAGAACATCTCCTGATGTCTTGCTGTTTCTTTTTCTTCCTGCAGCCAAGGCTAAGTCGAAATGTGGCCCGACCTTCTTCCCCTGTGCCAGCGGCATCCACTGCATCATTGGTCGCTTCCGGTGCAATGGGTTTGAGGACTGTCCCGATGGCAGCGATGAAGAGAACTGCAGTAAGTGCTGCACAGTTGAACACTGTGATCCCTTGTTCTTTCCTGCCAGCCAGACTTGTCCACATTGGTCACCCTCATCATGTGCTTCTTATACCTAGAGGCTCAGGCATTCTCTTCTGTTACCCAGATTCTGTTCTTTCCTACTTCTTGTGTAAATCTGTAAATGTTCAGCCACCATTTATCAGGGGTTCTACCAAGTGCACTGAGCCTGAGGTTTGCTGTATTTTCAGTTCTGACAATAGCTCTGCAAATGCAGATGTATTATCCTTAGTTAACAGATAAGAAATTTCAAGTTAGCGAAGTACATTAACTCATCCAGGGTCACATAGCTCATAAGAAGCAGAGCCATTTCTAGGTTCATTCAAACCCTCATCTGACTGATACAACACTTAATGTTTATGTGCTTGCTTACTTTTTTCTTACTTTGAATTCTTTTCTTAAAAAAGTTGGACAGGTGTGGTGGCTTGCACCTGTAATCCCAGCACTTTAGGAGGCTGAGAAGGGAGGATTGCTTGAGTTCAGGAGTTCAAGACCAGCCTAGGCAACAAGGTAAAACCCCATCTCTACAAAAAGTACAAAAGTTAGGTAGGCATGGTGGCACATGCCTCTAGTCCCAGCTACTCAGGAGGATGAGGTGGGAGGATGCTTGAGCCTGGGAGGTCAAGGCTGCAGTGAGCTGAGATGGCACCACTGCACTCCAGCCTGGGCAACAGAGCGAGACCCTGTCTCAAACAAAAAGTGTTTATGTGTTACTTGTATGCATACTATAAAAATTTATTCTTGAGAAAACGGTTCAAGTAACATAGATGAAGTTAATGTGCTCCTTGACTGTGACCACCCTGATTTGTTTTACCTGCTGTATAATATTCCCCTGGTATCAGTGTGCATGCACACACACACTCATGTTCACTCCCTCTTTCCTTGCAGCTTAGCAGTCTTGCTGTTGGGTTTAACTACTCCTTGCCTTGGATACATGCAGATCCTTCCTTTTAGCATCCTGCTGTCCACAATGACTTTGTGTACAGCAGCCTCAGTGACCTTCAAGCCTCTCTTCTTCACCTTTAATACTGGCCCAGCTCGCCCATCAGTTTGCTTCATACCTGCCACTGGTCACTCCGGTCACTGTTTCTTCTTCTTTCCCCATTCCTCAAGATGTTTAGACTACTTGAGCCTTCATAATTATCATCGGCTCTGAACAAACTTACGTGTTTATTTTCTGTGCATATATGTATAAAAGACTTTATGTTTTAAAGGGGTTTGAGGTTCACAGCAAAACTGAGAGGAAGGTACAGAGATTTTCCAAATCCTCTGCCCCAACACATACACAGCTTCTCCCATTATCAATATCCCCGTCCAGCGTGATACAATCATTACAATCAAACCTGTGTTAACATATCAAGTCCATAATTTACATTAGGGTTCACTCTGGTGTTGAACATTCTATGGATCTTGATAAGTATATCATGACACGTAGCCACCATTATAGTATCATACAGAATAGTTTCACTGCCCTAAACATTTTCTGTGCTCGTCCTATTCATCCCTTTTTGTACCCCCACCACATATTTTAATAAATATTTTTCTTCTCATTATTGTAAAGAACTTGGAAAATATAAACAAGTATAAAGAAGAAAGCAAAACTGCCCATATCCCATAAGTTAGAATGAGACACTATTAATATTTATCCCATTGTTGGAGATACTAGATTGCTGGAGAATTAGACAAAATAATAACTGAAAAGTACTCAGTATAATGGCTGGCACAGAGTAATTGATTTTTTAAAATAGTGGTTTAAAACAAAACTGTAAGAGAAGACCATAGTTACTAGGATTTTGTCTTTGATTTTGGACTTACAATATACTTCTTGTGTATTTTAGTTAATCCTTTAGTAAGTGAGTATCAGCTTGATCTCTGCTTCCTGCTGTCCATGGGGATCTTATAATCTAAGGGAGAAATTACACACACACACACACACACACACACACACGCCCCAGAATAATCCAATGGCAATAAAATGCAAGTATGACACATTATAGTATAAGCATTCCAAATGATTATGTCATCCTATATATTCCCTGCCATAATTAAAGACCTTATATGATTTAAATGTTTGGACATTGGTCTTTAATTTTCTCTTTTTTTTTGAGACAAGGTCTTGCTCTGTCACCCAGGCTGGAGTGCAGTGATGCCATCATAGCTCACTCCAGCCTCAACCTCCTGGGCTCAGGTAATCCTTCTACCTCAGCCTTATGAGTAGCTGGGATCACAGGGGTGTGCCACCACACCCTCCTAATTTAAAACCAATTTTTTTTTTGTAGAAATGGCATTTTACCCTGTTGCCCAAGCTGGTCTCGAACTCCTGGGCTCAGACAATCCTCCCGCCTTGGGTTCCCTAAGTGCTGGGATTATAGGCATGAGCCACCATGCCTGGTCTGGTCTTTAATTTTCTAAATGAGTAAATTATACCCATTCCAAACTATGCCAATGAGGATTAAGTCAGCATCTTCCTCTGACATAGCTACCATTTAAAAATAGTGGTTCTGAAGCCGGGCGAGGTGCGGCACCCGTCTTAGCCCTAGCTACTCGAGAGTGTGAGGTGGGAGGATTGCTTAAGCCCAGGAGTTCAAGGTCGGCCTGGGTAACATAGCAAGACCCCATCTCTATAAAAATAAATAAGTAAATACAATTTTTTTTAATTAGAAAAAATAGTGATTCTAGCTCACTATGTTGGAAAGTGGTAAATAAAAGTATGAGTCAAACTATTTATCCCCTCGTTCCTATGTGAGTTATACTTCAGAGTAATCAAATAGCTGACTTTAAAAGGTTATTTTTTATTGAAGAATACCAGCTAATAGAAGAATAAAGAAATTAGAGTATCTTCATTTTGTAACTCCTAATGAAAAATGGGTCTAGGTAATGATCATCAATGACTGCTTAAAACCATTTGGTAAAAAATTGATGGGGCCTTCATAATGGAGAGATCAGGCTGAAAACTCCTGAATCTACCAGTCAGTCTTTTCACAGCTTTGAATCAGTGTGGATTCACTTCAAGTAGAATGTATTAATAGAAACCTTGCCACTCTCTAGGTCACTTTAGAGTATAGTTGTCTTATATAATACATCTGTGTACATTAGCCACCCCACAAGACCGTGTTTTAATTTTTGCTTTAAATATTCAAACATATTTTGAAGAGTTCCAAAGGTATGTATTTACCCAGATATTCACCATTTGATCACTCTTCCTTCATTCCTGATATTGCCAAGTCTTCTTCTAGTATCATTTTCCTCCTCTGTGAAGAACTTCCTTTAGCAATTCTTCTGAAGTTGGTAACAAATTATCTTAGCTTGCCTTCATCTGAGAATGTCTTTATTTCACCTTCATTCCTAAAGGATATTTTTACTGCATATAGAATTCTGAGCTGACAGTTCTTTTCTATAAGCACTTTAAGTATGCCACTTCTATCTGGCTTTTACGATTTCTGAAGAGAAATTTACAGTCGTTCAAGTTGTTTCCCCATAGATTATACATCATTTTTATTTAGCTGCTTTGAAGTGTTTTTTTGTTTTTTGTTTTTGTTGTTGTCTTTAGTTTTCATCAGTTAGATCATAGTGTGTCTGGGTATAATTTCTTTGAGTTTATCCTGTTAGGGTTCTCTGAGCTATTTGAATCTGTAGGTTTTTGTCTTTTGCTATACATGTTCACCTGTTATTTCTTCAGATATTTTAAAAGTACTATACGTTTTCTCCCTTCTTTATGGGAGTCTAATGACAACAATGTTAGATCTGTTTTTATAGTCCCACAAGTCCCTGAGGCTCTGTGAGTTTTTATTTTTTTATTTTTTTGGGGGTAGGCCAGGGTTTCACTCCATCACCCAGGCTAGAGTGCAGTGGTGCGATCATGGCTCACTGCAGCCTCAACTTCCTGAGCTCCAGTGATCCTCCCTCCTCAGCCTCCTGAGTAGCTGGGACCACAGGCATGCACCACCATGCCTGGCTAATTTTTTTTTTTATTGTATTTTTTGTAGAGGTGGGTTTTGATGTGTTGCCTAGGTTGGTCTCAAACTCCTGAGCTCAAGTGATCCGCCCACCTCAGCCTCCCAAAGTGCTGGGATTATAAGCATGAGCCACCACACCAGAACTCTGTTCATTTTTAATCACTCCTTTTTATTTTTATTGTTTATATTGGACAATTTCTATTAATCTGTCATCAAGCTCACTTACTCTTTCATCTGTCATCTCCAGTCTGCTTTCAAGCCTATATAGTGTTTTGTTTTGTTTAGTTGTTTAAATTTCAGTTACTGTATCTTTCTGTTCTAAAATTTCTTTTTGGTTTTCTTTATAGCTTCTCTTTCTTTGCTGAGACTTTCTGTTTTTCCATTTGTTTTGAGAGTGTGTGTGACTGCTTACTCGAGCATTTATGTAATAGCTGCTCTAAAATCTTCATCATATAACTTCAACATCTGTGTCATCTTGGCATTTCTCTGTTGATTGTCTTAACCCAAATGAATTGAGATTTTCTTGGTTCTTAATATGACAAGTAATTTTGGATTATATTCTGGATATTTTTATTATTATGTGTGACACTCTGGGTCTTATTTGAAGCCTAGCAGGAGTGCTTACGTATGTGTTTTAGTAGGTAAATGACCTGGGCAGGTCAGGCCACAGGTTTCTACCAGCCCTCTGTGGGCTATGGTTACAATTGTTTTCACGCTGTTTTTGCAATGCTATTTGGATGTGTCCTGCCTGTGCCCTTACCAGTAGTTTGTGAGTTCAGTCTTTGATGTGCTGATTAAGACCAGGTCCATGTGCATGCAGCTTGAGGGGATCATCCTAGGAGTTTGTAAACAGTTTTATGGGTTAGTTTCTGAGCTCCTTTCTCTTCTTAGTGTCTCTGATTCTTTCCAGTTTCCTGGGCCTCCAAAAGGGAGAAATACGGTAAACTCGCCACCATTTTGGTGATAGTTTTTGGTCTTATTCTCCATTTGACCTGCACCAAATTACCCTTCACAGCTACTGCATGCATTCTCTTCAGGTTTTTTAAATGATATTCAGTGAGAAAGCCAGAGTGAGGTGTGATGACTGCATCTGACCTGGAGCGGGAACTTCCATAAGCCAGTTTCAGCAGCACAAAAAGACAGTCGTCTGATGCGGTGCAAAGGAATACACATCGCCATTATGAGATTGTTCTGCCAAAAACATCCCACCTGAATCTGATTAAGCCTCTAAATCTAACCATTAGTTTACTGGAAATTCAGGGACAGGGAAGTATGTTAATGACCCCACAGGGAGGCAAACTTTTAGATACAGAATATGGGAAATTCTTCAAGACCCAGTTTCATTCATAAATAAACTCTAAGAAAAAAAACAGAGGAAAAGGGAACTTATAGATTGAAAGAGAGTAAAAGACAAATTAACCAAATGTGATGTGTGGACCATATTTGAATGCTGATCATACAAATCAACTATTAAAAAAATTGAGATAGAGAAGTTTACATCATGGTTTGATACTTGATATTAAGGCATTATTATTTATTTTTAATATGTAAGAATGATATTGTGTCTATTTTTTAAAGTCCTTATCTTTTAGAAATATATACTGAAGTATATAAAGAGATTATGTGCTATCTGGGATGTACTTCAAGCCAATTCCATCAGGGATTGAAACAAAATGGTCAGTGAGTTGATAATTGTTAAACCCATGGAGTTCAATAAACCAGTCTGTATTTTTGTATATGTTTGAAATTTTCCATAATGAAATGGTGAGAAGAAATAAATAAAAGTTAAAGAAGTGGTTCTGTTTGGTGATGTCTTGACTTTAACAAAAATAACTAGAGAGTTATATTTTTAAAGAACTTTGGTTTGCAGACATGTGTTTTCCAGGTTTAGCATTCATTTTGCACTCAAGAGTGAGGATAAGCAAAAACCCAGTATATATAATTTTTTTTTTTTCCAAATAGGGTCTCGCTCTCATTTTCTAGGCTGGAGTGCAGTAGTACGAACACAGCTCACTGTAGCCTTGACTTCCCAGGCTCAGGTGATTCTTCCATCTCAGCTGCCCAAGAGTAGCTGGGACTTCAGGCGCACACTGCCACACCAGGCTAAATTTTTTTTTGTAGTTTTAGTAGTGTTGGAGTTTCACCCTGTTACCCAGGCTGGTGTCGAACTCCTAGCCTCAAGAAATCCACCCTGCTTGGCCTCTCAAAGCGCTGGGATTATAGGCATGAGCCACTGCATCCAGCCAAATTAAAAAAAAAAAAAAAATGTAAAGATGGGGTTTTGCCATGTTGCCCAGGCTGGTCTTGAACTCCTGAGCTCAAGCCAACTGCTTGCCTTAGCCTCCCAAAGTACTTGGATTACAGGTGTGAGCCACCCCACCCAGCCCCCCAAAACCAGTATTTTCTTTTAGAGCTTCACAATGCTGAGATTTTGCCCTTTGACTTTTTTTCCTTTCTGCATTTTGCTGTTTGGCCTCTTTCTTCCGCTGTCCTCATACGTTCTTGGCTGGAGGTGAAACCCTGGGTTGGCTGGCAGCACGGCTCTCACCCCAGTCCTCATTCAGTAAGGACGAGGACTCCAGCCAAGAACTGAAACGGCAGGGTGTCTGGGGGACCACGATAGAAAGTTGATTCAAGCTGAAGATCTTCTGCTACAGCTTTTAGTGTAGTTGTGCCCAGAAAAACCACTGTGTCCTGGACTGTATCTCTCCACTGATGACAAATTCTTGCCTGAATTCTGAGTACCACTGAATCATTTAGCTAGTATGTCTGTGTTTTTGTGCACAGAGCTCCACACTGCTGGCATATTTCTGTAGCTCTATTCATGTCAATCCAGATGAGAGTCCCCATTTCCTCTTCACCTCTCAGCCAGTTCATCAGTTGTAGCCTCAGAAAGCTGTGTCTTTTATTGGGTGGACTAGCCGAGCTAAAAGGGTCAACAAGAGAATTTTTCCTCCCAGTACTCCAAAGCTGCATCATCAAGGTCTCCTTAAAGACTCTTACATGACTGGTTTCCTTTGGAAATCTTTCTGGTTTGCCAGGGCTGGGCTGGGTCATCCTCCTGTGTGTTCTCACACCATCATCCTGTCTGTGTGTTCTCAGACATGTGTTCTTCAAACAAATGTCACCTCATCAGAGAGGCCTTCCATGACCACTCTATGAAAAATGACCCCTCTCCTCCCCAGTCTCACACTGTGTTTCTGTCCCCTGCGTCATCCTTCCCCACATTTACTGTCTTCCCTACTACATTGTGACAACCATGAGGTGGTATTATGGTGTGGCTCACAGCTATATTTCCAGTGCCATGTATATTGTCAGGCTCAGCCTTAGCAAGCAACAAACATATACTGAATAAATGGTACTTCTCATGCTTTCTCGTAATGGCATATTGACTTGCCTGTATAGTATATAAACTTTCAGGGCAAGTGAACTGCTTGGCTGACAGTTACTGAGCACTTACCTTGTGTATGGCCTGTTTCTACATGCTTTACGTGGATTATTATCTCATTTTAGGTAGATAGTATTATTACCTCCTTTTTATACATAAGGGAACAGAGACATAGAAAGGATAAATAACTTGCCCATACTCACACACTTAGTAAGTGGCATAGTTGAGGCATCAACCTAGGCGGTATAAATACATAGCCTGAACTTTTAACTGTTATATGAATGTGTATTCCCAATACATTTTTTTTTTTTTTTTGAGATGGAGTCTCGCTCTGTCGCCAGGCTGGAGTGCAGTGGCACGATCTCGGCTAACTGCAACCTCTGCCTCCCAGGTTCAAGCAATTCTCCTGCCTCAGACTCCCGAGTAGCTGGGATTACAGGCGTGTGCCACAATGCCCAGCTAATTTTTGCCCAATACATACATTTTAGAGACAGGGTCTTACTCTGTTGCCCAGGCTAAAGTGCAGTGGTGCAATCATAGCTCATTGTACTTTAGACACCTGGGTTCAATTGATACTCCCATCTCAGCCTCTTAAATAGCTGGAAATACAGGTGCATGCCACCTTGCCTGGCTAATTTTTGAACTTTTTTTTTTTTTTTTTTTTTTTTTTGTAGAGAAGGGGTCTTGCTATGCTACCTTGAATGGTCTCAAACTCCTAGCCCCAAGCTATCCTCACTTCAACAACCTGAAGTGCTGGGACTACAGGCTTGAGCCATCATGCCTGGCTAATAATTATTATAAGAAACATTTATTGAGCACCTGCTATGGCCCACATGCTATTTTCCATGCTTTGCTCATTTAATTTTTATAAAAGCTTATGACAGAGACATTATTTTTGTCCTCACTTTACAGATGAGGACATTGAGGCTTAGAGAAGTTGAATAATTTTTCCAACATCATATAGCTAGTGAAGTGGTAGGCTGAAATTTGAGCCCAGGTGGACTTCACACCTTCACTTCTAACCACTGCAGCAAAATGTTTGCTTGGAATTGTCAGCTGGGGCAGATCATAAAAAGTTGAGATTATAAAAGGTTATATTTTATACTCAGTGAGAAGCAGTTGATACTGAGCTGATGCAGGATGAGGAGAGGAAGACGATCACGTGACTGGAAACTGGGGAACTAGGAAATGGTGGCACTTTCATAGCAGTAGGACCGCAGGAAGAGGGAGAGGCTAGGAGCAGAGGGGAGAATGTCAGTTTCAAACATGCAGAGTTTGAGGTGAGAGGGTGTTCAGGCAGAGGAACCCATGAGGCAGTAGGAGAAAGATGTTTATTTCTGGGGGAAGGTTTAGGGAGCTATCCACAGAAAGGTGGTGATTGAAGCAGTGATACCGGACTTGTTCCCTGGAAAAGGCAGGGTTGGGTGTTGGACGGGAGATAACCATGTCCAGGAAGCCTTTACCGACAAGGAAGAAACAGACTACCATTAGGAATGACTGAGTTCTGCCAGTGGCCCCTTGCACTGACTCTAGAGGGGTTTTGAAAATTAAAATCCTCTGAGTCCTTAGAGCCTGAGGAAAAGAGAAGCAAGACTGAAGTATTTTTGCCTCTTGCCTGCTTGCCCAGAGTGGCGGCCCTTTCCTCTCCTACAGACACAGAAGAAGTTCCATGTGCAGAATGCGGCTGTACATAGGCTATATTCTGTCTTGGAGCGGGAAGGACTGCTGAGGCTGGGGGACCTGGTAGCCTTGGGTCTGAGAGAGGCCCAGAGGACCTGTTGAGCAGACTTTGGAAGGAAGAACTGACAGGTGTCCATAGGCAAGCCAGGGTCAAGGCAGTGAGCATTTTCCAAGTCACAAAGAGTTCAGGGCTTGTTGTTGGGATGATTGGCAGGGAGACTGCTTCAGTGGGCTCTGCTTTCCTGGGGCCAGGCGCCCTCTATCCTCTAGAAGAGAAAGTCTCAGTGCAGCCCCCTCTCCCTCAGTTGCCTGGTTTCCAGGGAAATTGGGGCTGGGAAGACAAGGACTGTGTGGAGGCTATGAGGTTGGGAAGTGAGTGGTGACCACCTCAGGATGGAGGAGCCGATGGGAATTGTGGGGGCTAATGACAAGGAGTTTCTCGTTTATGTGTTTTTGTCAAGACCCTTTGAGGTAGGAGAGGAGCCGACTTCACAGACTTTAAATGAATTAAAGAGTGCATTTCCTAAGTCCCACTGTAGACAGATTGCTTCATTTCCTGTCTTGAAGCCGGTCAGTTGCCTTTGGGAGACCACAGTGGTCCCTCGGTCCTATCTTTTAGATGTGGTTGAAGTAAACCCTGCCAGTTTAATTAACCACTAAGCGGTTCCCTTCACTCCTGCCTGCCTCCCTCCCTCTGCCAGAGAGAGAGACAAGTTCTTTTTCCTGAGTGTTGTGGCTTGGGAAATAGAGCTTTAGAACCCTGTGTTTTTTTGGGTAATAATAACCAAGGAGCTTTTGAGCCTATGATTCAGTTTTTGAAGTTGACTCTGCAGACAATTTTTTCCACCCCTAGTGAAATAAATATTGTAAAATACTATGTTCCTCTCCCTAGTTAACTGAGTAACATAATACATTTCTCAGTGACTAGTAAGCCCTAACAAGGACAAAGAAAACAAACATTTGGAGCACATTAAATATGGCTAAAATATAGTGAAACATAACATCCCAGAGGATGAAATGTTTCCTGGTCTGTTTATGATCTGTTCATTGAGCATTTACTATTTCCAGGGTCCTGGACCAGGCCCCATGGGACCACAGAAACCCCTAAGACTTGTCTACCATAGTCCCAAATACAATCATTCTGAAATCTGGCTGAGCCAAGTAAATAGCTGCAGAGGCTCTGGAAGAAATGTAGTGAAATCTGAGCTGTCTGGGGTCTTTGGAGAGAGATCTGCCACTCTGGTTAAGTAAGTCTGCTTAATAACTGAATATTTATGCCTTTCAACACCATCAACAGGAATCTCTCTGAGATGTATCAAATCTTGGCTTTGTCAACATGTACCTTTTTTGGTAGTAGCACAGGGTCATTCTTAGGAACATTAATTTTTAGACCAGGCTATAATACAGGGTTGCCTTTGGCTCCTTTTTAGAACTTTCTAGTCTCTTTTTGAACTATTCTAGGCTGTTGTGCTTTTGGAATTCTTTTAAAAATATTTTTATTTTTATTTTTTAAATTTATGCACATATATGGAGTACAGGAGAAATTTTGTTACATACACATAATGCATGATGTGATCAAATCAGGGTATTTAGGTGTCCATTACTCAAGTGCAGTGCATTTTTGTTAAGTATGTTCACCCTACTCTGGTTTCCTTTTATCTCACTGTATGTTTGTATCCTTTAACCCACTTCTCTTCATCCCTTTATCTTCCTCCCTTCCCCCGGCTCACCCTTCCCAGTCTCTGTTATCTGTTTTTCCACTCTCTACCGCCATGTGATCAAATTTTTAGCTTTTGGAATTCTTGAAGTTGCTTTTTAGAGCTTTTCTGTCCCCTTCTCTGGCTGTCAGCTTTTATTTCTTGCTGCCAGTTTGTCTACAAGGCAGTAAGTGGCATCCCCTCTCCCTTTTTATTTGCTTTGTCCTTGGGAGCTGGAATACAGAACTTGTTGGAATTTACGTAAATGGAGAAGCCATAGACCCTAAGAGAGGTGATGGCCTGAGGCCTTTTCCTTGAGGAAGCTCCTGGCACTTTCAAGGCATGAACATTGTGATGTAGATTTTGATGGTTGGGAGGCGTTTTTCTGTGGCTTGCTGCTGGGTTTGGGCTGTGTTCCTCTACCATCCTCTGCTTCTGTTTTTTCTGCCCTGCAAAGGATGGGGGAGATTACACTGTGTTTTATGAGGAGTCATTGCCAAGGTGGAATGCTAGGTGTGGTTGTATACAAGGATATAGCTATGTCTCCTGAGCAACTATGCCCCTGAGTGTGAAAGATATTAAATATTAAGAGGTGTTTGTGGACCAGGGAGAGCTTTATGATGGGAGAGTAAAAGGGGAGGAAAGTGAGTGCTCACTGAAACATTTCTGCTAGACTAGACGTTCAAAAATGTTTAGTGAAGTTTCTCAAACATACTGAAAAGGAAAAATAAAGTAAAATGAACACCTGCATTCCCAACATCCAGTTTCAAAAATGTGTCACTGTGTTGCTATATTTGCTTCAGAATTTTAAAATAATAAAATATTACCAAATATAATTAGAAATTCCAGCCATGCCCCTTTGGGATCTTCTCTTTTCTCCAGAGGCGTCCATTGCTCTGGACTTGGGGTTGTTTATTCCCATTAAAGTTTTTTTTTCTTTCCGTATATATTTTTTTTATCCTGCTATGATAAGTAGCATTCTCTTGAGTGGGGTAACTTCATATTAATGTAATATAGTACAGTACATAGCCTACTACTGACACAGGATTTTTCTGGGCCACTTTGCCAGTCGGGTACCTCCACAGGCAGTGACGCTCCCTGCCCCGCCCGGGCCTTACTCCACCCCAGGTCTGCTGCTGGAGGCACCCTGCCTATTCAGCCCACCTGTATTATAGGTTGTACCCACGTTCAGTGGTTCCTGAGCTCTTGTCCCATGTCCAAGAAGAATGAGGATATGCTGACAATTTGAAGGGTGAGTGGGGGTAGAGAAGAATTTTATTGAGTGTTAGAACAGCTCTCAGTGGAAAGGGGATGCAGGGGTGGTTTTCTCTCCCAGTGTGTCTGGGTCCAGGGCTTTTTATGGACTCAGAATGGGGAGTCCATGCTGATTGGTTTGTGACTATGCAAAAAAGGTTAAAGTGAAGACACCACTCAAAGGTGGGTGTGACAGTGTAGAAAACCAATTAGGAAAGGATAGGTATTATGTAAAATAGGTGATGGTGGGGATCCATCAGAGGAGAATGCACCAAATAAGAAGACAGTTTCTCAGTCCGGTCCGTGGATTTGACTTGTAGCTTGGCTTTCAGGCTTTAAACTTTCTTTGGCTTGGAGGTGGGGTTTCACCGGGGACTCGCCCCTGTCTGCCCAGGCATTTGTCTGCTTCCTGGCACCATCACTGCTTGCTTTTCTCCCTCACTATTGTATTTGTGGGATTCGTCCATCTTGACACCAGTTCATTGATTTTTCACTACAATACAGCATCAGTTGATGCACTATGGCCCTATTTTGCCTAGCACCAGTTTTTGTACATAAAGTTGTATGCATACATAGTATGCCCTTCATTTACAAATTGCCTATGGCTGCTTTGTGACACAATGGCCAAGTTGAGTCATCACAACAGATACAAAAGACCAAACAACTACCAAAACCTACAATATTTACTATCTGGCCCTTGATAGGAACAGTTAGCCAGCCCTGGCATTGTAACAGTATAACACATGGTATCTATTCTCTTATAAGTAAACATTTGAGCCTTTTCTTTTCTTTTTTTTTTTTTTTTGAGACAGGGTCTCACTCTGTCACCCAGGCTGGAGTGCAGTGGCACGGACTCGTCTCACTTCAACTTCTGCCTCTCAGGCTCAAGCGATACTCCTGCCTCAGCCTCCCAAGTAGCTGGGATTACAGGCATGCGCCACTACCACCCAGCCAATTTTTGTATTTTTAGTAAAGGCAGGGTTTCACTATGTTGGCCAGGCTGGTCTTGACCTCCTGACCTCAAATGATCCACCCACCTCAGCCTCTCAAAGTGCTGGGATTACAGGTGCGAGTCACCATGTCTGGCCCATTTTAGTCATTTCTGATTTTTTAATTTTACAAATAATGGCTTCAGTAAACATTTTTGTTTCTTCAAGAGTCTTGCAGTGGCTCACACCTATAATTACAACACTTTGGGAGGCTGAAGTGGGAGGATTGCTTGAGGCCAGGATTTGAGACCAAGCTGAGCTTCATAGCAAGACCCCTGTCTCTACAAAACATTAAATAATTAGCTAGGTGTGGTGGTATATGCCTGTAGTCCTGGCTACTCAGGAGGCTGAGGTGGGAGGATCGCTTGAGCCCAGGAGTTGAAGGCTACAGTGAGGAATGATTACACCACTGCACTGCAGTCGGTGACTGAAACCCTGTTTCTTAAAAAGGAAGAAAAAAGAGTCTCTCTAGAGAAGAGTATATAGCTGGAAGTGAAATTACTGGGCCATGCCATGTGCACCGTAGGCTTTACTATTCCTAAATGGGCCTCCTAGGTGGACTTACCAATTTGCACCCCCCACTTGTAATTTATGAGACTTCCTCTCCCTCCATATTCTTGCCAATGACCTGGTACTTTAAGACCTTGAATGTGGTAAGTCTCATCCATAGTGGCACGTCATGTGACAGTATACATTATTTCACATTTTTACTGACCATTTGCCGTTCCTCTTACGTCAATTGCCTGATTACATCCTCGGCCCTTTTTTCTATTGAGTTATCTTTTCTTTTTGATTTTTGAGAGTTCTTTACATATTCTGGCTACTAGTCTTTTGGGTTATATGCATTAAAACCAATCTGTGACTTGGTTTTTAAACATACATACACATACTTGTAGACATACACACACATAAACACGTATGTGACATTTTTCCTTGGAAAGTTTGAGAGGTTGAAAGGGTCTAAGACTGAAGGAAAAGTAAATAGATGACAGTGGTTTTCAGCAAGGATGACTCTGCACAGCTTTCCCCATCAGGACGTTTACATAAGCTTACGAACACCCCGTCTTGGAGCACTTAGAATGCCTTTCCCAGGCTGTCTGAGTGAGCAGATGGTTACTGATGTTTTGGTTGCATAGATGTGACCCACAAGGTCCTAGAGAAGCTGAAGGCCACCGTGGTGGGATGTTGATGGACACAAGGGTTTGGAGAGCTGCCTTGGACAAAAACCAAACGTGATTTGTGGTTTTGGATTTCTCCATCTCGGTTTTGGCTGAAGTCAGACCTTGGTTTCAGCTTGATCCAGTTGAGCCATTCTCTGGCCCACAGCGATGTCAATAATTAAAACTTCCATTTTCAGGCCAGACCACTTTTGTTTGACTTTACATCATTGGTCCATCATCCTCAACACTGAAAGCACTGGTTTCCTCCATTTCCCTACCTCTCTGACCTTTCAAATCAAACTTTTGGAATTGAATAGTTAAAAAAGTCTTCAGTTCCTCAGCTTTAGATAGCGTTCTGAAGTTAACCAAGTCCTTGCAGCTGTGATCTCTGTGTTCACAACAGCTGAGCGAAGCATAGGGAGTAGATTACAACTGCCATCTTGCCATTGAGGACCACAGAGAGACGCTGGAGCTGGTGTGGCCCTGATCCTGTAGCAACATAGCAATCTTCTATGCTGGGCCTGGCGTCTGTTCTGGTGCTGTACCCACCACATGCAATGTGGGTGCCAGCTCAGTTCATTCCCCGAGATCTGGGATGACCCCTCTTCATCATTACAGATGTTGCTCCTTGTGGGAGGGCCACACTCTGTAGGACCGAGATTCACATAATGAGGGGAATGAGTATAACATTCCCTGAGCCTGTGCTACATGTCAGACTGGGCACTGTACATTTTCCCATGGATATCATTTGATGTGCAGTTTAATGCTGTAAGTAGCAGTATTAGCTTCTTGGTCTGTGGCTGGCATAGCCATACAGGGCCAGTGCTTAGCTTAGAAGGGGACCATGCTTGGTTTTATGTTCTGCTCTTGCCATCTTGAGTTTTTAAAATAATTTTTGACAGCAGATCCCAGATTTTCAGTAGACACTGGACCTCACAAATCATGTAGAGGGTCCTGTCCACAGATAAAGCAGCTGAGACTCAGAGAGGTGAAGTAATTTGCCCAAGATTAATAAGTGGCAGAGCTGGGACTGGAGTAATTTCTACTTGGCTGATTCAGTTATTGAAAACAGAGCCCTGGAAAGAACCTTGTTTGAATCATACTGCAAGTAAATTGTATTGTAGAAATACTAGTTTTCTGTGGAGATTTGCTGTTGTGTTGTTAAGTAGTTTTGTGCTGACCTTGTACTGGCCAATTGTCACACTTCTTCTTAAGGGGAGGGCCCAGATCTGTCATTTCTTTTGAGGTCTCAGAAAGTGCCTAGAATAGGAGCCTCCTGGAGGAGCTGCTCAGAAAATGCTCACTGACCAACTAGGTTCATGGGCTTTTTTGTTTGCAAAGAAGAAATCGAGGCTATTAAGTTTACCTTAGTGTGTCATAAAGAATAAGTAAGGAATTAAAAGACTGATATATAGTTAGGGAACTGGAAGCATCCTACACAGCTGTGGGATCAGATCATGTCTATACTTCCACAGTGGCAGAGAGGTGCGTCAATCCCTGCCTCAGCTACTCCTTCTGGCTTGGCTTTGCTCCATGTGTCTCTTATGCTACCAGCCATTCACTCTTGCCACCTCCAGGATATGTCCATGAGGTTCAGGTTTTGCCCAGACCCCTTAGTGGTTGCTGGCCAGCCTTCGGGTTGACCATTTCGGGTGAGGCATTTAGCATGTGGGGGTGGAGAGTGGCAAAATAGATAACAGAAACCAGAGACTTGGAAGGGTGAGTGGGGGGAAGGGAGGAAGATAAAGAGATGAAGAGAAGTGGGTTAAAAGATACAAACATACAGTGAGATAAAAGGAAACCAGAGTAGGGTGAATATACTTAACAAAAATGTACTGCACTTGAGTAATGGACACCTGAATACCCTGACTTGATCACATCATGCATTTTGTGTATGTAACAAAATTTCTCCTGTACCCCATATATTTGCATAAATAAAAAAAAATAGAAAAAAAAATTAGAAACAATTCCAAAAGCACAACAGCCTAGGATAGTTTAAAAAGAGACTAGAAAGTTCTAAAAAGGAGCCAAAGGCAACCCTGTATTATAGCCTGGTCTAAAAATTAATGTTCCTGTGAATGACCCTGTGCTGTCACCAAAAAAGGTACATGTTGACAAACCCAAATTCGATGCATCTTGGAGAGATTCCTGTTGCTGGTGTTGAAAGGCATCAATATTCAGTTAGTAAGCAGACTGACAACCAGAGTGGCAGATCTCTCCAAAGACCCCCAGGAGGTTTTAGAATGAGGCAGAGTAAGTCTTGTGTCCAGGTTTGGCTGGCCAGCCTTCCAGGATGGGCTTTGAGTCTGCCAGCTTAGAAGATAAGCTTACTGCTTCCTGAGCGGGACACACCCCAGGCTGGAAGAAGTTCCAGGGTCCCCGAGGGAACTTGCTGGCCTCCCTGGTAATGTGCTGTGTTTTCCCTCTGCAGCAGCAAACCCTCTGCTTTGCTCTACCGCCCGCTACCACTGCAAGAACGGCCTCTGTATTGACAAGAGCTTCATCTGCGATGGACAGAATAACTGTCAAGACAACAGTGATGAGGAAAGCTGTGAAAGTTCTCAAGGTAGGAACCTCTCAAGCTCTAAAAATATAATTGCAACACAATACTGCAGTAATGGAACACACTGAAAGGCAGACAACACCCATCCCCACTTCCAAACACAATAGCTCTGTTAGTTTTTGCACTCAGCCTTGCAGCCCTTGTACAGGTAGGTACTCGTGTTTACATGGCTTTAACTACAACACACCTACCATTTTGAATTTTGTATTGTTCCTGAATTAAATATCATCTATACATTTCTCTTTGAAACTGTAATATGCCCCAACTGTGTTACATACTGTCATGTTGCTCTCCTGTGGTTTTCTGAGGCACTGCCTTATTGGGGCAATCCAGGTTGTTTCTTTTCCTTGAATTACTTCTTTGGGATAAAGTCCGCAGAGTGGGATGTCTGCACAGGTGTCCGTTACACCTCAGCATGCAGCTGTTTGTTTGTTTTTTGTTGTTGTTGTTTTGTTTTTTTTTAGTTTACATTGCTGACATCATTGTCTGTGCCTGTCAGTTTTGCTGTGCTATCACAGACATTCACAGGCATCACAACTGCTGCCCTATTGTTTTTCCCATTTTTGCTAATTTGGTAGTCATAGAATGACAACCTCCCCAAATGCTTTCATTTGCATTTCTCTGATTATGAGCAGAGTTCACATTTTTCCCCGTCATGTTTGTTTACTACTTTGTTTCCTTTTCTGTGAATTGCCTCCTTGTGTCTGGGCTATTGATTTGGGGGCTGTCTCATGGAAGCTGAGGGATGCAGCTGGAGGATGGGAAGATGAGCTTTGTTAGGGAGTCTGAGGAGGACACAATGGGATAAGGTCATGTCCTCCCTAGTTAAAACTGACCGGGTACATTTCTTTACTCATGGACTCTTTTTTTTTTTAGCCTTTCTTCAGTGATTAGAAATACTAAGATTTAAAATGCACGTCTGTTTTAAGGCGTCCAAAAGAATATCTATTTCTAATGTTATAAACTGGTATCATCTGTAAGTAATCTTTCCTATTTTCACTTAGTATTATATTGCTGTGATTCACCTGTATTATTGTTTGTTGTTGGAGATTGATTGTCTTGACTGATGTTCAGTGTTCTACTGTATGATTGTACCATAGTTTATAGATCTAATAAAAGTGTAAAAAGAAAAGTAAGAGAATGATGGTTTACTGCTTAGCTGGTTAACTCATATATTGGGAGGTAGGATAGATGATGGATAAGTTCCATGTAGTTAGATGTAGGTTATTTTCAAGGTCTTAGCTTTTATTTTGATTGGTGTTTATGCTATTAAAAATGAATGAATGAACAAACAGATGGTCATACATAACCACTGGTGAGAGTGGGCTACAAACCAAGGATTATGGTCAATCTAAATCTATATGCCTGAGGTCCATAGGAAAGAAAAGACAAAATGTGTATTGGCATAGACTTTGCCAAGATTTGTGCAGAGAACAGCTGTGGGAGGCGAGTCTTGGATAGAATTAGCTTCTGACTGTCTTTGCCTGGAAAATGCCTTTCTTGGGGCCACCCTTCACAGTGGTTCTCAAAGTATACTCCTCAGTCCGGGAGCATCAGCATCACATGAGAACTCAGGAAATGCAGTTGTTCAGGCGCCATTCTAGACCAGCTAAATCAACTGGTGTCGGTGGGCCCAGCCAGAAATGCAGTTGTTCAGGCCCCATTCTAGATAAGCTAAATCAACTGGCGGGAGTGGGCCCAGCCATTGGTGTTTTACTTAAGAAGCCCTCAAGGTGATTCTAATGCACACTGAAGGCTGAGTGCCGCCATTCTACACTCACCTGAGAGAGGTTTATAATCCTGCCATTTGCCTAGAAATTTCCAAACTTCTGACTGAACGCAATGTATTGCTGGCCTTTACACAAGATCAAATTTTTATAAAACCAAACATGCCAGTGTCTTGCCAGTGATGGACACCAAATAGGGAACAAGAATACAAAATCAAGTAAGTATTAGCATAGATAGGAAGGATTGAGGAACATTTTCTATGGAGATTGTTTCTTTTTTGAGGGGGTGGCATGGACGGAGTCTTGCTCTGTCACCCAGGCTGAAGTGCAGTGACATGATCTTGGCTCACTGCAACCTCTGCCTCCCGGGTTCAAGCGATCTCCTGCCTCAGCCTCCCGAGTAGCTGGGACTACAGGCGTGCGCCACCATGTCCAGCTAATTTTTGTATTTTTAGTAGAGATGGGTTTCACCATGTTGGCCAGGGTGGTCTTGATCTCTTGACCTCGTGATCTGCCTGCCTTGGCCTCCCCAAGTGCTGGGATTACAGGCGTGAGCCACTGCGCCCGGCCTATACAGTTTCTTAAGTGTATGTATCCTGGACTCACTTCCTCATGGTGCCCTAAGACGTTCAGTGAAAAGACTCCCACATCTAAGATGTGGAGGTTAGGCCTGTCAGTAGTTTGGGCAACACCCTCTTCTGTGCCCATCCCAGTATTTTACTGAAGCAGATTTTTGCTGGCCCTTAAGAAGAATGGTGGGTCCCTCTGTAGGCTGTTTAAAGCTCCTATTTTTTTAAATTCTGCTTTTCTCTCTCACCATATTCCACGTCCCATAAATATGAGGTTTATGGAGAAAGTTAGTGGTGGACACATACATATGAAGCCCAACTCTTGACACATACTTTCCTTAGAATCTCAGCTTTGTGCCTTCCTTAGCCAGAGGGCATCCCCTTAGAAAATAAGCTACGTATGCACATGCTCCCAGAAAATAAGGCCCACCAGGCAGTTGGTGACACCTGTCAGTTTCATGGGTATAACAGCCACCCCACAAGGTGGCCACCTGTGGAAGGTATTGCTGTGAGCTACCCAAGAAGAGTAACAAGAACAGGACGTGTGCCCATTTTGCCTCTCAAATCCTGCCGAACCTATGTGGTGGCATTGTGCTCTGTACATAGTGGATTTGCTAAGTGCTGAAGACTAGGAAAGACTTCTTGGTAGAGTGTTGTTATATGCTGTGTTTTAATTTGCACCCTGTGTGGTATTGCACCATATAGGTTTTTAAGTTATGTGAGTTCAGATACCCATGATCTATTAAAATAATAACAACAAGTATTATTATTGTTGTTTAAATTGAGTAGAAAATTCCGTCATTTCCTCAGTGGGAATCTGCCCTGCAGTGAGTGTGTGATGGGAGACAGATCTGGAGTTCCCTTAGCTGTCTGTAATTCTGCAGCCTCATCCCTCATAGGGTGTACACATCTCCCTGCCCTGAGTGAGACTCTGGTATTGAGGGTGTGTTTTCTTGCATCATGTAACCTCTATGTCCAAACCGACTAACTCATTTTGGTGCTTGACCAAAGGAACCCCAGCGCATCAGTGCTGTGGGAAAACTGACCCACACTGAGCTCTATGCAGTATTTTCCTGAAGAATCTCAGAGATATTTTGACTAGACAAAATATTGCCCTATGCCACATAGGATTTGACCCACTGTCATCCTTTTTTTTTTTTATTTTGAGACGGAGTCTCACTCTTGTTGCTCAGGCTGGAGTGCAGTGGCACGATCTCGGCTCACTGCAAGCTCCACCTCGTGGGTTCATTCCATTCTCCTGCCTCAGCCTCCCGAGTAGCTGGGACTACAGGCGCCCGCCACTACGCCTGGCTTATTTTTTGTATTTTTAGTAGAGACGGGGTTTCACCATCTTAGCCAGGATGGTCTTGATCTCCTGATCTCGTGATCCACCCGCCTCAGCCTCCCAAAGTGCTGGGATTACAGGCGTGAGCCACCGCACCCGGCCGACTCACTGCCATCTTAACAGTACCTTTTGATGCACTGAGTACTCTGTTAAGCACCTCTGTACATGAGCTCACTTAGTCAAACTTTGTTCTCTCTCCTTCTGCTGGGTGCGTAGCCCTTAAAAATAGATCTTTGCTCTCAGTTATGTGGGAAAAAATGATATTTTATCATATTTATCTTGATGGGGTAGAGCAAACTGGCTGGCTCCAAGACCAGAAAGAGAGTGCTTGAAATAATTTTCTTCCAATTTGACTAGGGTATGAAATAGTGGTTTCTCCACTTTAGCTACACCAGTTTATGGGAGCCCCTCCTCCTTTCTCTCATTATCTGGGATTTAGTTCCCCTCCTTATCCTTGGCCTTGAAAACTAACAGTACAGTCTGTAAGGAACTAGGCATGAGAATGGGGCCCTGAAAGTGCAGTCATTATTCTGTCTTTGTATTCTATATGAGATGTATTAGAGACCAAAGAAGGTTGTGGTGGAACTGAATTTTAATTGGGGCTTCATTGATTGGCAACATAACCCATTTCCAAGAAATAAAGTAATAGCTGTGGAGCAGGCTTTCGATGGCTTTTCTGTTGCTTGGGAACTCTCTGTGGGAGGGACACATCTGAGAGTTAGCAGGTCCTGCCATGTACATGTTGGGGGTTGGCGGCACTCAGGTGGCCTTACAAATGTTGACTGAATGTGGCGGGCAACCTCTGATGATCCCCACCTCCTGGTATTCATGCCTTGGTATAATCTCATCCCTTCAAATGTGATCTAGATCTTAGATCCCATTCTTTTGGTGTGTGTCAAAATTTGTCTACCATAAAATGTATCATTTTAACCATTTGTAAGTGTACAGTTCAGTAGGTGTTAAGTATGTTCACATTGTTGTGCAACCAATCTCCAGAACGTTTTCATTTTGCAAATCTGAAACTCTATACCCATTAAAAAATAACTCCCTATTCTCCTTCCCCCCAGGCCCCGGGCAGTCATCATTCCACTTCTATCTTCATTAATTTGGTAACTCTAGGTACCTCATATAGTGGAATCATACAGTGTTTAATCATTTCTCTTTTTTTTGAAGCGGAGTCTCTCTCTGTCGCCCAGGCTGGAGTGCAGTGGCGCGATCTCGGCCTCACTGCAAGCTCCACCTCCCGGGTTCACACCATTCTCCTGCCTCAGCCTCCAGAGTAGCTGGGACTACAGGCGCCCACCACCACGCCCAGCTAATTTTTTGTATTTTTTAGTAGAGACGGGGTTTCAGTGTGTTAGCCGGGGTGGTCTCGATCTCCTGATCTCGTGATCTGCCCGCCTCGGCCTCCCAAAGTGCTGGGATTACAGGTGTAAGCCACCGCGCCCGGCCCAGTATTTAATCATTCTTAAGCGTGTATGTATCCTGGACTCACTTACTCATGGTGCCCTAAGACGTTCAGTGAAAAGACTCCCAAGTCTAAGATGTGGAGGTTAGGTGTGCCAGAGGTTTGGGCAACACCCTCTTCCATGCCCATCCCAGTGTTTTACTGAAGCAGATTTTTGTTTGCCTTGAAGAAAAAGGACAAGTCCCTCTGTAGGCCGTTTGAAGTTCGCATTTTTAAATTCTGCTTTTCTCTCTCTTCATATTCCATGTTTGTGACTGGCTTGTTTCACTTAGCATAATGTCCTCATGGTTCATCCATGTTGTAGCCTGTCTCAGAATTGCCTTCCTTTTTAAAGCTGAGTGGTATTCAGGTGTATATATGTCACATTTTGTTTATCAATTCATCCATTGATGGACACTTAGGTTGCTTCCACCTTTTCACTATTGTGAATCATCATGGTAAGACATGGATGTATGAATTGTGACTCACTTTTAACAAAGAAAATGCAGCAAAAGTGGCGGCTGTCAGTCCCAAGGTTAGATGATGGAGCCACTCTAGCATTGTCTTGCCTGCCCTCGCTGGCTAGCTCTCTCCCACACTCGAGGCAAGCCAGCTGCCATATTGTGAGCCGCCCTACTCAGAGGCCCATATGGCAAGGAACTGAAGGAAGGCTCCAATCTAAGCTAGCGGGGAACCGAGGCCTGCCAATTGCCACATGAGTGAGGTTGGAAGTGGGTCCTCCCCTAGTCAAACGGAGACATCTGCAGCCCTGGCTGACACTCCGACTGTAGCCTTGTAAGACACCCTGAGCCAGGGTGTGGCCACTCCTGGGTTTCTGACCCATAGAAACTGTGAGATCATAAATGTTTGTTTGTTTAAACCTCTACATTTTGGGGGTCATTTTTTCTGCCACATTAGATAACTGACACACTGAATACTTCTCAGGTGGGCTCCACTTCTCACTGCTCTAACCACCGAGAGCTTATGGTGACTCAGGTCGCAGTGATCGGTGAAACCTTTGGAAGATCATGCAGGGGTTTATAAGAATAGCAAACATTTGGAGTACTAACTGCATGTCAGGCACCATTCTAAGCATTATTTATTTTCCTATACAGTTCTCACAGATTCCCTCTGAGAGTGGGTGCTCTTATCACCCCCCTTTTCTAGATGAAGAAACTGAGGAACACATAGTTTGTTCCTGATCAAGTCCGCACAGGGAGCAGGTGATGGAGCCAGGATGGGAACTCGGGTCATCACACTGACGGACAGACTCATGTTTTTCATCACCCCATGAGACTCCTGTCTAGTAACACTGAGCTGGGCCCAGGACTTTCAGGCGGTCAGTCCAACTCTTGGCCTGTGAGTTTATGGGGAGGTTAGTATGAAGACTGGCATGTTTTCCCTCTCTTTGTACTCCAAAAGTTTTCCTTTCCATGAAAAAGAATAATGTGCCTGTCCACCTTCCCTCCTCCTGAGGAATGTCGGGAAGTTAAGCTCTTCTCAAGCAGCTACCAATGCCAGGAGAGTTAATTAAGTGTTTTGGCAGTTTCTTTATCTTGCTTGCTGTATCCTGGTGATAAGGCTTGAGGAGAATTTGAAAAGCTGGCTGTGAGATTTGGCACCTCACTGGAAGCTAACATTGACAGCTTTGTCCTGTTCCTTCTGCAGAATTGTGTGTGTGTGTGTGTGTGTGTGAGAGAGAGAGAGAGAGAGCGAGAGAGAGAAAGACAAGGCGGTGTGTGTGGTTCTGAGAGTATATGCATTCTTCAAGTTGGCATTTTCGTCCTTGGGGAGGTAATGGGTAGGTGAGGTGTTACCTCCCCTGTGCCAGGCCCCTGGCTGCGTGCAGGGGTATAGAAGGGGTCTTGGACCCTTGTTGAATTGTCCTCCTCCCCTGCTGAAATTCTTGTGTTGATGTCCTAAACCCCAGTGCCTCAGAGTGACCTTATTTGGAAATAGGGTCATTGCAGATGTTACTTGTGAAGATGAGATCATACTGGAGTTGTGTGGGGCTCTAATCTGATATGACCGATGTTCTTATAAAAAGGGAAATTTGGACACCGACATCACACAGAGAGAACACCATGTGAAGGTGAAGGCAGAAATTGGGATGATGCATTTACAAGCCAAGGATCAGCAGAGATCGCCAGCAAACACCAGAAGCCAGGAGAGAGGCTCGGTATAGATTCTCTCTCGCAGCCCTCAGAAGGAGCCAACCCTGCGGACATTTTGATCTTGGACTTCTGGCCTCTGGAACGAGGAGACAATATGTTTCTGTTGTTTTAGCTGCCTAGTCTGTGGTACTTCGTTGCAACAGCCGTAGCCAACTAATACAGTCCCCGAGAAGTCACACTTAAGCAAGGCACAGCCATTCACTAAGTGCCAGAGCAGCAATATAGCCAAGAGGATGTGAAACCGCCGGAGAGTGATCAGAGTAGAGTGTAAGAGCGAAGGAAAGTGAGCTTCCAAGGGAGACTGGAAGGGCTGGATGTAGTGCGGGAACTGGACAGTTGCTGGTAAAGAATCCCCTTGGCAGGGAGAGCTGCTGGTAAAGAATCGCCTTGGTAGGGAGAACTCCTGGTCTGCCTATGGTGTGGGACTTGGTAGAGCCATGCTTGGTTAGGAGGACACCTCCCAGCCTGTATTTCAAGTTCATTTTCTGTACTTGGTGCACAGACTTCATTATCTCTCTCTACAACAGCCCCAGACCTGGAGTCAATGGAGTCAGAACCCTTCCATGTTCCTTGAAAGTCATGGCCTAATCCATCAGTATCTGTGTTCTAAGGACCTTGGACAGTTGCACTTTCCCCTTCAAGTTCTAATGCCTAAGTTAGCTGGTGACTGGCCCTGATTTATTGCTGGATTCTGGGCTCACAGTGAATATATATGTATCTATGAGAAGAAAGAATTAGGGACAGTGACTGCTTCTTGCCTTACCCTCTCAAATAGATACCTCAAATAAAACCTCAGAGGTGGGGAACCCCAGGAGGAAGGTCCTTAGGGCTGCTAGGCAGAGGGGTCACCAAATCAGGCCAACACTGCTAACTCTGTGGCTTTTGTGTCCTGCATCCGTGATGACTGGGGTATGTTGTATATGGTTCATCGAGGGAACTGTCCTTTTGCTACTGCTGAAACTTGGAATTTGGTGTCCCTTCACACACTCCACCTACCCCAAACCCACCACCACCATATGGGGTCTGTGATAGACTGGATTTTTACTTTCAGTTCTTCACTCCCTCCCTCTGCTGTGTGACCTGGCAGAATGGCCAGAGGAAATGTCCCTGCCCCGTGGATGCAGGGCTTGCTTTGGCCCGTGGTGTGTTGGCAGTCAGCATGAGACCAGCATGGCCTCTTGCATCTCAGAGATCTTCCTGGAGAAGAATATACCCTGGGAGCTGCTGGTCCAAGGAGAATGCAGTGGCACATGGAACTGACCTGGACCCACCCTGCAGCTCAGGATCTGTCCCAGCTGAAGCCAGCAGAGCCATAGCCAGCCTGCAGATCCAGGAGAAGCCAGTGAATCTTTGCTGTTGTAAACCGCTGAGATTTTAAGATGTGTCTGCTACATAGCAAAACTGATTGATATTGGATCCTCAGGAAATGTCTGTCTATAATTTTTCTTTTTTTTTTTTCTTTTTCTTTTTTTTTTTTTGAGACAGAGTTTCGCTCTTGTCACCCAGGCTAGAGTGCAATGGCGCGATCTCGGCTCACTGCAGCCTCCACCTCCCAGGTTCAAGCAGTTCTCCTGCCACAGCCTCCCGAGTAGCTGAGAGGCACCTGCTACTGTGTCTCACTAATTTTTGTATTTTTAGTAGAGACGGGGTTTCACCACGTTGGCCAGGCTGGTCTCGAACTCCTGACCTCAGGTGATCTGCCCACCTCAGCTTCCCAATGTGCTGGGATTACAGGTGTGAGCCACCATGCCCAGCCTCGGTTTGTAGTTTAACAGGTATAGTCATGTGCTGCATAATGACATTGCAGTCAACCTACATATATGACTGTGGTCCCATGAAATTATAATACCATGTTTTTACTGTATTTTTTATGTTTAAATACACAAATACTTGCCATTGTGTTACAGTTGCCTACAGTGTTCAGTACAGTAACATTCTATACAGGTTTATAGCCTAGGAGCAGCAGGCTGTACCATATAACCTAGGTGTGTAGTAGGCTGTTCCTTCCAGCTTTGTGTAAGTTAATTCTATGATGTGCACACCATGATGAAATCGCCTGATGATGCATTTCTTACAATATATCCCTGTCATTAAGCAACGCATGGCTGTATTTTTTATTGCTACTGTGTGCCAGGCATTATGCCCAGGAGACAAAGGCACATACCAAATTTTGTTAAATCTTAAAATGCCATCTATTGTAAGAGCTATCATTATTTTATGTTTTGCTGAGAAAGAAACAATACTGACCATTAAATTATGGCACAATGTTGTTTTTAAGATGCATTCCAGGCCAGGCACGGTGGCTCACTCCTGTAATCCCAGCACTTTGGGAGGCCGAGGTGGGTGGATCACGAGGTCAGGAGATCAAGATCGAGATCGAGATCGAGACCATCCCAGCTAACACAGTGAAACCCCGTCTCTACTAAAAATACAAAAACAAAATTAGCTGGGCGTGGTGGTGGGTGTCTGTAGTCCAAGCTACTCCGGAGGCTGAGGCAGGAGAATGGCGTGAACCCAGGAGGTGGAGCTTCCAGTGAGCCGAGATTGCGCCATTGCACTCCAGCCTAGGTGACAGAGCGAGACTCCATCTCAAAAAAAAAAAAAAAAAAAAAAGATGCATTCCAATTTCAGAATGTTAAAATGTAAAATAAAAATTGTATCTTAGAATTGAAGAACGGTAACAGGGAACCAGACAAATGTGGTCTCTGCTCTGATAGAGCTCATATTCTATAGGAAGAGCAGGTGTTCGGTTGGTCAGTAGCGTGAGGAACGTGTTGCAAGGACAGGCGCAGGACACTCTGGAAGTGAATGGCAGGGCAGTCTGTGGGGTGCTAAGTCTTTCTCAAGACAATGATGCTGAAGTTGAAACCAGAAAGGATGGGGAAGAGTTAACTGGACAAGAGAGAGGAGGGTCAGTGGAGAAGGATCCTTCCAGGCAGAGAGAATGGCAGGTAAACGGATACTGAGGTGAGAAACAGCGTGATGTATTTGAGGAACTGGCAGATCCACGTGGCTGCCCTGGGGTGGATGTCAAAGAAAGCTAGAGCTAGATGGTAAAGCACTAAAAACAAGCTTTATCTGGAAAAATGTTTGCCATCAGGGAAAAGAGACCTCAGTATAGAACTGGGTTCAATTCCAAATATAATAGGAAAAGTGGGAATTTTTAGCCAAGCAGTAGGGTGGGGTAGGGTGGAATTAGTGGGTGGAAAATTACCAAGAGGAAACATCAGGGTAAGGGGGGATTCTGACTCAGTGGACCTAACAGGATTCTCACTGAAGGCAGGCCAAGAGGATGGTGGAGGATGAGGAACAGGATCAGATATCAAGGGTGAGCATGTGGCAGATGGAGGATTTTGCTAAACTGACTCATAGGGCTCTTGCTAGAATCAGACAATGCAGAGAGGAACGCAGAAGCCCCAAAGCTAGGGCTTTGAGAAGAGAGCTCAGAAGAACCAGAGTGGAGTTTGGTCAAGGAGAGAATCCTTGTCATGGACAGGGGAAGAACAGCCTGCAGGGCAGCTGGAGTGGTCCATGGTGGCCTGTGTGGACTGGGGGCCTGGGAAACCACGGGAAGAATGTTGAACTCTCTCCCATGGGCCGTGGGAAGCCACAGATAAGACACGTGAAGGTGGTGGCAGTGGGAACATATGGGGGATGGCTTCAGGAAGTATTTCAGACTAGAATCGCCAATATTTGATGACAAACGATGAGAGTAGTAAGCTGTGTATCACCGTGGGGATACTAATTTTGTGGAACTAGAGAATCTGCCATATTATTTTCTGATTGTGCTTGCTTTCCACTTTGCTGCTTCAGGCCCCCCACTAGTCTGGGTAATTGAGAGTAAAAGAGCTTATGCTTTTGGAATAGAGAGATCTTTGCTTTTTTCTGTCGCCAAATAGAACCAAGTGACTAAGCAGGCAGAGATAATTTCTACAGAAATCGTGTAGGGCATGTGATAGGAGAAGTGCTAATTTTAGTTTAGTTTTCCAAATATGGATGGAAAAAGCTTTATATTTTTAAAAAATAGTAGTCTGCATTTAGGGGATCCAACCAGAAATGTCACAACCTGGAATTTGAAGGGTGGTCAGTATTTACGCCAAACCTTGTGGCTGCCAAGTGATGTCAAGAGCTTCATTAGAGAGCCCGTAGGAAAGAATCATCACCCTTAAGGAATTCCTGTAGATTTTCATAGAATGAAGCTGCTGGAGGTCCATTTAACAGGAAGAATATGGAAGCCTTTTTTCCATTTTAATTTAAGAGTTTGAAAGCCCAGCTGGACTGTGAGAGGCAAAAATGCTGACTCCATTCGAAGAAACTGAAAGGCTGGGAGAGGTTGATTGCTGCCTTTCTGTACAGGTGGGGTTTTCTTCTTAGTAATTGAGTGTTTGCATCACAAAAGCTTCCTTTTCTTTAATCACAGCAGCAGGAGTTTGAAGATTTCTGAAACATCTTTCATTTAGAAGCAAGTCAGAATGATTCTGTACTCAAAGACAGTAGTTGCTTCCTGATGACTTTGCTACTGCGGTAATCTTCAGGGCTGTTTCTTTAGTCTCCCCCATTTCTTTCAGGTGCAGGTTTCCCCTCCTCGTCCCTCTCCCAGTTGGTCCCTACCTCTGTCCTACCTCTCTCTCCCTGGGGAATGGCGGAGTCCAGCCTGGACACGTGGCAGAGTGTGATTCCTCCTGAGGTGGAAGGACTGAGTTTCAGAGCAGTCAGGGATCAGGTGTAGGGCTTGCTGTCTCTCTGCAAGTTTGCTCTGCAAGTTTCTGGAGCCCTAAGACTGCTGTGTTGTGCTGCTTGATTGTAGAAGGGACATTTATCCCTCCATGGACTGACTGCTGTGGCTCTTAGCTCCCCAACCCCCAACACCCTTCGACTCTCTTGGCTCTTTCTAACATTCGTTCATGCACACATCATTTGCAGAGTGCCTGCAATTGCCCGGTCTCACCCAGGTACTGGAAGAAATACAAACTATTATAGATCAGATCAAAGTTGCTCACAGTCCTGCAAGGGAGAAACATAATAGCCTGCAGATAATTACCCTCAAGTGTGATAAATGCTGTAATAGAGGAATGAGCAGCATGCCGTGGGAGCTTGAGGCTGGCGAAGAGTGACAGTTTTGCCTAGGGGGATATGGCAAGGCGTCAGAGAAATGAAATCGCTGCCCAGTCTTTACAAATACATGAAAGTGGACCTGAAAACAAACGTGGGGCTGGGCATCCAGCCAGAGAGGGAATAGTATATCCAAAGACAGAGATTCTATATGGCTGGAGCAAAGTGTGCATGTGTATGTGTGGGGAGTGGGAGACGTGAAACTGTTAGGGTGCATTGAGACTGACTGCTGGGGGCCCCCTCCCTGCAGGGTCCAATGAGAAGGTGGAGACAGAGGAAGAAACCCAGGAGAAATGAGATGTTCAACCCTGGAAAAGGAATTCATAGGAGCAGCTCGTTATCACTGCATGCTGTGAGAATTCTGCTTGTCCTTGTGTCTTATTGAGCCCTGCTAGCCTACAGGCAGGATGAGCCTGGGGAATCGGGGAATCGTAGACTTGTGAATTTCTAGGGGTGAGAAGAGTTTGGGAAGCTCAGTGACCATGGAGGGATATCCTCCCCCTCCTGCTTCCAACAAGTGGCTTGAAAGACTTTCCTGGGTTATTCAATCAAGTCAGTTATGTCTTTTTTTGGCCCCAGTTTGACTTCCTGATAGTTTTGTGGCCAGTGAAAGGTGGAAATGTGCTCTCTGTTGCAAATATGTCAGTTCTCGTCACATCCCCCAAGTACTCCAAGCAGCTCTTTCTTGTTTCCACCTTGTTTTCCTCTCTGGAAACCCACCATGTTATCAGTCTGGTTCATCTTTTTTTTTTTTTTTTTTTTTTCTTTCTCTGAGATGGAGTCTCACTCTGTTGCCCAGGCTGGAGTGCAGTAGAATGATCTCAGCTCACTGCATCCTCCGCCTCCTGGGTTCAAGCACTTCTCTGCCTCACCCTCCCAAGTAGCTGGGATTACAGGCTCCTGCCACCACACCCGGCTAATTTTTGTGTTTTTAGTAGAGATGGGGTTTCGCCATGTTGGCCAGGCTGGTCTTGAACTCTTGACCTGGTGATCCACCTGCTTCAGCCTCCCAAAGTGTTGGGGTTACAGGCGTGAGCCACCGCGCCTGGCCCAGTCTGGTTCATCTTTAGTTCATTTTGTGGAATGCCTCTAAATGACACTTACCCATCTTCTCCCATTAGTTCTCTTACTTGAGATTCCGTGCCCTTCATCATGTGTCTGCTGCTCAAATTTGCATCAGTAGATCAGCTGTTATTGAAACTCTCCTTTGTTTCTTTAAGAAAATTTATTTGTACCTCTACAGTAGAAATAGAGGATAAGTTTGTGCAAACCATACTTTATGAAATGGATCCTCATAGCACATCCTTTTTAGTGCAGGCTTGTTGTTGCAACATGATTCCTGGATTTTCAAAATCCAGCCAACATGGATGCCTCTGCTACTCTGAAACCCTCCTTTTTGCAGAGCACATTGCTAGGTGCTGATAGTCAAGAGAATTCCTAGGAGCTGCTTCATTCTAGTAGCTTATTTTTTAATTGAAGAGAAAGACCAGGAATACACAGCCATCTCTTTGACCACTACTAACTTCAGAAATGTTGCATAGGGCCTTCTATTTAAAAGTATACATGAATTCCCCATATATCCAGAGTGCCAGGGGACGTAATGTATGTTGAATTAGTTGCCCTGTCCTCAGCAACTTCCATACCGTGCACTCATGACCTTTGGAAGGGGCAGCCCTCTGCTCTCCAAGACACCTCCCTGCCATCTCAGTCGTTGTTGACCAAACCTTAAGTGGACAATTGATCCTAGGCTAGTCTGTTTACCAGCTGGCCAGCAGCAAATCAGAATGTCTCTTTCAAAGACACTCAGGACTGACTCTGCCTTAGGATGCTAAGCAAATCATTCCATAGGATAAGACACAGTCACATAGAAGCTACAGCTGGGAAAGACAGAATTCATAGTAGAGAGTGCTGGTCCACCTAGAGGCCAGCCCAAGAGGCCAGAGGTGGCCGTCTCCAAAAGAGAGATGGAGAGAGTATTTGCTTTTTTTCTCAGATGTTTTCCCAAATCCCCAGGAAGCCCAGTGTCTCTGCCTTTTCAGTGAAGCCTCTGTCTTCTAGAGTATGCCTTTCCCTTCATTTGAACTGATTTGAGTGGATTGCAAGCTCTTATCAAGAATGGTCAGTGTCAGTCAGTCATACATGGAGCCATGGAAGACCTACATTGCATACCTCTGAAAAATGGGAAGGAATGGGAAGACAGGGAAAAGGTTCAGAAAGACAGATAGGTGCACATCTTTTGAGGGACTTTTGGGATCTAGTTTCTAGGGTTTCTTCTATGATTCTTTCTCACATTAGGTTCTTAATGTGGAATATTTGAGGTGGCCCAGGGATTCTGTATTAGTTAGAACATAGGGTAAGCTGCTATAACCAAGAAATCCCATCATGAAGTGGCTAAAATGAGATGCAGGTTATGGCTTAATAAGTGCCTTCAATGAGAAAAAGTCTCTCACTTGGAATACCCCAGAGATGAGCAGCTTAGGCCAACAAGGAGCTCTCCCCTCCTCAGGAATTCCAAGACCACTACAGTGGTTACTGTTTCTGAGACATCAGAAAGGGGGGAAGTATAGAAGGAGCAAGACTGAAGTTAAAAAAAAAAAAAAGAAAAAAGAAAAAGGAAACAAGAAGGAGGAGACCAGGACGGATAGCTTGATATATAAGAAGATGACCTGAAAATTACACACATCACTTTCACTCATGATCTGGTTGCCTGATCATGACATATTCACATGACCACACCTAGCTGCAAGGGAGGCTGAGCAATGTTTTCTTTCTCATTGTGGGTACTTATATCGCCTTTTATATCCTAGGCGTAGAAATCACATAGCATCACTTTTTTTTTTTTTTTTTTTTTTGAGACAGAGTCTTGCTCCCTCACCCAGGCTGGAGTTCAATAGCACGATCTCAGCTCATTGCAACCCCTGCCTCCCAGGTTCATGCAGTTCTCCCTCAACCTCCTGAGTAGCCGAGATTACAGGCCCACGACACCACACCCAGCTAATTTTTGTATTTTTAGTAGAGACGGAGTTTCGCCATTTTGGCCAGGCTGGTCTCAAACTCCTAACCTCAGGTGATCCACTTGCCTCGGCCTCCCAAAGTGCTGGGATTACAGGTGTGAGCCACCATTCCCAGCCAACTTCTGCCGTACTCTATTGATCAAAATAGTCAGGACTTTCTATATTATTATGAAAAGGCAGAAAGGGAGATTGGATGGGTACTGGGGATTGATTAGCCACGGTCTTTGCCACAGACTCTTTTGGACTGAGCCAATAGGTCAAAGGTTAGCTTATGCAGTAGCATGGGCTGTAGGTTTTTTGCACTGACCAACACCTGAACTTTTAGAAGACTTTTAGAAGATTTGTTGCTGCGGTGAGTGACATCAGTTCACACAGCCTGAGAGGGAACTCTCAGTCCACGCTGTCCCTCGTTGGACTCACTCAAGTGAAACGGGTCTGAGCTGCAACACTGTGCAGTGCCAACTGGGGGAAACCTGCCTATCGGGGCTGAGAGACATCCTGTAGTGGCTGCCCATCTCCTTTGCCCCAAATGTCAAGTAGAAGAGGTGCTTCACATATTTATTTCTTCCTGCATGGGCTCATTTATTGTAAGCTTATTGTGACCCTTGGAAAGCCAAGCTTTTATCTTGATTTTGGAGTGTGATCAAGGTGACAGTTGTTCTCTGGATGACAGGAATCTGACTTTGGTTTTGCTTTTTCCATAGAGGTCAGTTGGCCTCAAATTTGGGCCAATTTCCATCTGAAGGAAACCTCCAAGGACAGATGCCTTGTCGTCATTTGCTAATTTGTCAGGCAGTCTCTCCTGTGTGGCACAGAACGTTTCATAGATTTTTCCTCAAACTCGTTTTGGTCGGCCAGTGCCTGCCTACCTTTCTTTCTGGAAATGTGCTGTGTATTTGTGGGGACGTGACTCCATGGTGCGTCTCTCTTCCCAATACATTCCCTTTCCCCTATCCACAGCCCTGTTACTTCTGTCTTTCATTCTCAGTGCAGCAGTTTTAAAGTACATCCACAGATTCTTTGGCACTCCTACCTTCGAGAGGTACAGACTATGTCCCTACTTCTGGAAACTGGGCCAGCTATTGTGACTATTTTGGTCAGTAGAGTATGGCAGAAATGATGCTATGTGATTTCTACCACTAGGATATAAAAGGTGACATGGCCTCTTCCGTGTCCACAATACCCCTCTCGAAAGCTTCAGCCACCATGTGAATGTGGTGCCCTGAGACTGCCATATTGTGAGGAAGCCCAAACTGTCTACACAGAGAGACCATGGAGAGGCCAATGAGAGGAGAGAGATGCTTGGGCCACCCCTGGCTGCTTCAGCCACTGCTGTCCCAGCTGCCGATACTGTCTGACTGCAATGACTTGTGAGACCCTGAACCAGAACCACTGCTTCCTCCCCAAATTCCTAAACCATAGAAACTGTGAGAGATGATAAAGATGGTGTTAAATTTGGGGATGATTTGTTATATAGTAGTTGCTGATTGGAACCTCAGTCAATAAAAAGGCATCTCCTTGCTGCATCATCAGTGTGCTCGTCTTGATGGAGAAGCTAACAGGTACCCATTTTCAGAGGCTTACTTTTCTTAGGGGCAGCTCGAACCTTTCACTGGACCCCCGTTTCCCAAGAGAACGTTAATGTGGCCCTTGTGTTCCTGAACTCTGTCAAAGATGACCACTCCCTGAGGTTGCACACGAAGGCCAGAAAGGCTACTGACCTCAAGCTCTGTTGTGTCATGTTTCTGTCACACAGAGCTATTCCTTATCACCCCACGGTCACATCCACAAAAGGATGCCCCGGTCCCTCCTCACCTCAAGCATCATCCAGTGAAGCTGTGTATGGTGCTTCTGATGGAAGCTGAGCCTGAGTCCCTGATCCCTCACTTCCTTGGCACGAGACTGAAGCCTGAGATACCTTTACTTTCTCTATGCCAGGCCTGTGCTAGGCATGGAGGATACGGAGGAGAACATTAGATGTGAGAAAGTTTATAAAAATAAAATCCTTCTGCTTTAGGTATAAATCTCAGGAGCAAGCTGATTTTGCAAGGCCTCCCCCTTACCTTAGCATGTATATTAACATATTCATGATATAAAACATTAAGAGCCCAGGTTCTGGATAGGTCAGGCAATAGCTGTACCACTTAGTAGCTCTGTGATTTTGAGCAAGTTACTTAACCACTCTGAGCCTCTTCAACACAAATGCAACCAGGCCTGCCTCTAGGATTGCTGGGAGGAAATGTGAGAAAGGCTGTCCAGCACTTAGCGGGTACTTCTAAGTGTGAGTTCCATTCCCCATGGACCACCATTCCCCTATATAACCAGCAACCATCAGAGCTACCAGCCCAAGCCATTCCATCTTTCGAAAAACACCAAATTGAAGAACCAGATGGGTTCTCGAGGGTGCTCTGTCTCTGACAGCTGACAAGCGTTTTCTTTTTCCTGCCTACCAGCAAGAAGCCAGGGTCCCAGCTTGGTTCCATCTGGTATCTTGCTTCCTGGCCTAACAAAAAAAGGAAATACCAGTGGAATGTTCACACATAGCTGGGGGTGAAACAGACCCTCTTCCAGGAAGGCGGGGATGGGGGGATGCTCAGAAGGTGCTTCTATTGTCTAAAGTGCCCACTATAATAACTCCCCCAATTGTGTTCTGAGAAACTGTATTACAAATAACAGAGCTGAATCTCGTATTAGCCTTTGTTAATTCAGTGTTAGGCACCTGGGATGCATCCTTGGACAAGAGAGACTCCCTGCATTTTGTGGTTCTCTTCATTTCTAGTGATTGGCACCTCAGATATCAAGGGTGGAGACTTAAAAATTAAAAAATTAAAAAATAAAGACTGGCACTAGTTTAAAAGCCACGTGTAATTCTTGATGAGTTTTCTTGATTAGTTTGGGGAAATTAACCGTATTTTGATTATTTATCAGGACAAAGACTTGCCTTGTGATTGCCTGAGTAACCTTTCTTTTTTTTTTTTTTGAGATGGAGTCTCACTCTGTCACCCAGGCTGGACTGCAGTAGCACGATCTTGGGTCACTGCAACCTCTGCCTTCTGGGTTCAAGCAATTCTCGTGCCTCAGCCTCCCGAGTAGCTGGGACTACAGGCGCGAGCTGCCATGCCCAGCTAATTTTTGTATTTTTATAGAGGCGGGGTTTCACCATCTTGGCCAGGCTGGTCTCGAACTCCTGACCTCAGGTGATCTGCCCACCGGTGATCTGCCCACCTTGGCCTCCCAGAGTGCAGGGATTATACAGGTATGAGCCACCGCACCTGGCCTGCCTAAGTAATCATTTAGAGCAAAAGTTGTGAGGTGGAATCTGGAAGGAAAGGGAGGAAGGAGTCTCTGAGATCAGTGATCCATTCTAGACAATCACACTTTGAGACATTTGGCGTAGATGAGTCACCTTAGACTAATTTATGGTGTGTTTTCTATTAGAATTGCAAAATTCTCACACTTGCAGGGTGTTAAAATCTGACTTCACATCATATTTAATACATACTATATTTAAAACTGGGATATGAACTGAAACAAAAGCAAAAACTAGAAAGAACTACACTCGTTTGCTGACTTCTGAACTGATCTTGGGTTTGGCCATTGTCATTTTCATTTCCACCATTGTGACTCTCTGTATCTTAGTAATGTATTTTCGATCTGAACCATAAATTATCAGAATTATTCAACTAGGACAAACCTAAAACATCGGGACACCCCAGCAGAGCTGGAACTGAACTGGTTGTTGCCTGGCTCCCTGGTTCCCACCCAGCGTGACGGTGTGATGGGCAGCGTGACAGCCATGGCTGCTGTGGTGTCTGCAACTGAGCTTCCACTTCAGCTCTGCTCTGATTCAGGGGCAGTGTCAGTGATGGCCTTGATGCCTTAAATGGTGGCTTCTCTGCTGTGCCAACCCTTCAGCTCCTAATATGGTGGTAAAATTCAGATTATTATGTAAGATATCTATAAACATTGGTGGAAAGAGCTGGAGAGTGGAAATGAGTGTAATCAGGGCTCTATGGGGCAGAAGTTATCAAAGGAGAAGGCACCAAGGCCAGCATCAAGGTGTGTTTGGAGCTAGAAGAGCTGCCCTGGAGAATATCTAGTTATAGTGATCCTTAACCAAAGGTAGTAGAAAAATGTGGGGCTGAGAGAGGGCATTTGGAAATGTGGATGGTGAGTTCCACAGTGTTGGCGTAGGGGTGGAGATGTGATTGGCATTTAATCATAGGGTCAGGGAAACTTAATGTCCTCCATGATAGGGTAGTCTTACAAAGCAAAGAATTGCCCCACTCCAGATACCAATAGTACTCTGGTTGAAAGGTGTTAGACCAACTCTTATGTTTTATAGAGGAGAAAATGGAGACCCAGAGAGATGATGTAATTTGTGCAAGGTCACACAGCTAGGAAATGGCAAGAACTGCGAATGGGAACCTGGTTCTTTGGACCCTAAAACTGAGGTCTGTTTTCATCATGCTCCTTGTTAAGGGGAAAAAATTAACTTATGGTGTAATGATTAGAGGGCTGCATGGCATTGTATATGGTATCAGCACATTACTACTGTGCCATTTGACACACGTCTCCAAACAGAAGTGAGAGAGTAAGAGTGAGTGTGTGTGTGTGTGTGTGTGTGTGTGTGTGTGTGTGTGTGTGAGAGAGAAGGAGGGAGAGAGAGAGAGAGAGAAAAATACCTCATTCTCTGCCAAGTAGAAGCCCTAAACTGAACTGGATTCAATTTGGGGGTCCTGAGCACCATTACAGAAGGTATCAGTCAATAAGTATGTTACTTTGTTTTAGGGTTTTTTAACAGCTTTATTTAGATGTAATTAATATACCATATTAATTCACCCATTTAAAGCACACAATTCAATGTGTATTCACATAGTTAGACAGCCATCCCCACTGTCTAATTTTGGAACATTTTAATTACTTCAGAAAGAAACCCCCATACCCACACACAGTCATTCCCTATGAACTCCCTGCACCTTTGCTTCAGCCCTGGGCATCCCCAGTTTGATTTCTGTTTCTATGGATTTGCCTGTTCTAGAGATTTTATAGTGATAGAGTTATATAATATGTGTTCTTTTGTGACTGACTTCTTTGACTTAGCATAACGTGTTCAAGGTTCATGTAACCATGGGTGTTCTACCCTTTGGCTTCCCTGGGCCATATTGAAAGAAGAATTGCCTTGGGCAATTGTTAGTGTAGTAAAATACGCTAACAATAGCTGATGAGCTAAAAATAAAAAATAAAAAAGGTTCGTCCATAATTTTCTTGATATCCACCACAAAAGATAAGCAAAAAAGTCCTCACATTCAAAGGATACCCATGATTCTAACCTATAGTATGTATCAGCTTCTGGATTTTTTTCACTTTTTGGCTATTATGAATAAGGCTGCCATGCACATTTGTGTGCAAGTTTCTGTGTGGACATATGTGTTCATTTCTCATGAGTTTATACCTAGAAGTGGAATTGTTGGGTTATGTGAGAACTCTGTTTTAACTCTTTGAGGAACTGCTTTCTGCTATTTTGGACTGTTTTCCAAAGCTGCTACATTGCTTCACATTTTACATTCCTACCAGCAGTGCATGAAGGTCCTGACTTCTCTACATCCTCACCAGCACTTATTATTCTCTTTGTTTTTTTTTTTTTTTGAAGACAGCTATCCTAGTGGTGTGAAATAATATCTCATTGTGGTTTTGATTTGCATTTTCCTAATGACTAATGATGTTGAGCATCTTTTCATGTACTTATTGTCACTTGTATGCTTTCTTGTGAGAAATGTCTGTTGCTGTCCTTTGCCCATTTGTAAGTTGAGGTCTTTTGATTGTTGAGTTGTAAAAGTTCTTTTTATTAATTCTTCAGACAATTCCTTTATCAGATATACGATTTGCAAATATTTTCTCTCATTCTGAGTTGTCGTTTCACATTCTTGACAGCATCATTTGCCACACAAAGGTTTAATTTTGATGAGGTCCAACTCATCTATTTTGTTGTTGTTGTTGCTTATGCCTTTAACGTCATATCTAAAAACCATTGCCTAATTCAAAGTGCCAAAGATTTACTCTTATGTTTTCTTTTAAGAGTTTTGTAGTTTTAGCTCTTATTTTTAAGTCTGTGATTCATTTTGAGTTCATATTTATGTATGGTGGGAGTTAGGCATCATTCTTTTGCATGTGGATGTCCAGTTGTCCCAGCATCTTTCATCAAAAAAGTTATTTTTTCCCTCACTGAATTGTCTTGGCACCCTTGTCTGCTGTTTTAAATAAATACACTGCATAGACTCCCTTAGCTATATTTCTAGTCTGGAAACAAATACACAAGTGGTGTGTGATTGTCCCTCTCTTCATATTTAGTTGGGACAAGCCGAAGCTGTATGACGATGTAACAAGCATTTTTTTTTTTAAATGGTCAGATCTCTTCTTCACTGAGTGACCTTATAACACCACACACCTCTCCTGCAGAGAACCAGTGCCAATCTCCTTCACCAGAATATTTTCTACTCCACAGATAGTGATAGTTGTAGCAGTAGTTGTACTCACTGGAAACTGTCCTGTGAGTGTTTAGTATGTGCTAGGCACTTTCCTGAGCACTTTATGCATATTATTTATTTAAACCTTGTGAGATCTTAGACTAAGTTAGCACAGGGGAAAAAGGAATTAAAAAAAAAAAGAAAAAAAACCTTGTGGGAACCTCATGAGGCAGTGATGAGTATCCACGTTTTACCAGTGAAGAAAATGAGACCCATAGTTAATTTGCCCTGGGTCACTCAGCTAGTAGGTGAAGGGGCCAGGTTTGAACCCAGCAGCCCACCTCCAGATGCCGGTCTACACCTCCAGAAGTGAGACTAAACTGCCTGCTGTGGGTCTGAATGTTTGTGTCTCCCCCAAATTCTATATACTGAAATTCTAACCCCCAGTATGATCGTATTAGGAGATGAGGCCCTTGGGAGGTGATTAGGTCATGAGGGCAGAGCCCTCATCAATGCCCTTAGAAAAGGTGTGCAAGGGAGCACATTCTCTCTTTCCATCATGGGAGGACACAGTGAGAAGACACTGTCTGTGAACCAGGAAATGGGCCCTCACCAGACCCTGATTCTACCAGGACTTTGATCTTAGACTTCCCAGCCTCCAGAACCACGAGGAATAAATGTTTGTTGTTCACCTGGTCCATGGTATTTTGTTAGAGCAGCCCCAACTAAGCCACCGCCTCTCTAATTCACTATTCTGTCCCCGGTACCCAGCACATCGTAGACACTCAACAACCATTCATTGAATATGCAATTGGATGAAATGAATAAACGACCAGAGGAATAATCCAGACACAGCAGCAGTGGCCAAGGGAAGGGAGGATTGATTTATGGGAGAAAATTAGGGGAACGAAATCCATAGAAAGGGTTTGCCTAAGTGAGAGTGATGACTGAAGCCAGAAGACGCCCAGGGGGAGAGGAATTGTTTCACATGGTAGGAAAAGGGGAGGAGGGAGAGAGGTGGGGTGGTGGAGTGCAGCCTCAAGGCTGGAATATAAATGAAGAGCCACAGAGCTGATGTTTTAGCCTGTGGAACAGTCTGAGGAAAGTACAGAAATGCCATCATGTAAGCACGTACACCCAGGGCGTTCTACCCTGTCCTGTAAAACAGCGAGGGCCCGCTTTGTCCATGACCACCACAATGGCGATGGCTCCTGGGAAGGGTGCACCTTGAGTATCAAATTATTATGGTTTGGGAAAAGAATTGCTGGTTGTGGAATTCTGGAGAAGTGGTATCGCAGAAGAGAGACATGCACAGAAGTGTTCAGGCAGGGAGAGCTGGTTTGTGTAAATAAGAGCTCGATGAGCTATCTGTTATGATTTATGCTAGGAATCTATAGCCTCTGTGCTTCTCACACAGTACGTAAACCCAAAAGGTTGCCTCTAGTTTGGAGCGGTGATGCTGTGCCAGTGTGGGAGCAGGCAAAGCCGTGAGGCCTTCTTCCTCACAAATCCAGCACCTCCCACCTGCCATCAGGTAAAGAGAGGGAGGGCACTGCGATGGCTGGTGCTACTGAGCCCTCGCCGCATGCCAGGCACTGCTCATTCGTGTTTTACACCACTTCGGAATCCTTTGAGGAAGTTATTTCTATTATCACAATCCCCATTTTACTGGAGGGGAAAGTGAGGTTAAGGGAGACAATGGGATATGCATGAGGTCATCCAGTAAATGGCAGAGCCAGGATTCGAACCCACACTCTTGTGACCTCAGAGCCCAAGCTGTTAACTACTGCTTTCCACAGACACAATCCATGCACCTTAGGATTTTTACCTGAGGTTCTTAGTTTGGTTTAGGGGACCAAAGGAACAAGTAAACAAACAGAAACTGACGAGGAAGGGCAGTGCTTGTGTGCCCAAGCGAGGAGGTAAAAGGATAGGCATGAACAATTTGTAGATGCCATCCAGAACAGAGTGGTCAACGATATGGAGGCTCAGTGCAGGGGGAGAAGTGGAAAGGGCATGTGCTGTACACATGAGGGTTAGGAACTGATGAAGCCACCTCCCCAAGCCTCAGATTTTCCATCTGAAAAATGGAAACAGGATTCATCTCCTTAATTGTGACTATCAAGTGTAATAACGTTGGTAAAGAGCTTAGCACAGGCTTGGCACATGGTAGGACTCCATAAATAGACACTGCAATTATTCGTTTTGTGGTTACTGCATGATGATGATGATGACAGTAATAATTACTATTATTATTAAGCAGGAACTGTTTTAGGTGCTGGGAAACCAAAAGGAAAAAACTCCATCCCCAGCCCCTAGGAGCCTGTAGTATAGTGAAGGAGATAAACTTGTGAACAGATAATTCCTATCTAACTGCTTGCTTCCTTTTCTATGCACTCATGGTACTGCCTGGTGTGATGGTTCATGCCTGTAATCCGAGCACTTTGAGAGGGCATGGCAGAAGGATTGATTAAGCCCCGGAGTTCAATACCAACCTGGGCAACATAACGAGATCCTATCTCAATTTTTAAATAAATAAATAAAATAAAATTTCGTACAAAGCTAGGAAAGTGACTCACGCCTGTAATACCAGCACTTTGGGAAGCTGAGGTGGGAGGATTGTTTGAGCTAAGGAGTTTGAGACCAGCCTGGGCCACGCAGTGAGACCTCATCTCTACAACAACAACAATAAAAATTTAAAAATCAGCCAGGCATGATGGCACATGCCTGTAGTCCCGGCTGCTTGGGAGGTTGAGGTGGGAGGATCACTTGAGCCCAGAAGGTCAAGGCTGCAATGACCTATGATGGCACCGCTGCATTCCAGCCTGGGCAACAGAGCGAGACTCCGTCTCAAAATAATAATAATAATAATAATAATAATAATAATAAAAGTGTGGTACATAATAAGTATTCAGCAGATACTTTCAAATGAGTAACCATCAGTGCTTATTTTTAAATGTAATATGATGTGTGCAACACAAGAGTTGAACCCAGCCTAGAGCTCAGCTACTCGTAGCTCACCAAGCTTAGCTCCATTCTACAAGCTGGTGCAGGTTTGCCCTACCTGCTTTTCTTTCTCCTGGGAGCAATGGGCTGCCCCACAGCATGGTTTTCTCCTGGCAGTATTAGAAGTCCAAAAGCGCAAGCTCAGCTGCATAAGCATATTTTAAGCATCTGCTCATTTGTCCCATTGACCCCAAAGTAAGTCACATGACCAAGCCCAAGATCAGTGGGGCAGATAAATATATTCTATCTTCAGTGAGAGAGGCTGCGAGGTGGCATGGTCAAGTGCACGGGCGTGGAAAGGGTGAAGAATTGGAAACAGTTATGCCTCTTTCACAGTGAAGTTTGGAGGGGGAGTAGGCCCTAGCCACAAATGTCTGCCCCTTGGCCTGGCAGATGTCCTGTTTTCCAGGAGTCCAGCCAGGCTGTGGCACAGCGCCGACCCCCTGACTCTTGTCCCAGGGTCTGTGCCAACCACCCAGACTCCTAATGTCCTGCTGTGGCTGTAGAGTTGAACTCTGGCTGAAGCCAGGCTGCCTTTTATTGAGTCTGCCTCCGCCTCATTATTTACATAGACTGTAAAATAAAGCTTAACTCAAAATTACCGTAAGTCAGTGCATCCGAGTGAAGCCGGCAGCTGGACCTTCACAAGTGAAAGCAGACTAAATAAAAGGGGGAGGATGAAAAAAGAAGAGCTGCAAATAAAATGTCAGGGAATGCTTAATCATATAAAGGTTATGCATTTGCCTGCATAATTGTCCAAAGCAACTGATGGCAACAGCTGGCAGAGAAGCTGGTCTTCAGCTCTATTTGTGTTTATCTGGTGCCTGTCACCGTAATAGCTACAAGAAGTATTGATCGCAAATTCATTTGGCCTCATTCCTTCTCCTTTTTGGCTCTACCCTTATCAGTCTCACTTCCCCCACTAAAATAGGAAGCCTATTGAATACATGGAGAAGACTTGGAGTTTGTGGAGGCTAAGGCTACCAAGTATCACGGAAGCAATATACTATATGCCAGGCACTAGCACAGGTAGCATTTGTAACTGACTTTTTAAATAAAACAACCCTATAAGGTAGGTATTCTTATTTCTGTTTTACATATGAGGGTAGTGAGACCCAGAGAGATGAACTCATTTGACAAAAGTCACACAGCTTGGGGTAGCCTGGTGATTCCCTTAACCACGGCTCTCCCAACTGGGCTCTGCAAGGTGGGTATTTTGGGAGTTTTTTCACTGCACCTGGAGTGAAATCTGAACCCTTTACCACAGACTGCATGCCCTGTATGTTCTAACCGGTCTTCAAGCACATCTTCTCCTGGTATCCTCCACCTTGTCCGGCACGCTAGTCTCCTTTTCTTTCTTTTTTTTTTGGAGACAGATTCTCACTCTGTCACCCAGGCTGGAGTACAGTGGCGTGATCTTGGCTCACTGCAACCTCTGCCACCTGGGTTCAAGCAATTCTCATGCCTCAGACTCCCGAGTAGCTGGGATTACAGGCTTGTGCCACCATGCCCAGCTAATTTTGGTATTTTTAGTAGAGACGGGGTTTCGCCATGTTGGTCAGGCTAGTCTTGATCTCCTAGCCTCAAGTGATCTGCCTGCCTTGACCTCCTCATTTCCATTTCTTAGACATGCCAAGCTCTTTCCTGTTTAAGGGTCTTTGCAGGTGCTGTTACCTCTTCCTAGAACTGTGTTGCTGCCAGGTCACCCACTCTACCTTAGCTGTTTCCCTCCTCACCCTTAGTGTTATTGATCACTGTGTCCAGAGTGTTTCTTCCAGGGCAGTTATCATAATCATCAGTTGTGCCTTTATGATTGTGGGTCTACACTCTGATCTGTGCCTTCCATGTAAGCAGGGATCATACTTGTTTCATTCACCTATGTGTACCTAGATCCTGGTACACAGAGGCAGTAGAGTGCATTAGAGCATGGTCTCTGAAAGCAACTTCCCGGGTTCAAATTCCAGCTCTGCCACTTATTGTCGACAATGTGACATTTAGGCGGATGACTTTCTCTTTCTGTCCTTGTTTTCTCTGTCTGTAAAATAGGAATAATGATATTGTTGTTGTGTAGAATGAATTAAGACATAAAAATGCTTTGTACAGTGCCTGATGTGCAGCAAGCAGTACATGTTTAACTGCTGTTAGTCATCATGATTAAAATCATTAGCACATAGTAGATACTCAATGTTTATTGAATGGATGAATGAATTTCTAATCGCAGAAGGGTAAACAGGCCTCAGCGGATCGATGGGGTGAGTTTGTAAGCTCAGTGTGAGACTGCTCCATCTGAGATGACACGGTGATCAAAGGGTTGTTCTTTAAGGTGTGCTGATCTCCACTACTCGGCACCCAACCGCCCAAACAGTGCTGTAAGGTGAACAGATTTGGGAGACCACCTTGTGTGATTCTGTAAGTTATTTTGGTAGAGGTGGACAGAGTTTTGGTGGTGGAGAATGGTGTCTTCTTGCTCCTGCAGTGCACAAGATGTTTTCAAGCCACATGGAGGGTGTGGCTGGTAGGCTGTATGGTCCTGTTCCATCCCTTGCCATAACCCCCTCAACCTGACCTACTGCAAAAGGCTACCCCCCTTGGAAGGCAGCTGATAGAGAAGCTGTAGGCTTATGCTGGGACCCCACCAGGGACAAATGAGGCTGATTTGGAGACACTGTGGAACCAAGAAGTTAGTCTGCACATTGTGATCTGCGCCTGCGATGCTCCTCCCCACCCTTCACGTACAGTGCTGTTTGGAGGGCTCAGTCCTGCTTTCTGCTCTCCTCTTGCCTTTGGTTCTCCTTTGGCAGGATCCCACAGGAAGCGTTAGAACCTCACCACCGCTCCCCATTCCTTGCTTCTGTCTGCTGCTGGTCCCCACTGCCTGCACTGCCCGCCCCCGCCGTCACCTATCTCTGCTGGCCTCTCGAGGGTACTGCATTGTCCTTCAGTTCCTGGGCGTGAATCTGCTCATCAGGCACCATTTACCTTCTCCAGCCCTGTGCCCTGTTCCTAAATCAAGGCTTACACCCACCAAGAGCAGGGTTTCTTTTATCCCACTGTAATCACTCCTAATGTAATCAATATGCTCAGATCTCTTACTGAAGAGAGTAAGTTATCACCAAGACCCCTGCCAGCCCCATTTCAGCCAATTCCAGCATGCAGGGAAGGAGTTGAGGATTGGCCCTCGGTGTGGTCAGGGTCGGGAGGCTGGTCCCCAGAAGAAGCCAGTTGTTGGCTGTGCCTTTGGGGCAGCGGAGTCTGGAGCCCGAATCATCCATCAGGGCTATCAGCCTTGTTTGGGTTTTTCAGTGGAAGCTCATTCACATGTGCAATAATGGGATGCTGGGTGGTCTAAGTTGGCTTTTGATTTTTAGTCTCCGGGAACTCCAGTGTTCCTGGTGTTATTTGGTATGTCTGTGACTTTAATTTCCTTTTTAATTTCTGTTGAAACGAAGAAAGAACTCTGTGGAGTTATAATCTGCAGAGAACCTATGTTGTAAGACCAGTGGGTGTCCTGAATGGCTAAGTAATTAGAACATGTGTAATCACCCAGAGTTAAACCCACTGCCAAGCAAATGTGTCCTGTGAACTTGACTGTGTAAACAAAATTGTGCAGGATCAGCCCAAAAGGAAAATTCAACAAATGTGAGCAGTGGTCATCCCTGGTGGTAGATTGTAGAGAATTTAATGTCTGGTTTTGCCCATTTTTCAGTTTTTTACACTGAACACATTAGTGTTGTGTTTTGAAAGAAAGACACGCATTAAAAAATAAACAACACTGTATTCTTGAACACTTGATCTTGCAATCTTAATATAGAAGACTGAAAAAAAATGACTGTTAGAAGCTAAAGATACAGGTTTAAGGAATGTCTTTATTTTATTGTTTATATAATGAAATATGAATATAATAAAACTACAGATTTGCATATGGAATTGGGGTTAAACAAGGGTTTGAAGGGTTATCAATTATGAATAGTTTATGCTGAAAGTTACAAAATAAAACAGTACTGGAGAGGAAGGTGTTTTTCACTTATATATTTGAATTTATATAGTACATGCTGTTTAATCCTGGGCTGGTTCCTTAAATCTCACTTTGCTTCAGTTTCACCATCTGTAAAATTGGGGTACTAGCCTGTTAGGTTATTTTTAGGATGAAGTGATTAGTATTTGTGAAATTCTTAGAACAGGGTTGGAACATAGTAGGTACTCAAGAAATGCTTGATGCTGCTGGGTTAGTCTTATTGTTGTGATAGAGGCTTTGACAACAGTTTTTGCGCCTACATCAGAAGTAACAGTAGGTAAAGCTATAATGTTAGTGAACCTGGGTAGACTTCTTACCATGTCTGAGCCACCATGCTCAGTTTTTATTTAGGTTATCTCATTTGCTCCTCAAATCTGCTTCATATCAGTTTAGGATGTAGGGGCTCAGAGAGGTTAGGTGACCTGCCCAAGATCACACAGCTTGTAAGAATTTAATTCCAAAGCTCATGCTCTGACTCACTGTTTTGTTACCTAGTATTGTATTTTTTGTTCTGCAGGTACCCAAAATATGCACTTGCCTTTACTTTCCCCGGGTCAAAGGTCCACCAGTTGAGGTGTTTTAATGCCCTCCCAAAGATATATGTTGGGAATTTCTCCAGCTGTTTCCCCAAAGCAGCCTCCTCCTGGTGGATGTACACTGAGGAGGCAGGAGCTACCCCACACTCACTGATCTGAGGCATCAGGTGGCCGGGAGGTTCATAACTCAACTGTTGCATATTGATGGCAGAGTTTTTTTTTTTTAATATATATATATATATATATAAGATATGTAGGCAATTAAACTTGGAATGGGAACTGAAAGATGAAGAATTAATTCCCTGTTTGTTTGTAATACTGTGTGTAGGCAAACAATTAATCAGCATCTGTATAAATACCCTCCCCATAGGGGTCTGGCCCAGGGACAGGGATCTCCTCTGCCTCCTGCTAGCTGGAGAATGTTGGTCCATCTCACGCATTTAACAGCAATTTCTTCTGCCCAGGCTGGATGCTTCAACAAGTGAAGCTTACCGAACCACCATGCACAGATGCTCCCCCTGGGACTCATGGGTAGAGATGCCAGAGGGTGCCATCATAAAGGACTGTAGAAGCCCACGCACCTGGGAAATTGGACTTTATCTTGAGAGCAGAGGGGAGCCCAAAGGGCAGAACTACAATCCAGTTTTTAATCAGAAAAACCACTCTAGGCCGGGCACGGCGATTCATGCCTGTAATCCCAGTACTTTGGGAGGCTGAAGTGGGTGGATTGCCTGAGGTCAGGAGTTCAAGATCAGCTTGGGCAACATGGTGAAACCCCATCTCTACTAAAAATACAAAAATTAGCCTGGTGTGGTGATAGGCACCTGTAGTCTCAGCTACTCAGGTGGCTGAGTCAGGAGAATCGCTTGAACCCAGGAGGCTGAGGTTGCAGTGAGTGGAGATCATGCCACTGCACTCCAGCCTGGGTGAGAGAGTGAGACTGTGTCTCAAGGAAAAAAAAAAAAAGAGAGAAAAGAAAAATCACCCTAGCATCGGTGGAGCAGTGATGGGCAGAGGCCGAGGTTAGTAGAGAGACCCTGGCTGGGATGCTACCTTTGTAGTCTACATGAGGGATGGTGGTGGCTTTCCCTGTGAGATGGAGAGAAATGGACAAAGTCAAGAGATGTCAGGGAAGTAGAAGTACAGGTCTCAATACTAGATTTGATGTTTGGGGAGTAGAGAGGAATAATGATGAGGGAACTAGCCCCTGACTCTAGCTCGAGAGATTTAATAGACCTTCCCAGATAGAAATGTCCCGGTCATCGTGTGGGAAGGTTAATTTAGAAGAGCATATGGCATTCGTTCTCTGCCTGCTTCTGAGAAGAACACTAGTAGCCCTTTTGTAAGTCCTTTCTAAAACAAAAACTAAAAACCAAAGGATTTGGCTTGCAACTATCGATGGCAGAGGCTGCTGCAAGCAGGACTTGGTGTTTTGCTGATTCTAACATTGAGCAGCGGTATGTGGTCTGGGATTCCCTGTGAAATCAGCCCCAGAGCCTTCATCTCCAATAGCCTGCACCCACCTGGAAGGCCAATATGAAAGTTGAACGAGGAACTAGGAATGGTCCTGTCCCAGAGTCCGTTCAGAGGAGGTGAGCCAGTATCAAATCTGACCTTGCTGGGACCCCAAGGGATGTTCTGCGCTCAGATTTTATAAATCGTCCTTTGTGCCAAGTCCCTTCCCAGGAGCCACAGGCATGACTTAGGTTGTTGCGTGGACTCCCTTACCTAGGGCACAGAGAGGCCATGCAATTGACCACTGCTCTGAGGCAGTCAGAAAATGTGGAAGGAGGCATCCCAGCTGAAACATGTGCCCTAAGCCTCCTTCTTGGCCCTAAAACCTGCCTGGAATGTTCACCACCCCCGACACTCCCCAATCCACCCACCTTCTCTGGGTCTTTGCTCAGTGAGACCTTCCCTGACCACCCTCTATCAAACTGCATCTTTTCCCTTCCCTGCTATATTTTTCTCTGTAGTGTTTATCACCACTGGGTGTACACTGTCCTTACATTCATTCTTGTTGTATGCTAGTCTCCCTCTGTAAGATAAAAGCTCCAGGAGGGAACTTTCGTGTTTTGTTTGTTGTTCGTTGCAGTATCCTCAGCCCCCATAGTGGTGCTTGGAACTCAGGAGGGGCTCAGTCAATATTTGTTGAATGGATAGTAATAGTAATGGCTAGCTTTTATCAATTGAGACCCTATGCTTACAGTTCACTGCAGAGTTGAGAGACAGGCATTGAACAGGCAATTTCAAGGGTGATGATTCGTGTAAGGAAAAGTGTAGGACACGATAGTAGCACGGTGGGCTTCCCTGAGGAAGGGGCATTTGGCTGAGACCTGAAGGGTGATAAGACCCTGAAGAGAAGAGTCTTCCCGGTGGAGGGAGCAGCATTTGTGAGGGCATAAGGTAAAGAGAATGGGGCTGACGGGATAGAACTCACAAATGAAGTGTGCAGAGGCCTGTCTGGATGTGTCCATGGGGGCTGGAAGGGGCTGGATTTTAGAAACAGTGTTAAAATCCCAGCCTTGATCCTCAGGACAGCGTGAGGCCATCAAAGGGTTCGGAAGGAAGTTTGGAGGACAGAAGGCTGGAGGGAATGCTTCCTTGCCCAGATGAAGCCTGAATGACTCGCAGGGCTGGGGCAAGCTGGTGCCAGTTTTATCCACAAAGCAGCAACCACTTCAGCTAAGACAGTGATGACTCCAAGCCCCTCCAGCTCCCGTTCTCCTCAACCCCGGTCTAAGCGCCTGCTTTGTGTGAGTCATTCAGGCTTCATCAAGGCACTATGTTAATGTTAGGTCCTTCTTACAGATCAGCCCACATAGTCCTCACAGCAGCTGGTTGAGGAGCTATTATCATTATCATCCCCACTTGGCAGTGGTAGAGGCTAAGGCTGAGAGAGTTGCCCAGGTTCACTCTTCTGGAAGGAGCCAGCTCTGGAATCTGGAATTCAGCCCCAGGCCTCTCTCAGTCCAAGTCCAGTGCGCACGATCTCTTTCATGGACTGCCTCCCATTCTCAGGATCCTAATGTCTTTATCTAACCCTGTTGGTGGCCAGAAGCCTCTACCTGGTACCCATCACAACCCAGGTGAGACCAGGCATCTCAGGATGCCTCACCTGACTTCCAGCTGGAATCCAAGCTGAGCTGTGCAGCTGGCTCAAAGGGTGGCCAACCAGAGGAGCAGCTTTATCCACACTGGCATCAGAAAAACCACTCTAGGCCGGGCACAGTGGCTCATGCCTGTAAGGCTCATGCCTTGAGAGGCTTTCCCTGTTCTCCCAGCTCTCACCCCACCACCAGTAATCTGTGCTTAAACGAGCTGTCTTGCCTTTCCACACAAATGAATTGCAGATAGTGAGGCTCGAGGCAGCAGCAGACGCATCTCAGAGCTGGTTTGGGGCATAAGAGCTTTCTCTCTACGAGAATAACCTGCTTCGGAGCCTTCTCAAGGATAGGGAGGTTGGTATTTATAAAAAGTGAGGTTTTTGAAATGAACAGAGGTATGAGCTGCCTGGCAGTGTCCTGGAACCAGCCAGTTTGTAAAATAACTACTTTTTTGTTGCTTTGGGGCTAGAACACATTATACCAGAGTAAGAGATGGTAACTGACTACATTATTGTGTTTATTTCTTAGGAATGAAAACACTATACTATTCCTGTTATTGGGGATGCTTTGCCCTTTAAAAAAAATTATGGTGAAATATACATAACAGAAAACCTTCTGTCTTAGCAATTTTTAAGTGTATGGCTCAGTAGCATTAAGTACTGAATTACTGTGGTGATTTGCCTTTTGAAATCCAGAAAAGAATACCTGGGTGTATTTTGTCCAAGCATATAATATTTCTTCCTTGACTACTATTTATAGTTTCTAACATTTGCATGGTTTATTCCAGTTTGTATAGTCTATATCACACATCTTGCCTCATTGAACCCACCTGGGGCCTGGGGTGGGCTGGGCGAAGGACCAGAGGAGCTTAGGTGTTGGGTGGTCTTTGTTTCGAGCATGTTCTAGTGCCATCTAGTGTCTTTGGGACCTTGTGCTGGCCAGGCTAAGGCTGTTGGATTTTCCCTGCTTGGGGCGATGGCTCTGTAAAACCGAAATAGCTTTAAAAGAGCACCAAGGAGATGTTTGTCTTTTTAGATCAGCTGGGATTTTTTTTTTTTTCCAGCTCTGATCCCTTGGAAACTTACAACTAAAATTCTTTTCATTAGCAGTCAGAACAGTGTGTCCCTTTGAAGTTCAGACAGGGTGAGATTAATATGAACCCGATATTAAGCTATTAAGCATCAGTTTGCCAAACCTATTTATAAAGGAGAGCGGAAGATGGAAAATAAAGGAGCTGCATTAAGAGGCTCCTTTGCCAAGTCCACTGTCTCTTGTTGGAAAATGTGTCTCAATAACCAGTTTTTGTGTGAGAGAAGAGAAAAAGTGTGACTGTATGTGTGTGTGTACACGTGCTTCAATGATGTGTGATTATCTATGATGTGTGATTATCTAATAAGAGCAATAATGCAGCGTGGCTAAACTTACACAGTGTTGACTGTGTGCCCAACACTGTTCTTAGTGCTTTATATTTAAAATTTGTTAAATCACACAACAACCCAGAAGGAGTAGGTGTCATTATTTCCCCGTTTTATAGATGAGAAAACTGGGGCACACAAAGGTTGGGTGGTTTGTCGAAGGTCACAAAGCTGCAGTAAATATTTTGTGATAGAGAAATTGTTCAGGTCTCAGAAGCACGTGGATTTTTAATTCGGGTTTCAGGTGATGTTGTGTTTTTTCTTCCTATCCATACGTCACTTTTGAGCGCCTTACAGGCCTGATAGGAGAGGACCTTACATAGTGCTTGTCAAGTGAATGCAGCGGTTTAAGCCCGTGTCGCGTTTTTGGCTTGTTTTAAAGCACTCATAAGTAACGTACTCATGCAGGGCTGTGTGTACAGAGGGAAGAGCACCACGTTAGAGTCAGCAGGTTTGAGTTCAGTCCTCAGCTCTGTGGCTTCCCAGCCACATGACCCTGGGCAAGTGACTTCCTCTCCCCAGCCTCTGTTCCCCCCTTTTGGGGATAATAGAATGAGTTTTATAGTGTTTTGGGGTTTTTATTTTGAGAGGATAAATGAGATACTGATTAAAATAGCACCTTGTCTAGTGTTTGGCCCATGGTATATGCTCATTAAATTTTACCTTTGTTTACCTTTTATCTGGAAACTTAAACTTACTTAGCTCTCCTTTTGCATTTTCTGGCATCTCCTGCAGTGATAATTCATCTTCCTTATGGCCTAAGAAGGCCAAGTCCATTTGTCCATTTTCTTTTTTTTTTGTTGTTCAGTTGAGACGGGGCCTTGCTATGTTGTCCAGGTTGGTCTCGAACTCCTGGGCTCAAGCAGTCCTCCTGTCTCAGCCTCCCAGAGTGCTGGGATTACAAGTGTGAGCCATCATGCCCAGCCTGAGTCCATTTTCTTTTCTTTTGGGAAAAACTGAGACAAGGTCTTGCTCTGTTTTCCAGGTTGGTCTTGAACTCCTGGGCTGAAGCAGTCCTCCTGCCTCAGCCTCCCAAAGTGCTAGGATTACAGGCATGAGCCACCATGCCCAGCCCAAGTCCATTTTCTTTTTCTTTTATTTATTTATTTTTTTTGAGACGGAGTCTTGCTCTGTCACCTAGGCTGTGTCTCCGCTCACTGCAAGCTCCAGCCCCCTGGGTTCACGCCATTCTCCTGCCTCAGCCTCCCGAGTAGCTGGGACCACAGGCGCATGCCACCACGCCTGGCTAATTTTGTTTTTGTATTTTTAGTAGAGACAGGGTTTCACCGTGTTAGCCAGGATGGTCTTGATCTCCTGACCTCGTGATCCGCCTGCCTCAGCCTCCCAAAGTGTTGGTATTACAGGCATGAGCCACTGCGCCCGGCCCATTTTCTACATCGAAGGATAAAATGGTCCAGTTCTGCTTGGGTGTGGGTTCTTAAATGTCTGTTCTAGTTGAAAGAACTGAAAGCTGAGAAAATCTGGCTTTGTTCCTTCTTCCCGCTTTCAGATTTCCAAGTATATATATATAACATGTATGTATACACACACATACACACACATGCATGCATAGCAACCCAGATAATTTTGGATCAAGTACAACAGGAATGAAGATAAAATCAGAAGGACATCAGACATTTGGATGGGCAACCCAACACTGGGGAAAAAATCTTGTTTGTCTGCATGTTACCTCCTACAAGGCAAAAATCATAACATCAGCATCTTATGGAAACTGAATAGGGAGATCCTGAGAAGCTTCCAGAAAGCAGGGGGATACATTGAAATGCATTGTACACTCCTAATGATTGCAATTTTAAGATGCGTAAAGTGTTACTGATAGTCTCCTTAATATGCCGTGTCTGTTGTCATTAGGTATTAATAAGCACTAACGATATTAATAAGCACTTTTATCAGTTCCTGTAAAAATCGAGTTTTCCTAATCTTATTTTTCCTGTCATGTCTTAGGCTGCTTAATCATAGATTCTCACTCCATAGGGTCTGCAGCATTTGCATGTCTGAAGGAAGTGGTTTCTTTATCCAGAGCTCTCAAGCTTTGAGAGGGAATTTTACATATCATCTTAACAGTGGTGTGGGAAATGAGATATGGCATTTTTGTTCAAGGGAACTCTTGTAGGCCCCCTTCACATCTCATGGAGAAGGCAGCAGTGTAGTTTTTGCAAGCCTGAGCCCAGCCTTTCAGCTGAAGGTAGCTGCAGCCACATTGGGCATCTGTTACAGACCTCATTGAGAAATGGAATCATTCATTCCCTCTTGGGCTTATTCAGTTGCAGTTATGTTTAACTTGCTTTTGGGAACCTCACCTCTTGCTGGGAAGTCTGTTTTTTGATCTGCAGCAGGAAGAATAGCTCAGAATTGGCAAGTTGGTGGTGGGTGCTGCCGGCTCTCTGGGGACCAGGAGTTATCATCTGCCTGGTACCATGAGGGTATTAAAGGGGGTGGAACACTAATGACTTCTTCCAGCTCTCCTGCCTCTAGGTTTCTCTCCTGGTTACTCTCATGTCCCCAGTTCTCCACTCTCAGCACCCTTCTTTTCTCCATTTTCCCTCTTTCCCCTCTCTCTCTCCCTCCTCTTCCTCACTGTTGTAGGTGCAGCAAAAGAAGAGTGATGTTCGGTGGATACTTGGGATAACTGAGCTTCCACCTTCTTTTGACTCAGCCTGGAGATGCAGCCTCTCAACTTGTCTATATAAATCATTTAAACACACGGTTTAATAAGCACAAAGTTTTGCTGTGGCTTGTCCCTGGTCTTTCAGATCAAAGCCAGAAGTCCAGGGAAATGTCTGGGAAAAGTCGTGCCTCTGCATTCCAGTTCTGTGCATTTTGATTCTTGAAAGATTGATTGCTGGCTTTTTGCCCTTTCCCCATGGCTGGGGTTTGGGAAGATTCTGGAGAGTTGTTATTTCTGGCCCCTAAGCCTTGAGGGGTGGCAACAATTCTGACTTTGCTTTCCTTCTTCCTGCCTTCCGTTCCCATTCTGAGTCTTCTCATTACCCTGAGTGTTTAAAATGATAAACTCCTTCATGCCATCACCCACCCATCTCCCAAAACAGTGATTTTAAAAGTATGAAAAACCCCAGGTAAAATGAAATCAAACAGGTTTCTTTGCTTTGGAACTACTACAAGTCTTGGGTGCTTTAGAAATCCGTAAGTGAGGTCGGGCACAGTGGCTCAGGCTGTAACCCCAGCACTTTGGGAGGCTGAGGCGGGTGGATCACTTGAGGCCAGGAGTTCGAGACCAGCCTGGCCAACATGATGAAACCCCGTCTCTACTAAAAATCCAAAAATTAGTTGGGTGTGGTGGCCCACACCTGTAATCCCAGCTACTCAGGAGGCTAAGGCAGGAGAATCGTTTGAACCCGCGAGGCGGAGGTTGCAGTTAGCCAAGATAGCGCCACTGCACTCCAGCCCAGGCAACAGAGTGAGACTCCATCTCAAAAAAAGAAGAAGAAAAAATAAATCCCTAAGTGGGAGATACAGTGTCTGGCATTTTCCAAAAGTACCCAACCAAGGAATTATTTCTTGGAGTTACATCTCATGGATGAACACTACCAACACTCTAGCTCTGAAGGACTTGCTAGCATCATTCCTTCAGGATAAGATATTCCTTCTGTATAACCTAGTTCATCTGTGCACATGAATCTGTGTACAGTGAGTCCTGTGCTGTATGCCGATTGGCCTTCATGAATGTGTGCTGCAGGGGGCATGCTGGCCTATCTCAGAAGGATTAAGTTGAGGCATAAAAGCCTGAGTGCCCACTGTGCACCAGATGTTTCATATACACTGTCTTAGGTAGACTTCACAGCAACCCCACGAGGTAGATCCTGTTTTTCCTATTTCACAATTGAGGCCAGTGTACAGAGAAGTAAAGTAAGTTACTGATATAGTTTGGTTATTTGTCCCTGCCCAAATCTCATGTTGAATTGTAATCCCCAGTGCTGGAGGTGGGGCCTGGTGGGAGGTGTTTGGATCATGGGGGCGGATCCTTCATGGCTTGGTGCTGTCTCTATAATAGTGAGTTCTCTTGAGATATGGTTGTTTAAAAGTGTGTGGCACCTCCCGCCAGACTCTCTCTTACTTGCTTCTGCTTTCACCATGTGACATGCCTGCTCCTCCTTCACCTTCCGCCATGATGGGAAGTTTCCTGAGGCCCACCCAGAAGCTGAAGCTGAGTAGATGCCTGCACCATGCCTCTTATAAAGCCTGCAGAACTGTGAGCCAACTAAACCTCTTTTTTTTTTTTTTTTTTTTTAAGACAGCATCTTAGTCACCCAGGCTGGAGTACAGTGGCGCGATCTTAGCTCACAGTAACCCCTGTCTCCTGAGTTCAAGCGATTCTTGTGCCTCAGCCTCCTGAGTAGCTGGGATTACAGGTGTGTGCCACTACAGCTGGTTAATTTTTGTATTTTTAGTAGAGGCAGGGTTTTGCCATGTTGGGCAAGTGGATCTCAAACTCCTGGCCTCGAGTGATCCACCTGCCTCAGCCTCCCAAAGTGCTGGGATTACAGGCATGAGCCACCGCGCCCAGCCTAAACCTCTTGTTTATAAATTACCCAGACTCAGGTATTTCTTTATAGCAATGCAAGAACAGCCTAACACAGTTACCCAAAGCCCTACAACTAGCAAATTCTGGCAGGGCCAGAATTCAGCATAGATATTAGGAAGAGGTCTATGGAATGTAGCTCAGCCATGCTAAGCCTCATTTGTCAATGGTCAGCAACCTGAACTGAGGTTGACCAGGACATGGATTTGTGATGGGACCATTCTGTCACTGTTTGTGTATGTAAATAAGGGACATCTCTGACACCTGCTGGGGTAGCCAGAACATTTAATATCCTTTGCCTGCCTGAACACCTTTTCAAATGTAGGGCTCAATTCACATACCTATAAGTTCAGTTTTTACCCAACCACCTTCTAATGACGTAATCTCATGAGTTCATTTTATCTGTAACCTCTCATCAGAATTAGCAGATCCTCTGCAATTTGGGAACTCTGGACAAAATCCAGGGGAAAGATTCTGAAGGTGAAGCATTCAAGTCTAGCAGCCCTAATGGAAACAGTGTAATAGTAACATGCCACTCATCTGCAGTCAGCCTGGATCACTTAAATTGGTTTCCAGGAGGTTGAAGGTTTATGAGAACAGCTCAGCACAGCTAAGCTGGTATTAATAAGCACATTGTGCCCATGGACAACATTGTAGATCAATACAATATATGCTCCAAATTCACATGATAGATGAGTACCATTATGACCTAATTAGCAAGCCTTATATTTTGAATAGATAAATAGTAATTCCACCACATAATCCTAAACCACTTCTTGAAAAACGCCGTTGCTGCCGCTCTTCCCTGCTGCAGAGATGAAGGCAGAGTGAGCAGAGGAGCGGGTAACTATTTACATATTTATTTGCTTCTGTGATGGGTAACTGTTTTGTCTGTATTCACAGACGTCTCTAGTTCAGCTGTGCTCATTATTTTTTAACATGAGATAAGAGGAAAGTGTTCAATTTTTTTAAAAGTCAAACCACCTCTTAAAGGTGGAATTTACTGGGCCATACATAACTCAGGGGCCCTTTAATCTGTTGCATTTGAGGTGCATCAGCCTGAGTGCTTGAAGATCAGGGAGTTGGGTCCAAGGCTGGCAGTGACACCAGCAGGCTGTCCTCTGCAAGGGAACCATCCATTGCCTTGTGGGCAAGAACATGGGCTCTGGATTCAGAGAGATCTGGGTTCAAATCCTGACTCTCACCTTTCTTAACTTTTTGACCATAACATTTCTGAAAGGCAAGTAAATGGGATTGCTAATAGTACCTACTTCCTTGGGTGGTTGGGAGGATTAAATGAGATAATGTGTGTCGTGCCTAGCACAGTGCCTGGCACATGATGCGGGAATACAGTTAGTTTTTATTGATAGTCTCTTTTATCTTTTGTGCAATAAAGTAGTTTGACCAAATCAAAGAGTCCCAAAGTAAGGTCTTGACAAACATATTGGTGGAGGTGGCTCTCAGGCTATTTTCAGTATTAATTAGAAGTGCCTGATGTCTTTGCCTTTGACTGGACTCACTCCAACTTCATAGCAACACCCATTATCTCATGGTGGTCAGAGGCTTGGTTTGGCAGTGACATTTGTTTATGATTAGTAAAAAAATGGGAATCATATTAATTAGTATTTAATAACTGCATTTTGGTGACAGATTTTGCTACCAAGCTGCCCTTACACATCTTACTTGGAAAATGCCTCTGGTTTAGAAGATGGCAGTTGTCAGAACATGTGATGCTTGGGGGATTTGAGGGGTAGGTGGACAATAAAGATTTGTGGTGGTAGAAAGTTTAAGACCCTTGGTCTGGATGGTGTTTTCCAGTTAACCTTCTCTGATTCTGTGAGTCCTGCCTGTGCAGACAGCACAGTAATAGGATAATATGTAATCCCTATGTAATAGGGAACCTGACTGTTTACCTATACACACCTTGCCTGCCCTTTCCTCCCCCACCCATTATGCCCTAGCTGGTGGCCTTGGCTTAAGCCAGATAAATGTCCTTATAATCTCAGGAAAATGCAACCCTCACTTCTACTCCCTGCTATCCCTGTGCTGCCAGCCTGCCTGGAATGCTCTTCTCTCTTTGTGGCCCTACTCAGGGTTCCTTTAGCTTGATACTGCTGGTCTTCTGGACTGGCAAACTCTTTGTTGCATTATAGGATGTTAGCCAGCATCTCTGAGGTCTATCCATTAGATACTAGTAGCACCCCTGGCCCCTAAGTTGTGACAACTAACAGTGTCTCTAAGACCTTGCCAAATGTCCCCTGGGAGTGGGGGCAGACCCAACTTAACATCCCACCTTCTCCATGAAGACTTCAGTTCCAGTCCACGGAATTCATCCGTCAATTATAGATGATCCCAACTTTGGTCTGTGTGTGTCTTCATTTTGTCTCCCCATTCAGGTCTCACTGTTAAAGAGTTTGGACCACATTGTAACTTCTCTGTCTCCACAGAGCAGATCCTTGTTTGCTGTGTCGATTTTTAACAAGAGCCTTCTGGCTTGCTGTTGGTTGCCATGAATTGAGCGCCTGATATTTTTCAGTCGCTTCATGTGTATTTTCTCTAATTCTTACAACAACCCTCATCTTAACAGGAAAGATATCTGAGGCTCAGAGTGGGTAAGTAACTTACCGTAGTCACACAGCTGATGTGTCCAAACCTGTGCGCTTTCCCATAAACCACCAAACCCTGCCAGTTTTGGGAGGGCAGCAAGAAGGCAGTTGGTGTCTCTGTCTCTCTGTGGCCTGTGTTTAAATTATCTCCAGGAGACAAGGGTGAAGGGATGGCGTGGGAGTGCCCTTTGAGAATGGATGTTTGGAAGAACCTAGTATGGAAAGAATAGGGGGCAACCTCTCTTCCCCTGGAAGCCTTGGCAGCAGGAATCCAGCCGAAGTGAATGTGCTGTGGGTGTAGAGCTGGGCACTGATTGGTTCTTCTGTGGCAGCCCTGAAGGCTGAGTCAAGAATAGGTCAGCCTGACATGCTTGGAGATGCTTTGGAAAATGACATATCTCTTATTGAGCTAAGCACCATGCTAGGGAAAAGTAAATATTCCTTCTGGCAGCCGTGAAAAGAACAGTCAGCAGTGATGAGCAGGACAAGGGAAATGATTTGTTTTGTCTCGGAAAGCTGTGTTTGTTACCTCTGAATGTGGCATGTTTGTTCTTAACGAAGACTTACCTGGGCAGTTTGCAGAAGGGGAAATCTGGTGAACCATGAGCCTATGAGGGGATGTGCACTTCTTCTAGTAGGCAGGGCAAAGTAAACCAAAACGGCAGGACCCTTCTCACACCAGAGAATACCTTGGCCTGTGTAGAAGAGGATGCGCATACGCTCATTCATATCCTCATTGTTGGTACTGATGAAAAGTTAACAAACCATCTAAATGCCTGTCTGTAGGGGATTTGACAAATCCTGTGATGGAATACCATGCAGCACATCAATTTTTGAGACAGGGTTTCACTATGTCACCCAGGCTAGGGTGTAGTGGCACTATCATGGTTCACTGCAGCCTCTACTTCCCGGGCTCAAGCGATCCTCCCACCTCAGCCTCCTGAGTAGCCGAGACTACAGGTGTGCGCCACCATGCCCAGCTAATTTTTTGTAGAGACGGAGTTTCTCCATGTTGCCCAGGCTGGTCCTGAACTCCTGAGATCGAGCGATCTGCCCACCTCGGCCTCCCTAAGTGCTGGGATTACAGACGTGAGCCACTGTGCCTGACCTTGTGTACACTTTAAAGGCATATGGAAACCAATATTATTTATTTATCATAGATAGAAATGTGTCTATGAAAGTATTAAAAATAGACTTTCAGATTGCAAAAGAAACTGAAGAAAATAATTACCTAGGAGCACGAGGGGTGAGCAGGCAATGCAATTGAAGTAGATAAAGCATCCTTCTTTGCCTTATCCGAAAGGTACTAATGTGAAAAATAATTAAGGGAAATGTGACAAAATCCTAGCTGGTTTTAATTCTGAGTGCTGTTGAGCTTTCTCTCTCTCTCTGTCTGTCTCTCTCTGTGTGTGTGTGTGTGTGTGTGTGTGTCTGTCTGTCTGTCTGTCTGTATTTTAAAAAATAGTTCCATCCAAAATGGAGATATGTGTGGTACTAGCCCTGCTTCCTGTATGGGCTGTCATGGGGATTCGATGGCAGTAATATATGTGAAAATGCTCTGTCAACTAGGAAGCAATGCAAAGGCAGGATAATGTTTATTTAATAAGATTAATCACCTATCGGGTTTTTCTTTGGTCCTTGGCTAACTAGCTTTTTAGCATTTGGAGGCTTGGGAGAGTTTGCAGTGATTTATACTCTCCATACCTTGAAGTTCATGTTCGTTTGTTTTGTAAAAACTCCCCAGAGCACACAGCAGAGATAAAAGTAAAAAGAAAGCAGGGATCGAATTTTTATGTGCGTCTTGGAAGGCTGGGGAGGATGTGGAAGCGGATGTATCCCTCCAGGAAAACGGAGACAGCTGCCTGAATGGAAACCCACAGCCCCATTCCTGTCCTGAGGTCTAGGGTTTGATCTTGTAGTGCATCTGATCAACTTTAGTACATGCTTACTGGGTCGTTGGTCTAGGTAGTACCCAGAATAGGAGAATTTGGTGGGGGTGGGAGTAGGGAATCAGTCAGTAAAGGGAGACAGGGATGGGTGAAGAAGGGATGTAGGCTAACCCATATAGATAAAGGGCATGTTCAAATAGTGGTTTCTATGGCAACATGTGGAGTGAGCCAGGTGCCCCTGGCCCGAGCAGACAAGCGGGCTCTGAATGGAGCACTCTCCGTTACCTGAAGAGGTAGCTGGCTGGAGCAGCCAGGGTCACAGGAAGTCAGCAGAATAGTTGGGTGGAAGGCAGGCTAAAACACAGTGCATAGCCTCATCTGCATTTCCGAAGGCGATAAATTCCCATTTAAGCTACAATATCGATCAGCTCTGTGAAATTGCAGTATCAGAGGTTTGTTTTGTTTTTTTTAGCCATACAATTGGGACCTTTCCCTGAATCTCAGACAGGATGTGCAAGCTAATTTGTTCCATTTCTAAGGAAAAATAAACCACTATTGCTTGCTTCCAGTCTCCTCCCCCTTCTTCACTTTTGGGGAAGCCATCCAGCCATGGCTGGGGTTTCCGGACAGATGGTGCCCATCCTTAACAGCCTCTGTGGACCTCCATTTGGGACACTCTGAATGCAGTGACACGCTAGAGTCACTCCTTAGTTTCTGACCTCTCTGATGGTTTTACTCTGATGAAAGGGTGGCCTGCAGTCTCCCTCATTCACACATCCCGGCTGTATTAAGTGAGCCGAAGAAGACATAGACACAAGAATATCCATGTGTCTGCTTGTTCCTACTCTGTAGTTCTGCTGCGTGTTTGTGATTTGTCATCATGTTGGGTTTAGTAGCTGCTGGTGAAATTTTGAGGTTGAATTCTTACTAGGACAACCTGTTCACCTACCAGCCTTAAACCTGGCTCTTCATGAAGTCTGGATGTCCTCAACCTTCAGCACGTCTTAGCCCTTTAGTCTGAGTGCAGGAAGATTCGTTACTCGATCCACAGTACATGCTGAACCCACTGTCTGGTTCCCGCCCCTGCTTCCTGCACTTAGTCTTAAGTACAAACGTCTAAAAGAAGCCAGGCGGGAGGGGCAGCGGTGCAGCCGGTGAAGTGAGACTCACGCTCATTGGAGGGCACGTGCCACACACCAAAGGGAAGCCCCCAACCCAGCCGCAGCCAGGCATTGCCATGCAGGAGGGCGCTTTCTGCATTACTGCCTCTTCCGGGTTATCTAAAGGAGCCAAAGGTTGGAATTTCTGTGTGAAAGCTCTTGATTTTTAAATATTGAAGGAAAAAAAAATTGGAAATCTGAAAGCACTGTGCAGTCACACAAAAATCCAGCTCCCAGGCTCATGGAACCCAGGGGAAAAAAGGCAAACCACACCAATGGGATTTAGGTACAGTTGAAAAAGGAGCCAAATTGGTGAACCTTTTCGTTAATATACATAACAAACGTTGATTAAACATGTACTATGTGGTGGGCACTAAGCTAAGTGCTTAACATTGCAAATGCATATTCACCAGTGAGGCGGGTGGCGTTAACTTCACTTTGCAGATGAGGACATTGAGTCTCAGTCTGGGAAAGCATTTTGCCTGGGGTCACCTAGGAGTGATCAGAACCAGTATCTGAACCCAGTTCTCTCTGTGAGCCTGTGAGCCTGTTCCCCAGGGACAACAGGCTGTCTCCGGCAGCCTTGCTTCCCCTGTTTAAAAGTCACAAAGAACTCCCTGGCCAGAAAGGAAACCCAAGGCCTGGTGTCCCCTACCTCTTTCCCATGGTGGCCTTGAATGAGAAACCAGAAGAAGCTGGCACATCAGCTGAATGTGGCTTTGACCATTCTCTTTCTCCACGGTTCAGGGTGGACCTTCTTCCAAAAATAGACTTGCCAAAAGTCTTGGCTGTTGTTAGCTCAGAAATAACCTCATTGGGCAGGAGGATCCTGTACCTGGAAATTATGTATCTTCCCACTTCCTGTTTGAGCCCAGGGAGAATGCCACAGGAAAAAGAGAAACAGGCATGGAGACTGTGTGTTCCAGCCTTCCTAAGTGTATTAGTTGGCTGTGGCTGCTAACAAAATACCACAGACTGGGTGGCTTAAACAACAGAAATGTATCTGCTCACTCTTCTGGAGTCCGGAAGTCCAAGCACAAGGTGTCAGCAGGTGTGGTTTCTCCCAGCTCCCCTTTTTTTTGGCGTGTAGATGGCATCTCCTTGCTATGTCTTCACATTAGATTAGAGCCCACCCTACAAACAAAACAAAACAAAAACCTCATTTTAGCTCAATCACTTCTTGAAAGACCTTGCCTCCAAATGCAGTCACATTCTGAAGTGCTGGAGGTTAGGACTTCAACATAGAAATTTAGGAGGGAACAAAATTCAGCCCATAACACCAGGTAAATCCCAAATGAATGGGTGCTGGTGAGAAGCACCAAGACCTAAATTCTTATTCAGACTCAGTCACTGCTTAGCCTCCTGATCACACTCCAACTCAAGTTGTCACTCATAAAATCAGAATAATGTCCCCCCGTGCACTTACCTCCCTGGATTATTTTGAATATCAAATGTCTAATGAAAGTAAGAACTGCTACATGGCAGCAACACTTTGCTTTTAGATAATCCATCAATGATAAGAGATGGCAAACTTTTTGTATGTTTCTCATAACCTTTTCTCTCTTTGTAGAAGTAATATACACCAATTGTCCATCCTTTTCATACCATATAATTGAAATTATCCTGTAAAGAGCTATATAAGCTGCTTCTACATATCATAGTATATTGTATATTGGTTTCCTCAGGCTGCATAAATTACTACAGATTTGGTGGCTTAAAACAACAGACAGTTATTCTCGTACAGGTCAGAAGAGAAGTCCAAATCAAGGCGTCAGCAAGGTTTGTTCCTTCTGCAGACCCTGAGGGAAAATTCACTGCATACCTTTCTCCTAGGTTCTGGCAGCTTCCAGAAATCCTTTGCGTTTCTTGGATTGTAGACGCATCCTTGCAATCTCTGCTTCCGTCTTCACCTGGCATTCTCCCCGGAGTCCCAAGATTTCTTGTCTCTGTGTCCCAAATTTCCCTCTACTTATTTTATTTTATTTTATTTTATTTTATTTATTTTATTTTATTTATTTTATTTTATTTTATTTTTACTTTATTTTATTATTTTATTTTATTTATTTTATTTTATTTTATTTTATTTTATTTTATTTATTTTATTGATTGAGATGGAATCTTGCTCTATCGCCCAGGCTGGAGTACAGTGGCGTGGTTTTGGCTCACTGCAACTTCCGCCTCCCAGCTTCAAGTGATTCTCTCACCTCAGCCTCCTGAGTAGCTGAGACTACAGATGCGTACCACCACGCACGGCTAATTTTTGTATTTTTAGTAGAGACAGGGTTTCACCGTGTTGGTCAGGCTGGTCTCCAGCTCCTAACCGCGGGTGATCCACCCACCTTGGCCCCCAAAGTGCTGGATTACAGGCGTAAGCCACCATGCCTGGCCCCTATATTTACTTTTTTTTTTTTTTTTTGAGACAGAGTCTTGCTCTGTCATCCAGGCTGAAGTGCAGTGGCACGATCTCAGCTCACTGCAAGCTCCGCCTCCCGGGTTCATGGCATTCTCTTGCCTTAGCCTCCCGAGTAGCTGGGACTACAGGCGCCCGCCACCACACCCGTCTAATTTTTTTGAATTTTTAGTAGAGACAGGGTTTCACAATGTTAGCCAGGATGGTCTCGATCTCCTGACCTTGTGATCCACCCGCCTCGGCCTCCCAAAGTGCTGGGATTACAGGCATGAGCCACCACACCCGGCCCCTCTATTTACTTTTAAAAGGATGCCAGTCATTGGACTTAGGGTCAAGTCTAAATGCAAGATGATCTCATCTAAAGTTCCTTAACTCAATTACATCTGCAGAGACCCCATTTCCAAATAAAGTCATATTTACAGGCACCAGGGGTTAGAACGTGGACATAAGTTTTGAGGGACACAGTTCAACCTCCTACACATAGTATCATGTACACATTCTCAAGTTATTAACAATTCCTAAAACAATCAGTGTTTCAGAATATCTCCTCATGGGGCTGTGGTATGATGTATCTGACACTGCAGTTGCCAGACTCCTGTGATTCTGACCTCTTATATCACTGCAAAGCAATACCTGACTTTGCATATGCCCTGTGGTATTACAAGGGTGAGCCACCAGCTTGAGTCTTTATTGCCTGGGCCTTTATTTCTTTTCCTTTTTTCCATTAGTTGTTTTTTATTTTTATTTTTATTTTTTTGAGACAGAGTCTCACTGTGTTGCCCAGGCTGGAGTGCAGTGGCGCGATCCTGGCTCACTGCAACCTCCACCTCCCAGGTTTAAGCGATTCTTCTGCCTCAGCCTTCCGAGTAGCTGGGATTGTAGGCACCCACCACCACCCTTGGCTAATGGTTGTATTGTTAGTAGAGACGGGGTTTCACCATGTTGGCCAGGCTGTTCTTGAACTCCTGACCGCAGTGATCTGCCCACCTCGGCCTCCCAAAGTGCTGGGATTACAGATGTGAGCCACCACACCTGGCCAGATTTTTTTAATTGTTTCTTTTTTTCTTATTAAATAAATGTTATATATCTAGCATAGGGATTTTAGAAAAGGAGCCCAGTGATGGTCCTCTCCTTATTTCTCAACCCTGTGATCTTTGTGTTTTAACCCCTGCCCTGTCATTTTAGGGGTCTGGAAGCAGGAAGGAGACATCTGCGAGTGCTCAGATGACCATCTCGATACACTCAGGCTGTATTTTCTGGGGTGACTGTAGGGGCATCTTGGTTCATTTGGTGGCAAATCCAACTTTTCTATTCCCTAACTAGGGCTTTGCTGCCTTTATGATTTTTCTCTCACTGCCTGCTTTTGGAAAAATCTTCTGACAGTTATATTTACCAGTGGAACTAGAAGGGAATGCTTCAGTCTATCCTGTGTTTAGAGTCATGGAGTCGGAGGAGGTTTAGCTGGGAATCTGAGTGACGGCCAAGAAGAAGGAGATAGGGCCGTCTTGGGGTTTTCTTCAGTCTCAGACTCTGGGTCTTTGTATGACCCTTGGGAACATGAAGCAGCCAAGGAATGGAGCCAGGACCACTCTACCCCAGCAAGACTCCCAAGCTATGTCTTCAAAGGTCTGAGGGACGTGGTGCATTCACTTGTCTTCTGCTACCCACAGATGACCAGCTCTGTGAAGGAGGCATCCCCTGGCTTGGGTAGGCAAAAAGTGTTGGAAAGGAATTGAAGTAACATTTCAATTTGAAGCTTTTGTAACAGATGGTGGTGGCAGCTGTTCTAGGAGAGACAAATGAAGTTAGTGAAATGGTCCTTCATTCAGTCTACCTTGTGCATCCATCCATTTAGCCAACCGTGTTGGTACGTATGATGAACCAGGCCCCATGTCGCACACTGGGATGATAAAGAGAGAAGACCTGGCCACAGCATCTGGAAACTTCTTATCTAAGAAGAGGGACAGACTCATGGCCCACATGATGAGTTCTGTTGAGTACCAAGGTAGCAGAAAAGGGGAGCTTTGAGCTCCATTTGGGAGTAGCCAGGGAAGATGGCCTTTCTGCAAGATTCTTGAGGGAATATCAGGCACTCAGGCGTGGGAGGGGAGAAGACATCCGATGTCAGGGGATGGTCAGATGCCTGTGCAGAAGGTAAAATGAAATCTGTCAAATAAAATCTACAAAAGAATAGGGGTTGGAGAGTTGGGGGCACAACAAGTGCAAAGACCATCCTGGATAAAGTTAAGTTGGCAGAAAGCAAGAGAAAAAGGGGAAAGAAAGTATCAGCATGCAGTCGCTAGAAAGGACAGGACAAAATAACCCAACTTGGAAGGCCCCAGAAAGACAAATGATTCAAGACGCACCGTCTATGCCTGAGACGCTGTCCCTGCACAGCAATGTCCTCCGGCTGGTGAGAGATGAGGATGAGAGGGAGTTTGAATCTGTTCGCTGCTCCTGTTTACCTGTTGAAAATGTCAGAGCTGCGAGTCTGCTTGTGGGCTGGTGGCCAGGGTCTGTGGCTCCCAGCACTGTGGTGTCCTGCCACGTTTGTCTCAGTTGGTAATTGGGAAGGAAACCATCTCCTGGGACTTGGTGACCAGGGTGTGAGGGCACTGAACACAGTGCCGGAGCTTCCAGAAGTGCTGGGGCAGGTGCGGCCCTTGCTGACTTGGGGCCCCATTGAGGCTCTGCATCTGTTCCTCATGACCCCCCACGTGGTTGAGTTGAGGGCCAAAGCCCTGGGTCTCTCTTATAGCATTGCTTTGGCATTCACCAGGCCAGGGCAGGCGTGAGTGGTGGAATAGGGGAGTGTGGTAGGATGAGGTGGAAGGTGGGGTGTCCTTTTTCATTCCCCAAAACAGCTTTCTTGAACTATCCACCAGGCTGCAGGGAGTGTCGTTTACCTGGGGAGTGTGTGGTGTCCCATCTCTAGGGAAGAACCGTGTTGCCTTCTAGTGGCCGTGTCTGTCTTGGACACCGGTATCTGAGAACTGAGAAAAATATTGGTTCCATAAATAAGGCATGAATATTACTCTTTAAAGATTCCCTGTTGAAGGCAGGCACAGTGGCTCACACGTGTAATCCCAACACTTTGGGAGGCTGAGGCAGCAGGATCACTTGGGGCCAGGAGTTTGAGAACAGCCGGGGCAACAAAGTGAGACCTCATCTCTACAAAAAAATTAAAAATTAGCCAGGTGTGGTACCACACGCTTGTAGTCCCAGCTACCCAGGAGGCTGAGGTGGGAGGATCACTTGCACCCAGGAGTCCCAGGCTGCCATGTGTTATAATTGCACCAGTGCACTCCAGCGTGGGTGACAGAGCGAGACCTTGTCTCTTTAAAAAAAAATAAAAAAGGCGAGACCATCCTGGCTAACACGGTGAAACCCCATCTCTACTAAAAATACAAAAAAAAATTAGCCGGGCGTGGTGGCAGGTGCCTGTAGTCCCAGCTACTCGGGAGGCTGAGGCAGGAGAATGGTGTGAACCCGGGAGGTGGAGCTTGCAGTGAGCCAAGATTGAGCCACTGCACTCCAGCCTGGGCGACAGAGCAAGACTCTGTTTCAAAAAAATAAATAAATAAAAAATTAAAAAGGAAAGAAAGAAAGAAAGATCCCTTGTTGAAGCTGAATGCCCATGCCCAAATTCTGGCCTTCTCTCTACCTCCTGCTTTTGCAGTAGCTTTCTAATGAGCCTTCCTGACCTCCAGTCCTTGTCACTGAAAGCCCAGTCCTGCTTATCTTGCTGTCTGTGCTCAAACACACAATAGTCCCTCATTGCCAGTAGCATAAAGCTGAATCTCTTACTGGACATGGAAGGTTCTCCGAGGTCTGATCTGTTCACCACATGCACCCATAGGCACCTCTGCACAATCCTTGGTTTCCCACCTTTCAGGCACACTTTTCTGTCTGTCTAGAATGCCCTCCCCAGTCTAGCCAGGCCAGAGGTTTCCAGTTGTTCAAAATGTAATTCACATGGCGCTGATTCAGTGAATCATGCTCATATCTGGGAATGACCTGAATTCTATCCCAGCTCTGATGTACCCACATGGTAACATTAGAGACAATCATAATAGCAGCTACTGTGTATTGAGCACTCACTACACATAGATGGGCCAGGGCTGCACATTGCAAAACTTCAGGGGGTGCCATTTATGTCGAATACAGAAGAGAGGCACTGCTGGCCACTGTGCCAAGACCTTCATACAGATAATCTCAGCCCTAACAGGTGGACTCCGTTACCGCCATTTTACAAAGAAGGAGTAACTAAGGCTACAAATGTTAAGTTTCTTGCCCAGGGCCACATAGCTAGTAAGCAATTGGGCTGGGCAGTAGTCAACTCAGGTCTCTTTCCAAAGCCCATGGTCTTTCCATGGCAGTCCACTCCCTCCTTAATAGACGCTAAGTTCCGTGAGGGCGGGATCCCACTTTGAATTGTTTTTAGTCTTCCACCTCCTCCATTGAGCTTGATAAATGTTTATTGGTCAAAATCCCCAATCCTGTCTAGTGCCAGTTACACATCAGTGTCTGTAGCAGAGACCTTGGCGCTAGCATGAATTCTACCAAGTAGGCTAGACTTTACAATCAATCAATAGAATAAAAGGAAGGAAAATAAACAGTTCCTCCCAGCCCACTGAGTACTATTGTCTTGTCTCTTAGTACCACTACAAGGAAATGCTAGATCATGAGCTGGGGCTACCAGAGAGCTTCATAGACTTGACCCCAACACTTTAGCTGGATGACTTGGAGAAAATTACCCCGAAGTGTCTGCAGTGACTTCTGTGACCACCACCAGCTTCCCAAACCAACCTATCCAACTCCCTTTTCCTGAGTGAGGTAAATACTGGTAGAACCAAGGAATGCTGAATTTCCAAACGCCTCCTAAGGGAACTGAAACCGCAAATTGGCCACTTGGCTGAGAAATGCTCTCTTTCCCTCCAACACACACTTTCCTTTTCCTTTAGCTAAAGAATCCACAGATGTGTCTCACTTTGTGCTACACGTGCTCCTGAAAGCTGTGTGGAATTGAGTCATTTTCTAAATTCACCAGGGAGTCTTTCCATTTTTAAAGAAAATCTCTAGTCAGTTATAAAACCAGATGCTATCAGAGACAGAAAGACCATTAGAGGTTTATCTAATTCAGCTTTCGTCTCATGTTACAGATGAGAAAACCAGAGAGGTTCAGTGACTTGGCCACAGTCACACAGCTCATTAGCGATAGGAATTGAACTTAAGTCAAACAGAGCCTTAAGTCTCTGATGCTGGTGCCAGTGCTTTCCCCTTTCCAAACCTCTTTCATAATGAAATCACCCAGCCCCTACCCGTGTCCCTATTCACTCCCACCAAAAAAATTCTCCATATAGTCTGTTTTACAAATTCATCCATTCTTCTATCAGGGAGGGTTTCATCTATATCATCCATTCTTCTATCAGGGAGGGTTTCATCTATACTTCTGGCTTTGTCTGCTTCCAACTCCCTTTGGCCATTTGCACAGATCAGCTTTTCTAACAGAAGAGTGTGCAGAAAAAAGTTTAAATAGCAGGTCTGTTTTAGGATAAATAGTTGGGACGCTTGACAGCTTGCACCTGGTTTCCCCCAGACTTTACTCCATGCACCTTTTTCCATGCTATTTTTGCTCTGTAACCTTTTGCTCTAATACATTGTGCCTGTGAGTACAACTATATGCTGAGTCCTGTGAGTCCTCTTAGCAAATCTTCACATTTGGGGTGCTCTTGGGGACCTCCAACAAAGAGGAAGAGGAAGCTTTCAGTCGAGGGTACAATCAAGCAGTCTCCTTTCTTAATTGAGGCAGGGATGATTAAGGTTTGTGGATGAATACTCTGAGGTCCTGCTCACCTGGGTTCCACTCCTGAATCTGCCATTTACCATGGATTTGTGGCAAGTTATTTTCTCACTCTGAGCCTCAGGATCTCCAACAAAGGGGTTAGTAACACTTATGGCTTCGGGTTCTTGGAGGACGCCGAGAGATGCCCAGCATAGTGGGGGTACTTGACCAGGTTGTGCTCCATGGGCATAGGAACTCTGAGTTGTAGATGTGGTGTCCCCACTTCTCAGAACAGGTCCTCCTGCAGCAAATATTTGTTGAATGTATACTTCAGGAGTGAATAAATGCCACCTAACATTGCTGCAGAAAGAACTTGAGTCCAGGAGGGACTGGAGATTATTGTCAAGCAAGGTGAGTAAATTCCATGTAAATTTCTGTCTGAGCACTGGCTGGCTCTGGTTGCTGTGGGAGAGAACTTTTAATTGAACACAGTTGGGGGTATCTCTGTTTTACCCAGACCTCTTGCTGGGTCGGTTGGCACCCCTCCCTGTCTTGCGACATTGAGGCTTCTCTCTGGATTACCTTGGTTGATCTATTTCTGGATCTGTCTGTAAATTTGTCGTAAAGGTAGACCCTGTTACCAAGTACATGTTCTTAATTAGCAAGACACATTTTGAATGGCTAAGTGGAACATCCCTTTTTGCAAGCCCAGTGACCCATTTCCCAAGTGCTCTCTTTTGGCCTTATTTTTTTCTGCTTCTTGAACAAAGGAGAAGGGAGGAATGCAGCTATGTGCATATTTATTTGCTCTAGTGGTGGGCAAATGTTTACCTCCCTGCCATAGGGGGTTTCTCTAGCTTGCTTTGCTTGTTAATGTTTTTTTTTTACAGGATAAATCATGTGCAAGTGTCATCGATAGACTAACAAGAGGTAGGCAGGCCATGGGAAAGTAGAATTTACCACCTCTCCAGCAGCTCGAGGGTACTGTTCTTCTAAGTTTTTAAACATTGGTTGGAATTGTGCCTTCAGTGGGATGTGGGGGAGTTGGAGAGGCACCTTCATCCGAGACTGAAGGCCAGAAGCCTCGGGTTCCAGTTGTGTCTCAACCACTGAGTTGTCCCAGAGACTTTGGCATAAACCGCTTGACTTCCTCGGCCTCTGTTCTTCTTTTTGTAAAGAGATGAGTTTATCCAGAATGTTCTCTCGCATTCTGGCATTCTTAAAGAGTCCCAATTTTGAGCTCAGAGAATGCCACACCCACTGAAAGTCAGTCACACCTTTAAACATCTGGGGGACTTAAATTTGAAGAATGTGCCCATGATACCACCACCACTGATGTTCCCAGCCTGCGGGTGAGCCAGGACAGGTAAATGGTGACCCACCGTTAGTGTCCAAGGGATGACTAGACCCCAGGTGGCACAGCCTAGGGGCTCTTGGACCCCACTTATTCCCTTTGTACCCAAGTAGCTTTCCTAAAACGTGTTCCTTAGAACCCTAAATCCACAAGCAGCTCCGCCTGTGGTCATATGAATTTGGGAGGCACTTTCCCAATCTTAGAAATCACAACAGAGGTTTAGAGAAGTCGTCTGGAAAAGAAATTGTTTGTTGTTGCCTAACCTGTGTTTCCTGAACTTAGTTGACCAAAAACCCCATTATTTTCCCCCATTCCATACTGCCTGTAGCCTCCCATGCAAACCCATTTCAGAACCTGCAGCTGCAGTCAGTCTGGAGTCAGGTAACTTAATTAGGAATTTGTTTCATGTCTTATCATTCAGTTCCTATTGGTTAATTTTCTTGGAACTTATGTCAGAGGGACATCCATGTGCATCCTAATGACAGCCTCATTGGAGACAAAATTTTCCATCATGGACAAACCAACCACCAGGTGACCCCAAGCGGTCTCCCGTGGCCTCTACCACAAGTCCCTCTCCCAGGAGCTCGTGCTGTCTTCAGGCCCAGTCCATCTGTCTGTCTGCTTCTCTCCTCCCTTCCTCTCCTCTTTCCTTGGGCAGCTCCTCCTTTTCCCCTTTTCCCTGTTTTCCACCCTCTCACCCTTGCCTTTACTCTGAATTCTGCTGGGAAGGGGATGGCCTTTTACCCCAGACCCACAATCTTTCCAGTTTCAGGCTGGTTCATTTGCCACCATATGCTTTCTCATTGATTAGGAATTAATCAATGGCTGACAGTCTCCTCAGAGTGGATCACAGCTGTCTAGGAAATCTGCTGATCTAGAAAGATTTTCAGATGCTGTTAACAACCCAGAGATCACGCTGTGAAGTATTTTCTTTTTTCAGCAGCTCTTGACATGGCAAGCATGTGATTCAGCCCCTCTGCTCTGTGGCCTTTCATGACATTCATTATTTATCTGGAGCCTTTGAAGCTCTGCCTCAAAATGCTGCCAGAAATTCCAAATTATTTTCTTCCTTTTTGTTTAAAGAATTGTCATGTAAAATTTTGTTTGGAGACAGCCCGCTGAAGTCATAGTTTTATTGACTTCTGCATCTGTTCCCCAGCTCATCTTTGCTCCCTGTTTTCTCCCCACGCTGGCCTCCATGCCTGGAACAAGTCAGACTTGTGTTATTTCCCAGCTGTGTGACCTTGAGCAAGTGGCTTAATGTTTCTGAGCCTTAGTTTCTTCCTCTGTAAAATGAGGATAATAATACCTACTTCACAGACTAGTGGTAAGGATTAAATGAGACAGAGAATGCAAAGCACTTAGCCTAGTTCAAGAACATAGTTATCCATCACTTTAGGATACAGCAGGGGCCTCTTGTTCACCCCTGTTATTCCCAGGGGTACCCGCCTGGCTCATAGTAGGTGCTCAGCAAGATTTTTTTCAGTGGAAACTAGAGGAGTGGGATGTGCCTATCTAGAAAATCCTCTGTTGGAGCCTAGTCTTGGTCCTCAAAAGTGCTGGGCCTGCCTTCCCCCTGGCTTCAAGGAGCTGAGCCAGCAATAGTAGCATGTGGCCACCTGCAGGGCTCTGTGGAGGAAAGGGCTTTGAGCTGGGAGACTATGTTCTTAGATGAGTCGTGTTCTGCCTCTCCATTTCTTTAGTGGTTATCAATCCTAGTTGCACATTAGAATCACCCAGGGAGCAGTTTTTAGAGACTCCATACAAGAGATTGACTCTGCTGATTCGAGGTAGAGCCTTGCAATGTGTCAGAAGTCCTTTGCTTTCATTGAGAAGAACGTACTGAGTGGAAATTGTATAACCTCATCAACAGCTAAGCACCTGAAGGGATAAAAAAGACCGCCAGTAATTGGCAGTCTTGGTTGAGGCTTCAAGATTGAATCCAAAGCAGTTTGTGATTCCTGTGGAGTGGCATGATCCCCAACTGAAGAGCTGTTTGCACATACACATTGTCACTGCAAACTCAAAGCCCAAATTTGTTCGTATAGCCAGCTCTGCCCAGCAGGACCCTGGGTAGGGCCAGGTGCCTTGGCAGAACATGGATGGGGCAGTACAGGGCCACTTGAATCAGGGCCACCCATTTGCCATTGTTAGCATGAGCTGAAAGAAGTTGGGTCTCCCAAGGCAGTGCTGTCTCACTGCAGTAAACAGCAGTTTTCAGAAGATCTGCCTCCTTGAAATATACACAGATTGGGTTTTGTTTGTTTACCCACACACAGCCTTCTCTTAGAGGGGAGTTAAGGTAAGGAAATGACTGTCTCAACACTCACACCCTGATGTGGCATTATTTGGCAACAATAACTTCTTCATCAGCCGCTCCCCTCCTCATGGCACCCACCCAACTGGCAGAAAATGACAAAGAAGGAAGATCAGCATTCATCATCTTCAGCATGATGTGGTTTCAGAGATTTTTAGCGTTTGATTTGTAACATTTCAGAAGGCAACATAAATCATGCTGGTAGCTTTTTTTTGTCATGCCAAAAAAAAAAAAAAAAAGGAATTTCTGAATTCATTTGGGAGAACTTGTGTATGTCAGTCACAGCCTTTTCGGATCTGGTTGAAAAGCTGCAAATATTTTTCTCCACACAAAGTACATTCAGGTTTTGTTGATGATGTTGTTGTTAGTACAGATCTCCTCTGGGGCACTGAGTAACCCTGGGGAGAGGATGGGAAACAGCGTAAGGGCTGTAATTTTCAGCCTGGAATAGAAGCAGCAATTTTAGGCAATTTAAACAATTCTATTAAGGGCAATCTGTTGGTCTCCTGCTGGAAAGAGAGGACCCCATTCAGAATGCTCTCGGTAATGCTGTAAGGGGCTGATGGGGTCTCCAGATTGTATACAGTCTCCTGCACCCCCGAAACCATCATAGAGGATCCCTGCCCCCTCATGCCTTTAAACGGGAACATTAATAATTTCCTGCTTAGTGCAGGATGTAGTCCGAAAGAAAACTCAAAATGAGTTGTCCAGATAAAGGGAGACCTCTGGAGGATGCCAGACAAACTTGGTCTTGTCAGAAGAGAAAAACTTGAGAGGGAGTTAATTGAACAGTTTCCCACATTGCAGCTTGTGAGTGGTTCTGTTGCACTTTTGTTGATTTTTAAAATTTCTTTTTATTTAGTCAGTTTTTAAAGTTCCAAATGAACCATGGGCTTCTTGGCCCAGAGAACAGATGAACATTGGTTAGGCCAGGGAGTTATTTTCCAGCAAACTGCCCGTGAGTTAAACTCCACTCTGTGGATTGGGGGTCGTGATAAGGGAAGGGAGCCCCTGCTATTGTGCGGGTCTCTGTTTTGAGTGTCTTAAAATTCTAGTGGAGTAGGAGCCATTGGGACCATCACAGGAAGATGTAGCCCCTGGGTGGGAAGCAGGGTGTCTGTCTTTTGGAGGGAGTGGAGTGTCTCCATTTCAGTTGTTGCTGAGACAGGCAACGTCTGGTGGTTGAGGAAACGTCTTTTTCTCTCTGAGCCTCTTTTTGAGCTTAGATTATAAGGAATCTAGATCTGTCACGGGCAGATGCTTCCAGGTTCTGGGAGCAGAAGGCACTGCTACAAGGAGGCAGGTTGGGGACTCAGTAGAAGGTAACCTGTTGGTTAGTAGCTGTTAAGCAATTTGGACCCCAGCCTACAGTAAGAACTACTTTTATATCACAAATAAACAGATAGGAAGTCATTCTACATTCAGCACACTGATGCAGGTATTTTTTAATACATTCTATTTCCTTCTTTTCGTTTTATGCTGGCCCTGACCCACTATGTTAGTTTCTGTACTTATTATACTATTTGGTTGAGACCTGATGTTGAAAAAACATTCCAGTGGGATAGTCTATGAAGACAGCCTCAGCACATGAGTTATGAGAGCTGCCTCAGCTATGAGAGTCCCAGGCACGTCCCTTTGAGCTTCGTTGAATTTTAAGGAAAAAGCCCCCTTGCTCTTCCTCAAATGCACCGAAGACTCTCTCACCCCAGGATCTTTGCACTTGCTGTTCTGTTCACTTAGAACACCTGTCTTCCATATACCCAAGGGTCCATCTTCAGCTCTTTATCAGGTGCCGCCCTCTCAAGGAGAATCCCATCCCCATCCCCACCCTCTGTTTAAAATTGCAACCCGTCACCAACCCCGCTCCCTCTTCGTTCCACTTACCATGTTCTGGGCTTTTTTTTTTTTTTTTTTTTTTTGCCACAACATTTATTATCTTCTCCCAAACAATATACCCTATAATTTTTTTATTATGTCTACTCTCTGTCTCTGCCCACTACCATGTAAGTTCTGTGAGGGCGGGAATTTCTGTTCTGTATATCATCGTATCCCATCAGCTGGAGCAGTGCCTGTGATGTGACAGATGCTCACTAAAGACTTTGTGGAATGAATAAATGAATGAATTAATGATTTTAAAATAATAGCCTCTTCTTACTACAACTGTCTTTTATATATTTTTAATTGATATGTAATAATTGTACATATTTACAGGGTACAATATGTTGTAATCCATGTATACATTGTGTAATGATTAAATCAGGGTAATTGGCATATCCATCGCCTTATATGTGTGTCATTTCTTTTGGTGACTACATTCAGAAAGGTCTAGCTATTTTGAAATATACAATACATTATTATTAACTATAGCTGCCCTACTGTGCAAGAGAACACCAGTTTTTCTAATTGTAATTTTGTACATGTTGGCTGCTTTCTTAAATTGTGGAAATTAAAGGAAGGGCTGAACTGTCACTCAGATTTGAATAGAAATGAGGAAGATGAAGAAGAACAGTGAGATAAGGAGATAGTGACAGTGATACATGGTAACAATTCCATTGAAAAACGAGAACTTGGCTGGGTATGGTGGTTCACGGCTGTAATCCCAGCACTTAGGACACGAAGGCCGAAGCATCGCTTGAGCCCAGGAATTTGAGACCAGCCTGGGCAACATAGTAAGACCCCATCTATATAAAAATTTTTAAAAACTTGCTGGGTATGGTGGTGTTTGCCTGTAGTCCCAGCTACTCCAGAAGCCGAGGTGGGAGGATCACTTGAGCTCGGGAGGTTGAGTCTGCGGTGAGCCGTGAGCACGCCACTGGACTCCAGCCTGAGCAGCAGAGTCAGACCCTGTCTCTAAAAAGAAAAAGGAGCCAGATGCGGTGGCTCACTGCTGTAATCCCAGGGGAAGCCAAGGCAGAAGGATCACTTGAGGCCAGGAGTTCAAGACCAGCCTGGTCAACATAGTAAAACACCGTCTCTACAGAAACTAAAAAAAAAAAAAAAAAAAAAAAATAGCCAGATGTGGTGACATGCTCCTGTAGTCCCAGCTACATGGGAAGCTGAGGTGGGAGGATTGCTTGAGCCTGGGAGGTTGAGGCTGCAGTAAGCCCAGATCATGCCACTGCACTCCAGCCTGGGCAACAGAGCGAGGCCCTCAAAAAAAAGGAGAACTCAGGGGACACGAATCAAGGTGGCAAAGGCCTATGACCTTTGCCCACAGAATAACCACCCCTACCCTGGAGGGCCAGGACGGTTCCTTCCTCTCCTTCCATCCCAAGCCTGAGTCTTATGTTCCCTGCCCAGTAGTGAGTCCTCTAGCAACTCATCAGTAACACAGAGCCGCAGGGCTTTTGTTGGGACCCCCTTGAAAACACTCAGTCCCACGTTGCTGCACATTGCTAGTGGTTGATAAGACTGTTGCGGGAAAATTTATAAATCCGTGCCCTTACTGGCTGTGAGTGAGGCAGATAAGCCACAGTCTGACAGAAAGAAAAGCATCTCCCTTCCCTGTTCTTGCCTGAGATGCAAAGAATAAACCTGAATCTGTGTGGTGAATGAACGTCCTGGTGAAGTGAACGTGATAAAATTCCAGCTTGCTGTTTTGTGGGATGTATTGCAGGCACCGCATCTTTGTTCTCAGACCCCTCTGCCCTTTGTGTGGGCCAGCCTCGAGGGACGTGGCCCAGTGAATCCTGGGGGAAAATCACGCTCACAGAAAGCCAGCGTGATTTCCCAGCCAGAGGAGATAAGGCCCATGGGAGTGAATGGCAGCTTAGCAACCCCTGTTGCACCAAATCCTCCTTGAAATATTTAATTATAAGATACGTGAATGCTTATCCCAGCAGTTATTTTTTCCTCTTAACCCATATTTAGCCTTGCAGCAAAAAATAAAATATGGTTCCTGGGAGTTTATCTTTCTTTTAATGAGGCTCTCAGGGGTCAGTTTTTTCCCTTAAAATATTTTTAGCCCATTGTTCAACCCAGGAACTCTGCTTGTCAGAGAGGATCTTTGAATAAAATAATGCTGTCTGGTTCTTTTCATAGGTATCGTTTACCCTTTCATATTGGTTTTCAGTTTTAAAAAGTATTTTCACATGGAAGAAATCAGGACTGAAAATGCATTAGTGACCAGCTCAAAGTCGCACAATGACTTAGTGAGAACTCGAAATGGAAACAGGATCTTTTTTTTGGTGGGGGGAGGGATGGAGTTTCGCTCTTGTTGCCCAGGCTGGAGTGCAATGGTGCAATCTGGACTCACTGCAACCTCCGCCTCCCAAGTTCAAGTGATTCTCCTGCCTCAGCCTCCCCAGTAGTTGGGAGGCTGAGGCAGGCCACACCCAGCTAATTTCTGTATTTTCAGTAGAAATAGGGTTTCACCATGTTGGCCAGGCTGGTCTCGAACTCCTGACCTCAGGTGATCTGCCCACCTCGGCCTCCCAAAGTGCTGGGATTACAGGCGTGAGCCACTGCGCCCGGCCGGAAGCAGGATCTTGAAGCTCTCAGAATGCCCGTCTCTCCTGTGCACAGTGAGGGCTTCCCATTCTTTCTGATTTCCCTTTCCTGTAGCAGAGAGGGGAAGATACTCCACATTTGTCAAGAGCTTTAGGGTACCAGGCACTGTGTGTAAAGTTCATTTCTTATATTACCCCTTTGATTCCTCCCAGGAATTCTATGACATCTATAATATTATCCCTGTTTTCTAACTGAGGAAATGGAACTTCAGAGTGATTTTGTTCCAAGTAGAAATCAGGCTTTGGCAACTGCTTCCCACTAGCAGGGTGAGATACAAACTTTTAGAAATAGCAGACAGGCCATCATATAAATATATGATGTATTTATAAATACGTATCTGTAGATGTGTTTATAAATGGGGGGGAAACAGATAAAAATCCCTACCCTTGTGGAGTCTACATTCTGTTGATTCATTTTGGGATGGATGGATGGATGGATGGATGGATGGATGGATGGATGGTTAGAGTACAACAATTTTCAGAGGCAAACTCCACTTCTGTTCCAGCAAATTCCTCTTACAGAAGAGCGGTAAGATACATTGGTAGACATATACAACCTGGGCTTCAGACCAGGGAAGTTTTATTTTGCCACTAAATTTAGCCACTGTGTCAACACATCTCCCAACTTACAAGATGACTGAGAACAAGTGTAAGTTCTTGAGGACACAAGCCCTTGCCTTAGTCAGCTTTGTGTGCCCTGCTGTACTTAATGCTTCATGGGTGTTCATTAAATGTTTAAATGAATGAGATGCATAATTCAGTTACGATGAGGCTCTCTGAGAATGAGTTAACATCTATCGAGAGTTGTGCAGTCCGCAGACTTAGAAATATCCAAAAATAATCACCCCTAGAGAGATCTCTGCAAATCAGTAATGAAAGAACCGAAGTAAAACTATAAATCATTCCGTTACAGTTTTATACATTTACAAGTAAGTAATTTTGGAAGCAAAATTGGTGTATAAGCTGTATTTAGCCTCGATGTGCTAAGCAACTTTGAACCAAATATAAATTCCTGGCATATTTTTAAGCCATGGTGGGGGCAGGGTGCTGGGGAAAAAGTAGAGTTGGAGGAGCATCAAAGCTATTTTTGCAAGTTTCATCTACATTTTTAGAAAGATGCATTTTTGAAGAATTGGGATATCAGTCACTTCTCCCTGGCAGGATTCCTCATCAAGGGAGAAATGACAGCATGTCCGATCTTCCTAAAGATCGCATTATTAAAATGGTTTTTGTCACTGTGCACCATGTCTGAGAAGAACTTGTCTTGGCACACCACCCTGTCCTTCGTCTCCTGATTTATAGCTTTCAATAGACTTGTTGAGTGTGAAACTAGAACCCAGACAGAATGTTAATGCAGGGAAATGACATGTGAATCAGTGGTGCCCTGGGCTTTGAGTGCACATGACTGAGGGGAGGCCCAGTCAGCTGTGGCTGTGCTCCTCACATTAGCTTTGATTTGCTAGACATTGCATGAAGAATGAAGCAGAGCCTTAGCCATGAGCTTCTCAGACTGGAGCTAAGCCATGGTCCCTAAGTCTATAGCTTCCCACTGGCGACTGACTTAATTAGCCAGGATCCTGAGCTTGGCTAATGATGGGCCCAGTGAATGCTTGATTTGCAATGGAAATGCCCAATTTGGTATGGAGTCTCCATTTTTAAAATGCATTGGCTAACTTTGCAGCTTCCCCCATCCCCTTCTCATGACAGTCTCCCTTTCTGGAATATTTCAAATGCAAAGGGGGAAACAGGGTTGTTGTTATATCCGGATCCTATCCACAAGGGCTCAGCAGCTGTGATGTTCAGCAGGACAAATACAGACCCAAGAGACCAAACAGCTTCTTCCTTCCCCAAGCAGTTAAAACAAAGATCTGCTGACTGCCTTGCCTGTGTGTCTTCATGGGTGTTTGATATCAGGGTAAACTCTAGGGGCTAAAAGTGGGAGCAGAAAAAGCAATGCAAACGCATTAGTTGAGAAGCCAGGGCGGATCAGCAGAAGGTCTGGAATTATGGAAGGCTGAAGATAAGCAGTTTTGGTTGATTTCCAACACAGGCAGTTGCCTGCTTTAATGTCTGGATAAGAACTTGCCTGTAATTGGTAGATGGATTGCTTGGCTATAAATGGAACCTGAAAATAGTCTATTCCCTTCCAGCAATTAAACATCCCCCTGACTGCTGCCACTTTCTCCACTCTGATTATTCAGCAGACCCATTCTTCTTAATACACAGCACCGAGGTGTTGCTTAGCCCAGCCTGGTTTGAATTAGCTTATGGGATCCACGTTAATGAAGCCTAGCCTTACTTCCCTGCATATGATGTGTGACTGGGTATAGTCAAGTGCCCAGTGTAGGTAAATAGATTTTGGAGAATGGTGATGTAAGATACCTACCAACCATATGTGGAAATCCTTTTCAGGATGGTTTCCCTCTGCAAGACTGTAAAGGTAGGAAATGCACTGCCTTTCCCACCCCTTCACTCCTGCACCCATTTGATAACCCACTTGAGTGTTTAGAACAGTCTTCCAAAGAGGGATGTGTGCAAGGTGATTGTTTAGGGAAGGGAGGGAGGGAGGGAGGGAGGGAAAAGGGAGAGAGGGAGGGAAAAGGAAGAGAGAAAGGGAAAAGGGGAGGGGAAGAAGGGCAGGAAGAAAGAAAAGCTTTATATTTGATATATAGATTGACGGGATCATGTATGTAATGTAAATATACATATATTGGGGGGATATTGTCTCAAATGATGGAAGTTCACTGGTTTAGAGCACTGAATGAGCCACCTCAATTTTGCTCCCATTTTCTTCTTTGTCCCTAGTGCTGAGTGGCTTCAGTTTTCACTGCTTTGATCTATGTCTTGCCTGACTGGATTAAGAAAATAGAGACCTAGAGCTTCCAGTGGGAAGAGAGGAAATCGGTGACAGAACTGAATTAAGACATCTCTCTAGAAGGAGCCATTTTCCAGCCTCTTACCACTGCCCTGGGTGATCCTCTAGGTCACACAGGAGCTGATATCATGGTTGAGCCCTGGGAATCTCAGCCACGCTCTGTCCCTGTGCATCTCTTACAAGCTTCCATGGTGATGAAAATTGTAAAGATGCCTTATGTGAAGCACACATGGGCGTTGGGTTTGCTCATCACAAGCTGCCTGCTGCTGATGCTGTTTCACTTATTTAAATCACCCAAGTGTTGCTTTATTTAAAATTGAACAAGAGTCAGCCACTTAGAACATTTGTCAATAAACTCATCACTCAAATGAAATTGTGCCCCTGACCCTGCACTGCATATGGCCTTAGATTGCTGCTCATTCCCAGACACAGATGGCTTGCTTCAAAATTTTTTGCTTGAACAAGGTAAAAAAGTGAGAGGTGGTAGCTTTTAAGTGTACAAACTTGCCAAGAAAGGAAAATGCTGTGAGTGGGGATGATTGCTGGCAAGCAGCGTCCGATACAATCCATGTGTGTCCATCCCTGTGTCTGTTCTTCAGCCCTGTGTGGCAGATCCCCTTCCAGTGAGTGAGCTTTAGCAAATGGAGTGTCTATGACAGCTATTTGAATCATCCTAGAATCTACTGGCTTAAAGCTGACAGCTCTGACTCTTCCTTTAACTTCTTAAGTGCAGTATTTTGGACAGAGATAGAAGCTTTGCGAGCAGGCAGCCCACCAGATTCTTCTATGTCCCAGATCTGGATGTTAGATTAGAAAATTTGATATTTACAAATGTGCTTCACCTTGAATTAGCCATGACCCAGTTGCTATTGTTTGTTGAAGGGGATATCTTTTAAAATTTTACTTATACAACTGACTTGCTTTTCAAAAGCACAATAAACTCTTATGTTCCCATTATAAAAGTGCATATACTCATTACAGGATGTTGGAAAATATAGAACAGGGAAAAATTCACCCACATTTCCAGCTTCCATAAATAATCACTATTAGCAGTTGGCGTATTTCCTCCCATATCCTTTTCCGTGCCTAGGCAATGGAGGCTTTTTGTTCTTGCAACCATGATACTTTTTATTCAGTTTTACATCCTACTTTTTTTCCCACTTATATTAATAAATATTTTCCCGTGTTGTTATAAACTCTTAGTAAGCATTCTTAATGGTTGTATGATATTCTATTAAATGGGTGCATCTTATTTTACTCAGCCACACGTCTATTGATGAACATTTAGATTTTGTCAATACATTGTTGTAGACAAACTTGTGATGGCTTTAAAGCTTTTTTTTGCTTTCGTCTTTTGAATTACTTCCTTAGGATAGATTACCATAAGATTTATATCAGGTATGAACACCTTTAGGGCCCATTACACTTATATTACTAACTTGTTATCCAAATGGAGATCTGTTTACACCCCCACAAGCAATTCGATAGAACCTTTTTTTCATCACGTAATTGCCATCATAGGATATTATCATTTTAAAAAATCATTCTTGCACTGCTAGGCAAGAAATGGTATCTAATTGCAGCTCCCTTCTAAGTGTTGATTGAGCCTTTATTTAGGAAGGCCCTGCTGTGTTTTGCGTAGTTCATGGAAATTCTAGGAAAGTGCTCTTGAAAAAGGAAATTATTTATTTTCATTCTACTTTTTCAAACTTCTCACCTCCCCCTCCCACCCCCCAGTTTTAAGTCATCTTACATGAAGAAATATAAGACCAAACTACAGAGGCAGGGAATTAATGATCCAAAGATTCTAGTTAACAAGATGACCACCCAGTTTTCAAAAAATAAGTGATCTAATTTTTATGGCTTAAATATTTTAGTCAGTAACCGTTGAGTGCCTACTGTTTACATTTCTTTTCTAGGCTGACTGGCTTGCTTCCTCCCTCCCTCCCTCCCTCCCTCCTTCCTTCCTTCCTTCCTTCCTTCCTTCCTCTATTCTATCCTCTCCTCTTCTCCCACCTCTCCCATCCTAGACAGCTTAGGTGAAGGGCTGACGGAGGGAAATTGACTGGCTAATCTATGTGCAGTAGACCCTGGTTCGTGCTCTTTCTGCTGAACATGATTTATAGTTGTTTGGCAGAAGGTCAAAATCTGATTCCATAGAGTGGGGATGCAGGGGGAAATATTTGATTTCTTTGACACAGTTCATTAAAAATTCATACATATGGATCTGAAAATGAAACATTTCTCCATGTCAACAGGAGTTACAGTGGGAGCCTAGAGCAAGACATGAGTATTCAAGTGAGACACTGTCACCAGGTAATCACATCGGCATGGCGGTGCCTCTCAATGAGACAAGTAAGGGGGAGAGGTGACCTGGACTCTGGAGGGTGGAAATGAAATTTTTCTCTCTTTTGCCTAAAGGCTTTCCTTGTAAATAGAAGCCAGTTTGTTAGAAAACCTCTGTTACAAAGAGCACATTTCATTCATGTATTCTTTTGTCCATTTGTTTGACAAATATTTATTTATTTTCCACTATTGGTAAGGTGTATATTGATTAATAAGGGAGATGACTTATTTCAAATCTCCATTATTTCTACTTTGTTTCTTAATTCTTCCTCTTTGACCCTTTACTTTAGAGCTATCTGACTTTTACAATGTCTAGACTTCAAGCCTTTTATTATAAATACTGTAAATGGTTGGAAACATGATCTTCTAGCCCAGTACTTCTCAAATTGTAATGTACACACAAATCATCTGGGGATCTGTTAAAATGAAGATTCTGATTCAGTAGGTCCAGGATGGGGCCAGAGAGAATGCATGTCTGTCAAATTTCCAGGAGATGCCGTTGCTGCTGATCCAAGCACCATTTGAATAGCGAGTCTCTAGTCTACCATATCTGTACTGGGTTGCATAATGTTCTCCATAAATTCATAACCACCCAGCACCTGTGTATGTGACCTTATTTGGATATAGTTTTTGCAGATGTAATCAAGTTAAGATGGTTTTATGGTCAGCATTCTTCAGGAAAATGGAATTAATAGAATAGGATGTAGATAGAATGATATTAATTTATTTTAAGGAATTGGTTCATGCAGTTGTTCAGGGCTAGCAAGTCCAAAATCTGCAGGGCAGGTCAGCAAGCTGGAGACCAAGAGAAGAGTTGATGTTACAGTCTTGAGTCAGAAGGGAGTCTGGAAGCAGAATTCCTTCTTTTCCCGGGAACCTCAGTCTTTTCTCTGAAAGCCTTCAACTGATTGGATGAGGCCCGCCCACATTATTTGCTTGAACTCAGAGATGTTAATCTCATCTGAAGAAATATCTTCACAGCTGCATCTGGACTGGTGGTGGACTAAAAGCTGATTACCATAGCCTAGCTAAGTTGACACATAAAATTAACCATCACGATGAGGTCCTACTGGATTAGGGTGGGCTCTAAATCCAATATGTCTCATGTCCCTATAAGAAGAAGGAATTTTGGACACAGAGACAGAGACTCACAGGACCATGTGAAGACAAAAACAGAGATTGAGAGCTAAACACAATTGATCCAATGGAGGTAAAGAGTAGAATCATTACCAGATGCATCTACAAGCCAAGGAGCACCCAAGATAGCCAGCAACCACCAGCATCGAGGAAGAGACAAGGAAGGACTCTTTCCTATGGCCTTCAGAGGGAGCATGCCCTGCTGACAGCTTGATTGCCGACTTTGGGCCTCCAGAATACATTTCTATTGTTTTCATGCCACGCAGTTCATGGCACTTTGTTACAGCAGCCCTGGGAAGCTAGCACAGTATCTAAGACATAGGCCTACAACAGGCCTAAGAACATCATCAGAAAGCCAGAATGCTTGATTTTTCTGGTAATTTGCCACCTTGACACATGGATGCAGTGTCTGGAAAGTGCACCAACTAAAATACTTTGTCATTCTCGTAGAAGAGAAGTTCAGAGTCACTGTGGGTGGGAATGAATTGGTCAGGAATCCCCTCCTCTTTCTTAGACTCCCGAGTTGGTCTGAAAACGCTCATCGATCTTCTCCTCTACTTTCTCTTCTGGCCCTGCCTTCAGGTTGCAGGGCAGCCCGGTGACAAATGAGGAGGAGCTTAATTTGCTTTTTCTTTGAATAAACTATACTAATTGAAATGGACCCCACTGGGATTGCTGTTTGCCATAAGTAATGTATATTTCATTAACATTTTCTTTAAAAACAAGCAAGATCATAAAGCTAAGATTGCTTTAGCCTAAATGCTGTCCAGATTTAATATGCATAATATAACCTCCTGGCATAGCACTAAGCTTGAGCATGCAATTTTTGGTGCCTCCCTGATGCTTGTTTTTAACAGGAGGAGAATCAATACGGGGTGAGGCTTAGACTAACAATGTGAACTGTCAAGAACCAAAGAAATAGTTAACGTTATAATATTAACAAAACAACATGGTTGTAGAGGGGATGGATAAATGATTTTATTCCATTTTTTTCTTTCTTCTTTTTTCTTTTTTTTACTGCCTCAGGCATGTTTGTTGGCATTTTCAGAAGGAGATAGAATCAGGGTGTATTTTTCTGCTAGGAAATGTTTAAGTAAATGCCAATTGTGATCAATAGGGTAGCCTCCACAAAGCAAGCAAAGCCTCCACAAAGCAAGCAAAGAAAAACTCATTTCACTTTTTAGCAACAGTTGTGTGTGTGAGAGCCGAAGTCTGAAACCAGTGACTTCAACATTAGCCAGGGAGTATTGACCAAAATCGGTGGTGAGGAGATAAAATTGCCCTAGAAAAGTTGGGTTCCCCTTAACAATGGTAGCATGGAGAAATCAAACTTCCAGACGTTGTGATTTCTCAGCTCTCATCAAATTAAGATGACTTTCAGGACTACTTGGAGATGGACTTCAGACAGAACACAGCCCACATCATGCTTTGAGCTGAACACGTTTAAAAGAGTTTCACATTGAGGTTGAAGCATGGCTGTGCAGAATGACATATAATGAATGACTCTGTATTCCCATTATAGGAGTCACCCTGCTTTTTTACTCTCCCAGAAAAGTTGTCTTATTTCTGATTTGGGTCAGTGCAGACTACAGTTGTGGAGCATTAGCTGGACCCCTGCTCCACCTGGGGCAAAACAAATCCTTCTTATTGATCTCCTGTGAGTTTTTTTATTGATACATAATGATTGTAGTGTTTATGGGGTACATGTGATATTTTGATACATGCATACAATGTGTAATGATCAAAGCAGGGTAATTGGGATATCCACCACCTCAAACATTTATCATTTATTTCTGCTGGGAACATGCCAAATCATCTCTTCTAGCTGTTTTGAAATATATAATTATTGTTAACTGTAGTCACCCTACTGCACTGTTGAATACTGGGACTTACTCCTTCTGTTTAACTTTATGTTTGTACCTATTAACCAAACTGTCTTTATCCCAGCCTCACCCCTGCCACCCTTCCCAGCTTCTGGTAACCATCATTCTACTCTTTCCCTCCGTGAGATCAATTTTGTTTAGCTCACACATGTAAGTGAGAACATGTAGTATTTGTGTTTCTGTGCCTGGCTTATTTCACTTAAGCTAATGTCTTCCAGTTCCAGTTCCTGTCATTTGTTACTGCAAATGACAGAATTTCATTCTTTCTGTGGCTAAATAGTACTCCATTATGTCTACATACCACATTTTCTTTATCTGTTCATCCATTGATGGGCACTTATGTTGATTTCGTATCTTGGCTATTAGAGCTGCATAAGCATGGGAGTGCAGGCATCTTTTCGGTATCCTGATTTCCTTTCCTTTGGATATATCCTCAGCAGTGAGATTGCTGGATCATGGGGGTAAATCTATTTTTAGGTTTTTGTATTTTTTAAGTTTTTTCATTCAATAGGTTTTTGAGGAACAGGTGCTGTTTGGTTGCGTGGTTAAGTTCTTGAGTGGTAATTTCTGAAATTGTGGTACACCTATCACCAAAACAATGTACACTGTACCCAATGTGCAGTCTTTTATCCCTCACCCTCCTCCCACCCTTCCCTCTGTGGATCCCCAGAGTGCATTATATCATTCTTACGCCTTTGTCTCCTCATAGCTTAGCTCCCACTTGTAAGTGAGAACATACGATGTTTGGTTTTCCATCCCTGAGTTACTTCACTTAAAATAATGGTCTTGAACTCCATCCAGGTTGCTGCAAATGCCATTATTTTGTTCCTTTTTATGGCTGAACAATATTCCATTGTGTGTATGTGTGTATATATATACACACATATATACATATATACACACATATATATACATATATACACATATAAATATATACATATATGTGTATATACACATATATACACATATATGTATATGTATATGTATATATAATATATACACATATATACACATATATGTATATGTATATGTATATATAATATATACACACACATATATATACACACATATATACATATATACATATATATGTATACACATATATATCTGACATTTTCTTTATCCACTTATGGGCATTTGGGCTGGTTCCATATTTTTTCAATTGCAAATTGTGCTGCTATAAACATGTATGTGCAAGTGTATTTTTTATATAATGACTTCTTTTCCTCTGGGTAGATACCCAGTAATGAAATTGCTGGATCAAATGGTAGATCTACTTTTAGCTCTTTAAGGAATCTCCATATTGTTTTCCATAGTGGTTGTACTAGTTTACATTCCTACCAGCGATATAAAAGTGTTCCCTGTTCACCACATTCATGCCAACGTTTATTATCTTTTGATGTTTTAATGATGGCCATTCTTGCAAGAGTAAGGTGGAATCACATACTGGCTTTGATCTGCAGTTCCCTGATCATTAGTGATGTTGAGCAATTTGTCATACGTTTGTTGGCCATTTGTATATCTTCTTTTTTTTTTTTTTTTTTTTTTTTTTTGAGACGAAGTCTCCCTCTGTTGCCAGGTTGGAGTGCAGTGGTGCAATCTTGGCTCACTGAAACCTCCACCTCCCGGGTTGAAGCGATTCTCCTGCCTCAGCCTCCCAAGTAGGTGAGACAACAGGCACATGCCACCATGCCCAGCTAATTTTTGTATTTTTAGTAGAGACAGGGTTTCATCATGTTGGCCAGGATGGTATCGATCTCTTGACTTCGTGATCCACCTGTCTTGGCCTCCCAAAGTGCTGGGATTATAGGCGTGATGTGTATCTTCTTTTGGGAATTGTCTATTTGTGTCCTTAGCCCACTATTTGATGAGATTATTTGTTTTTTCCTTGCTGAATTGTTTGAGTCCTTTGTAGATTCTGGATATTAGTCCTTTGTTGAATGCATAGTTTGCAAAGATTTTCTCCCACTCTGTTGGGTTGTGTGTTTTCTCTGCTGATTGTTTCTTTTGCTATGCAGAAGCTTTTTAGTTTAATTAAGTCCCACTATTTATCTGTTTTTGTTGCATTTGCTTTTGGGTTCTTGGTCATGAAATCTTTGCCTAAGCCCATGTCTGGAAGGGTTTTTCTGATGTTATCTTCTAGACTTTTTATGGTTTCAGGTCTTAGATTTAAGTCTTTGATCCATGTTGAGTTTATTTTTGTATAAGGTGAGAGATGAGGATCCAGTTTCATTCTTTTACATGAGGCTTGTCCATTTATCCCAACACCATTTGTTGAATAGAATGTGCTTTCCCCACTTTATGTTGTTGTTTGCTTTCCCCACTTTATGTTGTTGTTTGCTTTGTCAAAGGTCAGTTGACTGCAAGTATTTGGCTTCATTTCTGGGCTCCCTATTCTGTTCCATTGGTCTGTGTGCCTGTTTTTCTACCAGTACCATGCTGTTTTGGTGACTATAGCCTTATAATATAATTTGAAGTTGGATAATGTGATGCCTCCAGATTTGTTCTTTTTGCTTAGTCTTTCTTTGGCTATGAGGGCTCTTTTTTGGTTCCACATGAATTTTAGGATTGTTTTTTCTAGTTCTTTGAAGAATTATGATAATATATTGATGGGAATTAGATTGAATTTGGAGATTGCTTTTGCAATATAGTCATTTTCACAATATTCTACCCATCCACAAGCATAGGGTGTGTTTCCATTTGTTTGTGTAATCTGTGATTTCTTTCAGCAGTGTTTTGTAGTTTTCCTTGTAGAGGTCTTTCATGTTCTTGGTTAGGTATATTCCTAAGGTGTTTTTGTTTGTTTGTTTTGCAGCTATTGCAAAAGGAGTTGAGTTCTTGATTTGATTCTCAGCTTGGTCACTGTTGGTGTATAGCAGTACTTCTGATTTGTGCACATTGATTTTGTATCCTGAAACTTTACTGAATTCATCTGTCAGATCTAGGAGACTCTAGAAGATCTAGCATCTTTAGGGTTTTTTAGGTATATGATCATATCATAAGTGAAGAGCAACAGTTTGATCTCCTCTTTGACAATTTGGATGCCCTTTATTTCATTCTCTTGTTTGATTGCTCTGGCTAGGACTTCCAGAACTATGTTGAATAGAAGTGGTGAATGTGGGCATCCTTGTCGTGTTCCAGTTCTCGGGGGGACTGCTTTCAACTATTCCCCATTCAGTGTAATGTTGGCTGTGGGTTTGTCATAAATGACTTTTATTACATTAAGGTATGTCCCTTCTATGCCGATTTTGCTGAGGGTTTTAATAAAAAAGGGATACTGGATTTTTGTCAAATGCTTTTTCTGCATCTATTGAGATGATCATATGATTTTTGTTTTTGATTTTGTTTATGTATTGTATCACATTTATTGACTTGCGTATATTAAACCAGCCCTGCATCCCTCGTATGAAACTCACTTGATCATGGTGGATTATCTTTTTGATATGCTGTTGGATTCAGTTAGCTACCATTTTGTTGAGAATTTTTGCATCTATGTTCATCAGGGATATTGGTCTGTAATTTTCTTTTTTGGTTATGTCCTTTCCTGGTTTTGGTGTTAGGGTGATACTGGCTTCATAGAAAAATTTAGGGAGAATTCCCTATTTCTCTATCACTTGTAATAGTTTCAATGGGATTGGTACTAATTCTTCCTTGAATGTCTGATAGAATTCAGCTGTGAATCTGTACGTTCCTGGACTTTTTTGGTTGGCAGTTTTTAAATTACCATTTCAATTGGGCTGCTTGTTATTAGTCTGTTTAGAGTTCCTTTTTCTTCCTGGTTTAATCTAGGAGGGTTGTATATTTCCAAAAATTTATCCATCTCCTCTAGCTTTTCTACTTTGTGTGTGTAAGGGTGTTCATAATACCCTTGAATGGTCTTTTGTATTTCTGTGGTATCACCTATAATATCTCCCATTTCATTCTTTTTTATTATTATTCTACTTTAAGTTCTAGGGTACATGTACACAATGTGCAGGTTTGTTACATATGTATACATGTGCCATGTTGGTGTGCTGCACCCATTAACTCATCATTTACATTAGGTATATCTCCTAATGCTATCCCTCCCCCCTCGCCCCACCCCACAACAGGCCCAGGTGTGTGATGTTCCCCTTCCTGTGTCCAAGTATTGTCATTGTTCAATTCCCACCTATGAGTGAGAACATGCAGTATTTGGTTTTTTGTCCCTGCGACAGTTTGCTGAGAATGATGGTTTTCAGCTTCATCCATGTCCTACAAAGGACATGAACTCATCATTTTTTATGGCTGCATAGTATTCCATGATGTATATGTGCCACATTTTCTTAATCCAGTCTATCATTGTTGGACATTTGGGTTGGTTCCAAGTCTTTGCTATTGTGAATAATGCCACAATAAACATACATGTGCATGTGTCTTTATAGCTGCATGATTTATAATCCCTTGGGTATATACCCACTAATGGGATGGCTGGGTCAAATGGTATTTCTTGTTCTAGACCTAGATCTTTGAGAATCAATATCGTGAAAATGGCCATACTGCCCAAGGTAATTTATAGATTTAATGCTGTCCCCATCAAGCTACCAATGACTTTCTTCAGAGAATTGGAAAAAAACTACTTTAAAGTTCATATGGAACCAAAAAAGAACCTGCATTGCCAAGACAATCCTAAGCCAAAAGAACAAAGCTGGAGGCATCACACTACCTGACTTCAAACTACACTACAAGGCTACAGTAACCAAAACAGCATGGTACTAGTACCAAAACAGAGATACAGACCAATGGAACAGAACAGAGCCCTCAGAAATAATACTACACATCTGCAACTATCTGATCTTTGACAAACCTGACAATAACAAGAAATGGGGAAAGGATTCCCTATTTAATAAATGGTGCTGGGAAAACCGGCTAGCCATATGGAGAAAGCTGAAACTGGATCCCTTCCTTACACCTTACACAAAAATTAATTCAAGATGGATTAAAGACTTAAATGTTAGACCTAAAACCATAAAAACCCTAGAAGAAAACCTAGGCAATACCATTCAGGCCATAGGCATGGGCAAGGACTTCATGTCCAAAACACCAAAAGCAATGGCAACAAAAGCCAAAATTGACAAGTGGGATCTAATTAAACTAAAGAGCTTCTGCACAGCAAAAGAAACTACCATCAGAGTGAACAAGCAGCCTACAGAATGGGAGAAAATTTTTGCAATCTACTCATCTGTCAAAGGGCTAATATCCAGAAGCTACAAAGAACTCAAACAAATTTGCAAGAAAAAAACAAACAACCCCATCAAAAAGTGGGCAAAGTATGTGAACAGACACTTCTCAAAAGAAGACATTTATGCAGCCAACAGACACATGAAAAAGTGCTCGTCATCACTGGCCATCAGAGAAATGCAATTCAAAACCACAATGAGATACCATCTCACACCAGTTAGAATGGCGATCATTAGGCCAGGTGCGGTGGCTCATCCCTGTAATCCCAGTACTTTGGGAGGCTGAGGCAGGTGGATCACGAGGTCAGGAGATCGAGACCATCCTGGCTAACATGATGAAACTCTGTCTCTACTAAAAATACAAAAAAATTAGCTGGGCGTGGTGGCGGGCGCCTGTAGTCCCAGCTACTCAGGATGCTGAGACAGGAGAATGGCATGAACCCAGGAGGCAGAGCTTGCAGTGAGCCAAGATCGTGCCACTCCACTCCAGCCTGGGGACAGAGCGAGACTCCGTCTCAAAAAAAAAAAAAAAAAAAAAGAAAAAAAAGAATGGTGATCATTAAAAAGTCAGGAAACAACAGATGCTGGAGAGGATGTGGAGAAATACGAACATTTTTACACTGTTGATGGGACTGTAAACTGGTTCAACCATTGTGGAAGACAGTGTGGCAATTCCTCAAGGATCTAGAACTAGAAATATCTCCCATTTCATTCTTAATTGAACCTATTTGGATCTCTCTTCTTTTTTTTTGGTTAATCTCACTAATGGTCTATTGATTTTGTTTATCTTTTCAAAGAACCACCTTTTGTCTCATTTATCTTCTATAATTTTTTTTGTTTCAATTTCATTTAGTTCTGCTCTGATCTTTGTTCTTTCATTTCTTCTGCTGGGCTTGGGTTTGCTTTGTTCTTGTTTCTCTAGTTCCTTTAGGTGTGACCTTAGATTGTCTATTTGTGCTCTTTCAGACTTTTCAATGTAGGTATTTAATGCTATGAACTTTCCTCTTAGCACTGCTTTCGTTGTATCCCAGAGTGTTTGATAGGTTGTATCACTATTATTGTTCATTTCAAGGAATTTTATTTCCATCTTGATTTCATTGTTGACCAAGAGATCATTCAGGAGCAGATTATTTAATTTCTATGTATTTGCATGGTTTTAAGGGTTCCTTTTGGAGTTAATTTCCAATTTTATTCTGCTTTGGTCTGAGAGAATCCTTGATATAATTTCAGTTTTCAGAAATTTGTTGAGACTTGTTTTGTGGTCTATTATATGGTCTGTCTGGGAGAATGTTCCATGCACTGATGAATAGAATGTATATTCTGCAGTTGTTGGGTAGAATGTTCTGTACATATCTGTTAAGTTTATTTGCTGTAGGGTATAGTTTAAGTCCATTGTTACTTGGCTGACTTTCTGTCTTGACTTGTCTAGTGCTGTCAATGGAGTATTGAAGTCCCCCACTATTATTGTGTTGCTGTCTATCTCATTTCTTAGGTCTAGAAGTAATTGTTTTACAAACCTAGGAGCTCCATTGTTAGCACATATATATTTTGAATTGTGATATTTTCCTGTTGGACTAATCCTTTTACCATTATATAATGTCCCTCTTTGTCTTTTCTAACTGTTGTTGCTTTAAAGTCTGTTTTGTCTTTTGCTACTCCTGCTCGCTTTTGTTGTCCGTTTGCATAGACTGTCTTTTTCCACCCCTTTACCTTGAGTTTATGTGAGTCCTTATGTGTTAGGTGAGTCTCTTGAAGACAGCAGATACTTGGTTGGTGAATTGTTATCCATTCTGACATTCTTTCTCTTTTAAGTGGAGTACTTAGGCCATTTACTTTCAATGTTAGTATTGAGATGTGAGGTCCTATTCTGTTCATCGTGCTAGTTGTTGCCTGAATACCTTGTGGGTTTTTTTTTTTTTCATTGTGTTACTGTTTTATAGGCCCTGTGGGATTTATGTTTTTGGGAAGTTCTATTTTGGTGTATTTCAAGGTTTTTTTTTTTCAAAATTTAGAACTCCTTTTAGCAGTTGTTATAAATGCTGGCTTGGTAGTGGTGAATTGTCTCAGCATTTCTTTGTCTAAAAAAGACTATCTTTCCTTCATTTATGAAGCTTAGTTTCACTGGGTACAGGATTCTTGGTTGATAATTGTTTTGTTTAATCAGGCTAAAGATAGGACCACTCCCTTCTAGCTTGCAGGGTTTCTGCTGAGAAACCCGCCGTTAATCTAATAGGTTTTCCTTTATAGGTTACCTGATGCTTTTGCCTCACAGCTGTTAAGATTATTTCCTTCATCTTGACTTCAGATAACCTGATGACTATGTGTCTAGGTGATTATCTTTTTGTGATGAATTTCCCGGGTGTTCTTTGAGCTTCTTCTATTTCAATGTCTAGGTCTCTAGCAAGGCCAGGGAAGTTTTCCTCAATTATTCCCTCAAATAAGTTTTCCAAAATTCTGGATTTCTCTTCTTACTCAGGAATACCAATTATTCTTAGGTTTAGTGGTTTAACATAATCCCAAACTTCTTGGGGGCTTTGTTCAATTTTTTTTTTCTTTTTTCTTTGTCTTTGTCAGATTGGGTTAATTTGAAAGCCTTGTCTTCAAGCTCTGAAGTTCTTGCCTCTACTTGTTTGATTCTATTGTTGAAACTTTCCAGTTTATTTTGCATTTCTCTGAGTGTGTCTTTTATTTCCAGAAGTTGTAATTGTTTTTCATTGATGATACTTACTTCTAAGGAGACTTTTTTCATTCATATCCTATATTACTTTTTAAACTTCTTTAAATTGGTTTTCACCTTTCTCTGGTGCCTCCATGAGTAGCTAAACAATTGAGCTTCTTAGATCTTTTTCTGGCAGTTCAGTGATTTCTTCTTGATTTGGATCCATTGCTGGTGAGCTAGTGTGATCTTTGTGGATGATAAAGAACCTTGCTTTGTCATATTACTAGAATTGTTTTTCTGGTTCCTTCTCATTTGGGTAGACTCTGTCAGAGGAAGGATTGGGGGTTCAAGGGCTGCTGTTCAGATTCTTTTGTCCCACAGGGTGGTCCCTTGATGTGGTGCTCTCCCTCTTCCCCTAGGGATGGGGCTTCCTGAGAGCCAGACTGCAGTGATTGTTACTGCTCTTCTGGGTCTAGCCACCCAGTGGAGCTACTGGACTCCAGGCTGGTGCTAGGGAGTGCCTGCAGAGAGTCAAAGAGTCCTGTAATGTGATCCGTCTTCAGGTCTCTCAGCCGTGGATACCAGCACCTGCTCAGGTGGAGGTAGTAGGGGAGTGAAGTGGACTCTGTCCTTGGTTGTAATTTTGTAGAGTCCGCTGGTTTTCACAAATGCTGCTTGTGCTCCCGGTTGGTTGGACTCCAGCAAGGAGGTGATGCTTTCAAGAGAGCATCAGCTGATACAACCTAAGGTCGCCTGGATAAGTATTTGGGTTTCTCAGGCCGTAGGCAGTGCCATAGAGCTCCTAAGAGATTATGTCTTTTGTCTGAATTCAGAGTTTTTGTTTTTTGGCTGTCTCATGGAGTTTGCAGTGGCAAGCCACTTCCTTCAAAGATTCTGTGAAATCTTGTGGCTTTCCTGGTGTGTTCCTGTGGTGGTTTTTGGAGCTAAAGTTCACGATGTGAGTTTCTACATGCTGTTCTGTCCGTCTGAGTGGGAGCTTCAAGTTAGTCCTGCCTCCTCACCACCATTTTTCCTTATTTTCAGTTTTTTGATGCTACCACAGTTTTATACCACTTTGTTCTCAATCCCTCAGTCTCATCCTGCAGAAGCCCTTGCCTCCAACTCTATGGAGAAGAATTAAGGCCTCCCAGTGAGAGTTTCTTCAACCTCCTCTCCACCCCAGGATTTCAGTTTCCCACTGTTCCCCTCCCCAGCCCCCAGCCCAACTGCTGAGGGTCCTCTCCTGGAACCTGCCACACTTCTTTGACCTCCATGGTTCATCTGCCCACTGGTCTTCCCACCTCCTCATTCCCTCTTACGCCAAATCCATCCTACACTCAGTGTCATATTTGTTTTTCTCAGTTGTTACCTCCCCCACTCAAACCCCTTCCAAATGCCCCTTTTGAGTAAGCTCCTCACCCTGGCATTCAGAGCTGTGCATTTGAGTCCAGTGGACATATACCCCACCTCTATGCCCCATCAAAACTGGATTGTTGATCATTACCCAAAAAGATCTTGCAGTTTCTCTCCTTCCACTGACCAGCGCTAATTCCCTTCGCATGAAATATTCTGTCTCCCTCTCCACTTGCTAAAGTTGTTTCCATCCTTCGAGACTCAAATACCACCTACCTGATGAATCACAAGCTGATTTTCACTTTTGCGCCAGAGACCCTCCCATCCCTCCTGCCTTTGAACATCCATAGCATGTAATTTATACTGCTTTTCCATCACTTATGTTGGAGAACTTGTATTCCTGACACTTGCCTACCTTGATTTGTCCACCGATTTGATTGTAAGTGTCTTGAGATCATAGAAGTAAAAGCATGCCTTGTTACCCAGAGTATGGGCTGTCTGCCTTTGATATCAGAAGCCCTCCTTAATTGTGAACTGCATTGAATTCTCAACAGAGCAGGACCTGTCTCTGTAATTTAATCTTTTCTCTGACTTGAACAACAATGAAGCAGGGAGACAGAATGCTCTGGCTGACGTGGGAATCCCAGGGTGTTCACTAAGTACACATTCTCGTTCTGCATCCCTGGAGATTCTGAATCAAAAGGTAGAGCCCAGATAGGCTAGGCGTGGTGGCTCATGCCTGTAATCCCAGCACTTTGAGAGGCTGAGGCGGGTGGATCACTTGAGGTCAGGAGTTACAGACCAGCCTGGCTAACATGGTGAAACCCCATCTCTACTAAAAATACAAAAATTAGCTGGGAGTGGTGGCAGGTGCCTGTAATCCCAGCTACCTGAGAGGCTGAGGTAGGAGAATCGCTTGAACCCAGGAGGTGGTGGTTGCAGTGAGCCAAGATTGTGCCACTGCACTCCAGCCTGGGTAATAGAGTGAGACTCTGTCTCAAAAAAAAAAAAGGTTAGAGCCCAGAAACCTGTATTTTTAACAGGCATCTCAGCTCAGAAGTTCATTGCTACTAAAATACCTTGTGAGAACCACTGGGGCAGTGGACCAAATGAAGCTGAGTTTGAATCCAGTTCTTCAGTTCCCTAGTTGTGCAGACCTGAGCAGCCTCCTCATCTGTAAAATGGGATAATACTTGCCTTTTTAGGCCACTGCAGGGAGTGAATAAAACAATGGATGTAGCTGAGCTCGGTGGCTCATGCCTGTAATTCCAGCACTTTGGGAGGCTGAGGCAGGAGAATGGCTTGAGCCCAGGAGGTTGATACCAGGCTGGGCAACATAGGGAGACCCCCGTCTCTACAAAAAATAAAAAATTAGCTGGACATGGTAGCCTGTGCTTGCCTGTGGTCGTAGCTACTTGGGAGGCTGAGGTCGGAGGCTTGCTTGAACCCAGATCGAGGCCATAGTAAGCCGTGATCACACCACCGCACTCTAGTCTAGACAACAGAGCAAAACCCTGTCTCAAAAAAATAAATAATCAAAACAAACAAAAAACAACATATGTAAAATGGCCAGCCCAACGCACAGATCAGGGTAGATGCTGTGTCAGTTTCCTTCTCAAAGTGCCACATTCAGTTCTGCATCCTGGTTCCAGGTTGGTCCTACCTGCCTCGGTACACTGTCAGTTTTCCTCATCCTCAGCATTAGTTGAAGGTCTCTTCCATCCTAAGTCAGCAGCTCTTCTTCAGCTGAGATTTGTCTGCCTCTTCACTCTCTTCTGCTTGTAGCCCAGAGGACCCAAGTTGCAGAGGTCACAACTGCTGTGCTGGCTTTCTTAGAACACCTTTCTGTTGGGCCATTTACTCAACATACACTTGTTGAGTGTCAGCCCTGTGGCAGATTCTGTCTTAGAGACTGGATGTACAGCAGTGAATACAATGAGCCCAAATCCCTGTCTTCATGGACGTGTAGTCTAGAGGCAGTGTACACGTAGAAGTAAGTAGGAAGGTGCTCAAGGAGGCCTGCGAGGAGAGTGGCGGGAGCTGGGGACAGCTGAAGACAGGAGGCGTGTGCCAGATGGTGAAGCCTTACGAGGCATTGAAGGGACTTTAGCCTCTACTCTGGGTGACACGGAGCGCATGGAGAGTTTTGAGTGAGGAGTACCCTCATGTGGCTCATATTTTGACAGGATCATCTGGCTGCTATGTTGAGAATAGACTGCAGAGGGCAGTGGTGGACATGAGGAAGCAGTTGGGAGGCTGGCTGTAATAAGGGGTGGGTGGGGGTTGGGGGTGGGGTAAGGATGGTGGCCAAGGCCAGCGTGTGCCAATCGAGGTGGTAAGAACGGTCAGTGTGGGCCATGCTTGGAAAGTAGAGACCATTGGAATTGCTTGCGGATTTGATGTAGAGTGTGAGAGAATCGCCAAGGATGGCACCAAGGTTTTTGGCCTAAAGAAATGGAAGGACGGAGCTACTAGTAACAGAGATGGGGCAGGGGCACACATTGCAGAAAGAACACATCAGGAACTCAGCTAGGGATATATTACCTCCTGAAATTCAGTGTGGCCTTGGGTAGCTGATCTAGGGCAGAGATTGGAGACTCTTGTCCCTGTGTGTGGCTCAACGTTAACTTTTTAACGATCAGATGCTGACCTCTCCCAATAAAATGTATTAACTGCTGGCACCTCTTCAAAACTCTGGCTAGTCTTTAAAATAACTAGTTAGCTTTCATTACAGAAGTAATACATACACATCGTAAAAAAAAAAAAATTCTAAGAATTACAGGACTAAGGTGAAAAAATAAGCCTTCCTCACTACCCCTGCTTATTGTTCTCTGTCTTTTTGCAGCTATTTTTCCACAAATTACTGTGTCCTGAGCCCTGAGCTAATTAAGTGCTGGATAAGCATCACCTCCCAGTAATCCTCTTATCAGCCTTTGAAATGTAGGTAGCTTTATTATCCACATTTTGCAGATGAGGAAACAGAATCGGGTGAAGTGTCTTTTCCAAGGCCAAGCTCCTGAGGGCAGGGGCTCAAGCTTAGGCCTTCAGACTCCAAAGTCCAGACAGTCCCTGGGAACAAGCACCGTAGGTTTTCACATGGAACCTCCGAAACGCCTCTGGCATCTCCTGCTGTGGGGTTGGATATGAGCTGTCTTATTTAGACCCTACCTAAATTAAATTAAAATTGACTAATTAAATGTGGCCTCTTTGAATACACTGCCATATTTCTAATTACAGCTTTCCTTCTCTCCTGAGAAGGCAGCCCAACATTGCTTCTGAAAAGGCCCTCAATTATTAATGGTTGGATAACATTTTGAAAATGTGTCATTAAATTGTTAGTTAGAAGGCCCTGAGTGGGGATGAGAGGATGGAAGTCAGTTGTCAACCGTCTCCTCTCTCTCACTGTTTCTCTCTCTGTCTCTCTCTGTAATACACATATGCACATCCTTATCTCACAATTGACCCAAAGCATCAGAAATAAAAAGTCAGACTGAGTGACCTTAGCTGCTAGGAAGCATCTTATTGTGCCTTCCCTCCCTCTCTGACTTTAGCCTTGACACTGATCTGAGCCTGCAGGAGTGGTGGAAGTAGCCAGTAACAAATCACTGAAGTGAGGAGAATGAAGGGAGAGAAATTGATCAGCTTTAAACAGGAGGTGACTCCGCATTCCTCTTGCTTGGAAGTGATCCCCAGGATGGAATTATGTCCAGGGTGTGAGGTTGTTTGTGATTCAGTCCTTTCCAGATAGAATATATAAGGCTTGAAACTACATAATGCTTATCACCAAGAGGTGTGTATAGGTTTGTCAGAGCAAGAAGACCACTCTCCCCCACACCTGCCCCCGCAAAAAAAAAGAAAGGTAGTATAGAGACTTAGAAAGTAGAGAAATATAGGTAGAAGTACAGTACCTTTGAGTGACCTTCAGAATTCGGTCTTCTTGGCTCAAAATTTTGGCATCATCTCAACAAACTATTTTTTTTTCCTCCCCTCATTTGATTTCCCCTTCAAGAAGACAGGGAGTGAGTGGGCTCCAATCTTGGCAATGTTGGCTGCTTATTAGAGCATTTGCAGGCCTGGGAGATTTGCTCCTCCTCTTGGTATCTGAAGTTCCACAAGCCCCTTGTTCACTTCCCCTGGAGTAGGGACTGTGGAATGTTGCCACTCGCCTTCAGTTCCCTGTTGAAGCTCTTGCAGATCCCTAACAGTGCATGCTACCGTTCTGCAGAGAAGACCATGATGACAAACCACAGACATCCCCCTTCATCTATTGTCTTCTGCATCTTTGGGAAGGCATTCCTGGAATGACTGGGGGCCATGTATCTCAGTTTAATAATGCAAGCTTTTGGTTTTTGTTAAACACATGCAGAGCCTGATATTAAGCATTAAACCAAGGAGCCAGGCTAAGACAGTTGTGTCAAGAAGTTGTTGTCTTTGAAGAAGCACAAGGAATTTAGAGGAATGAGGAAACAAGAAGGGGGCCTGTCCAGTTGGGACCACAATACAAAATTGAATTTGTCATTTATGAATAATGGCTTCTAGTTTTTGAGTACTTACAGTGTCCCAGGCACTGTAGATGGTGGGATGTAGATGGTGGGATGGTGGGAAGGTGAGAGACCAAGAGAGCTTAAGTGATCCAGCCACAGACACACAGTGTTAGTTAACTTTTGGGAGACACTTTTCACAAGCTGGTGTGAATGAAAGAAAAGCAGCATGTACTTTTACAAACCTTAATTTAAGCAAAGGTAATAAATTTAAACCTACTCAAAGCAGAACTAGGGTGTGATTACTTGCTTTGTAAAAGATTTTTTGCTTTGGAAAGTTAGAAATACTGGTTTTCAAAATATGTTTTGATTTTCCTACCTAAACCTCTATTGGATTAAAGTAAAACATGTTGACCATATTACATGGAGAAATATTGCACACTCTGTCCAGCTATTCTGGATGAAAAGGGGGCAGTCAGTGATGGGTGAAAAACTTAGTCTAGTTTGGACAAGAAGAAAAAATTAACTTCTGAACTTTACCATCTAGATGTCACTACTCTAATACTTCTCAAAGTATAGATGGACACCACACCTGCTAATATTGCATATTCCTGGGACTCAACCTAGTCTGAAGAATCAAAATAGTGGTATTAGGGCCCCAGAATCCATGTTTTAATAAGCTCCAAAGGTGATTCTGCACCATAATTTGAATTACCTTTAGATCACCTCAATCCATATCTGTTAACCTCTTGTCCATATTTTCTATCCTTTTGTGTCTCTTTCTGCTGCATTCTGAATAATTCTTCTTGAGCTGTCTTTCAGTACATTTATTCTTTTTTCATCTGTGTCTAATCTACTGTTAAAGGGGTCCATTGAGTTTTTAATTTTAGCTACAGTATTTTTCACTTCTAGGTGTTCTATTTGGTTCTTTTTCTAAATATATTTCATCTTTTTTCTTTTTTTCGAGATGGAGTTTCGCTCTTGTTGCCCAGCCTGGAGTGCAGTGGCGCATCTCGGCTCACTGCAACCTCCACCTCCTGGGTTCAAGTGATTCTCCTGCCTCAGCCTCCCAAGTAGCTGGGATTACAAGCATGTGCTACCACACCCAGCTAATTTTGTATTTTTAGTAGAGATGGGGTTTCTCCATGTTAGTCAGTCTGGTCTCAAACTCCCGACCTCAGTTGATCCACCCACCTTGGCCTCCCAAAGTGCTGGGATTGCAAGTGTGAGCCACCGCATCTGGTCTTCCATCATTTTTTAATAGTTTACTATTCTCTGCAGATGGACGTATTCAAGCTTTGCTTTTATTTCTTAATAATTTACTAATATGTTCATGAAATTTAGTAATATGTTTATGATTAGGTCTGATAATTTTAATATCTGAAGTCTTTACATGTCTATTTCTGATATCTGCTGTTTTTACTGGTCTACTCATGGTATCTTGGATCCTCCAGTACTTAGTATTTTTGACTGTATATTACTCATTGTCTTTGAAAAATTATTTTTGGAAATTCATTGAGGACTGTGATAAAAGATACCTTTCTCCAGAAAGATTTAGGTTGGCTTCTGCCAGGTGCCTAGGAGTACTACCAGTTCAGGACCATTTCAAACCAAGTTTATGAGGTTCCCTGGGACCATCTGAGTAATGCAAGGCCAAGGTATACAATCCATGAGAAGGCCATCCATGGTGAATAAATTCTTCCACATCTCCCTTGTTGAATTTGTTGCAAAGACAGCCTTCTCCACAGTCCTCTGATCTGGAGAAGGTGTATTTCTGGCTCATCCTCACCTTAAAAATTAGCACTTTGGAGTCCAAGCATAACAGAGGGTCTCCTTTAGACTCTCCACTTTGGCTCTGGATCTTGACTTAATGTTCCTCTCAATTTTTGGCAAAACTGAAACTCAAGTTGGTCCAGCTCACCATTGCCCTTGGAAGAAAAGTTGCCTCAATTTTCCAGATGCTTACCTTTTACTTTTTATTACTTTTTTGATGTTATTAAGAATCTTAAAAAATATATTTTACTCTAGAATTAGGTTTTTTTCCCAGTAGGGGAGATGGTTTGCATATATAGCTCGCCATATTACTAGAACTGGAAGTCTCTGCGCTAGAATTATAGAACCATTCTTCTGTTTATTCCAGCCCGTGATGTTGGAGAGACAAAACTAAAGCTGTCCTCTGGCCTGTAGTTGGGTAGAATATTTTACTGACCTTTGCCCAGATCTTTCACCTTTGTTCTCCCTAGAGTGTTTCCAGGTATCTCAAATGAGATGGCCCAAGTCTCAAAGCACCAGTAACTTTAATGCAATAAAAAGATCAAATAGTACTTTTAGAAGGAGACAAAGGGGATTCCATAAAAGGTAAAAATCTTTAGATGCTGAGAATTTAGGGTATTAGGTACCACAGCTGTTCAGATGAACTTGGGCTAGTCTTCCCTGTCACGATCACCATGTGCCTCTAGACAATAAATGCAGTTTGAGGAACGCGGTGGCACAAGATGGCTTGTGTTCACCACTGAGACTGATAAATGAGAGCTGGAAAGAGTGCTCCAGTGTCTGTCATTGAAAAGTGGGGAGATAGACAGCCTGTACCTGGGCTCCCTCACTGTCGAGTTCATTATTCCCTCACATGGATTAATTAGCCTCTCGAGGTGAGATTGCCACTGGTTCTGAAGGATGCCTCTCTTTACCACGTTATTGCTCGCCCTTCACTCTGCTTCTGAAAGTCACCCTTGAAAACACACATTCTTCTCTACTGGTGAAGCCTGATTTATCAGCCAACTCCTCAGAGAAGAAACAAGATAAAAAACCTCTGGCTATAAAGCACTGTTATGCATTATGCTCTGTTGGCTTTGTGTCTAGACAGAGCTAAGAGACCCCTTTGTGACCCTAGCAATAGCTAGAGATGACTGTATATTTACTTCTTTTTAGAAGAAAGATGGACTTGACATTTTGATATATTAGAGGCCACAGAGGCAAAGAAAGCTCTAGCCGGGGAGACAGGAGGTGACACTTTAAAACCCTGGTCTGCCTGTCCTTCCCTGAATGAGAGAAAGTATAGTATACCCTTGCAGATAAAAACAGACCCTGCAGTCACCAACTGCCTGGGTTCCCATTCCTCACACTATCACTTTTTAATTATATGACCTCGAGCAAGTTGCATCTCTGTGCCTGAGTTCCCCATCTATGAAGCGGAAATAATGGTGGTACCTATCTCATGGTGGTGTTATGCAGATCAATCATGTAAGGTACTTAGAATATAATGTTTGACATGTAATAAGCACTCAGTAAATGTGAGATACCATGATTATTATTCTAGCCCAGAGAAACTACGGTATATGCAGTTGCTGGCAGTGCCTGTAAAATAGTCTCCTCTTGCAGTGAGTCACAGGAGCTAACAGCTCCCATTTTGAAAGGGGATATTGACAGTGGTAGCTGGCTTATTTGAGAGAGTTGGTCCACATCCAAAAATCTTTTCAGGCCAGTACATTCTTGCCAGACTGATTGCATATGTGGTCTAGGGTTACCATGTTCATTGCCAAGAGACATGTGAGTTACTGAGCTAGGAGAAACCCAAATTAGGAGTACATGGAATCAGGAGATCTCTGGGAAATGCAGACAGAAGACTAGATAGCACTACCAGGCAGGTCCAGATTCAGAATTAGTGAGACGGATGGGGTATGAATCCCATACTCACCACCTATTCCTGTGATTGATCGTGGCTGAGTGAGCTCATCTCCTACAGATTCATGCACTTGCATATAGCTATGAGATTTTGTTTAAAATGAACCCCCCGTGGGTTACGTGGGCATATGCATTTTTCAGAAGTCATAGCCTGTGTACTCAAGATGTGTGCATTTTGCTGTATGGAAATTACAGTTTTTTAAAAATGAGTTATTCCTCCCCTTAAGTTGATAGTGGAGCTTGCATAAATGTGCAGGTGGTTGCCATGGCCCACAGGGGATCCATTTGTGGTTACCAGCTGGGAGGAGATACACCTGCTTGCACGGCTCTAGCAGAGGTGTGTGACCTGCCCCCAACTCCTGCCAATTCTGGCCCCTTTCTTAGCCTCTTCTCCTATATCCATCTTTCCTTGGCTTCTTATTACCTTTACTTCTTTTCTCAGATCCTGGGGGTTTTTTTTACTCTTTTAATTTACATTTAGTCTTTCCTTTTTTATGATCAGAAGTAACCTATGCATATTATGAGAAAGATCAAACTGCTTAGAACTATATAAAGTAAAAAGCAAAAGTTGTTTTCAGTTTCCCAGAAGTGACCAGCATGATTTGGTGAAAATGCAGCCAGACTTTTCTATATATGCATGTCATGTATCTATGTGCCTATATAATACAAATATATAGATGAGTAGATAGAAAAATACCTACACATATATAGGGTTATGTTGTTTTATTATAGGAACGGAATCCTACAAAACATCTTTCATGGCACTACATATAGCACTGCCACCCCATTCTTTTTCAGTGGCTATCATATATCCACTGTTTGGATATATTAACCACTCTTTTTTCCGTATTTCTAACTTTAGTCAAGATAGACATACAGCTCAGCTGAGAAGCAGATACATTGTGAAATGGACTCCCCCAAAAGAGTTTCATCTGACTTACCCCTTCTCCACAATAAAATCTTGGATTCTGGGTGTGTTTGTTTTAGATGCTGTGGTACCGGCTGGTTTTAGCAACAAGGACAGTGTTGGTAGGGTGAGAAACACTATCCCAAGTCATATGTCTGTGTGACTACAGGACATTTCTTTTGAATGCCACAAGGATGATTTATATGATTACTGGAGACAAACCTCTGTCTCCTGAAGACAGGCCAAGATAATGTTAGATTGAATTTCAAGAGATGAAAGTGAGGTTTTTAAGTAATAGCAAAGCCTTGTGTTTCTGTAGTACTTTGTGCTTTTTGAAGTGCTTTCACAGTCATTATCCTGTTTGATCCTACTAAGAACCCTGAAAGTACGTAGGTTGGTGGTTTTTATCCTGAGACTACAAATGATACCAAGGATAACAATGAGTAGGAATCAGAGCTAGAATTAACCCCTATTTTCTTATATTGACCCAGCATGCTTTCTACGTTAAAAAGTGCACTGCATTGAGAAGAGATTGGTCACCACAGCACAGGGCATGCAGAATTCCATTAGTATCACTTACCTGGGAAGTCCAGGTGCCTTCAGTAGTTGGGGGGAGTAAATGATATGACTACCTACCTTCAAAACTTGTAGTTTAAAGTGGTAACTTGCATACTCACATTTACCTCTGTTTCCTTCCTCTAAAAGAATGGTTTTTTAAAGGGTAAATCCACAGGGACAAAGAAAAGGAGAGGAAAATCAGCAAAAAAAAAAAAAAAATGTGGAAACTGGAGAACAAATGGGTGAGCTATGACTGGATTAATGAACTCAGAAAATGGAATTCTAAGCTGGCACTCAGGAGAACCAAGAGGCAACCAGATTTACTTCCAGAAGGCCTGGGAATTGGCAACTCGAGATAACTCTGGAAACAGAAGAGATGGGCTAAAAATGGGAAGATTAGTTGAAATTTCATTAGGAAGCTATGACACTTTCATATTCCTTCCCTATGCTACACAGCCTGGCGACTGCCCCTCTCACACCCAGGCAGAAGACTGGAGCTTACTCTCTGGTGAGGGTAGAACAGGTCTCTGGAATACCAGATATGAAGCACAGCTGAGAATGGGGGTCCGTTTCTGAAAACAGGGATTTAGCACAAGTCAACATAATGAACATTGAAACTACTAGCCCTTTTCCTCAAGTCAGGTCCCAGAACACAGCCAGCCAGGCTCATATTCCTTCTAAGCAGGAGTTTATAAAAGTCTTCTTTGGGAAAACTCACCAGTTTAAAAGATTGGATGTCAATGAAGTGGAAACAAAGAGCTTTTTTTTTTTTTTTCATTTTTTTAAATAAAAGCTTTATGAAGACATTCACATAGCATGCTTTCACTCATTGAAATTGTACAATTTGGGTTTTTCATAGAATTTGCAACCATCATCACGTTAAATATATTTATAGAATTTGCAACCATCACTGCATTAAGTCTACTTACAGAATTTGCAAGCATCATCACTATAAACTTTAGAACATTTTTATCACCTCAAAAAGAAAACCCCTAGGCTGGATGCAGTGGCTCACGCCTGTAATCCCAACACTTTGGGAGGCTGAGGTGAGTGAATCACTTGAGGTGAGGAGTTCAAGACCAGCCTGGCCAACATGGTGAAACCCTGTCTCTACTAAAAATACAAAAATTAGCTGGGCGTGGTGGCACACATGTGATCCCAGCTACATGAGAGGCTGAGGCAGGAGAATCACTTGAACCCGAGAGGCGGAGGTTGCAGTAAGCCGAGATTGTGCCACTGCACTCCAGCCTGGGTGACAGAGCAAAACTCCATCTCAAAAAACGAAGAAGAAAAAAAAAACCCTTGTCCTTTAGCTATCACCCCCTGCACCCCCATCTACACCCTAGGCCTACGTAACCACGAATTTACTTTTTTATGTATTATTATTATACTTTAAGTTCTAGGGTACATGTGCACAACGTGCGGGTTTGTTACATATGTATACATGTGCCATTTTGGTGTGCTGCACCCATTAACTCATTATTTATATTAGGTATATCTCCTAATGTCCCCGCTTCCCCCACCCCACAACAGGCCCCGGTGTATGATGTTCCCCTTCCTGTGTCCAAGTGTTCTCATTGTTCGATTCCCACCTATGAATGAGAACATGTGGTGTTTGGTTTTTTGTTCTTGCGATAGTTTGCTGAGAATGATGGCTTCCAGCTTCATCCATGTTCCTACAAAGGACATGAACTCATCCTTTTTTATGGCTGCATAGTATTCCATGGTGTATTTGTGCCACATAGCTTTTTAGTGTCCCACACTTAAAAATGAGTGTCAGCCAAGGATCACCAGACATTTGACACTTGACAGAAACCTTGAATATGAAAGACAGAACACTCACACATCTATGGGGAGGGGGAGGGGAGGAGGAGGAGAAAGAGGAGAAAAGCATTTTGGAGGGAAACAGGCTATATCAAGAGAAGGAAACTTAAAACAGAAAAACCTAAAAGATGACTGAAGATATAGAATCCTTGAAATAAAAATAAGATGCCTCCCCCCTTTTAAAGGACTAAACAGGAAAGGACTCATAGAAATTTAACTTGAAAAAGTTGGGATTGCTTAAGGTCAGGAAATCAAGACTAGTCTGGGCAACACAGTGAGACCCCATCTTCACAAACAATTTTAAAAATATATTAGTTGGGTGTGGCAGCACATGGCTGTAGTCCTAGCTACACAGTTGGCTGAGGTGGGAGGATTGCTTGATCCCAGGAGTTAAAGGCTGCCGTGAGTTATGATTGCACCACTGCATTCCAGCCTGGGCAACAGAGTGAGACCTTGTCTCTGAAAAAAAACATAATAATGGAAAAAGTTAGGTCATAAATTTGAAGGTATGTCCCAGAAGGTAGAAAAACACAAAGAAATGAAAAATAAGAAAAACTGAAGACCGAGTTAGGAGATATATATCCAAATCGTAGGAATTCTAGAGAGAAGAAAGAAAAAAAAATGAGAAATTGAAGAAAATGCTCCCTGAACCAAAAAACAGTGGTTTTCAGACAGAAAAGAGCCCACCTAATGCTCAGATTGGTGAATGACAGTAAACCACACCAAACACATCATTATGAAATTTCAGAACATCGGGCAAAAAGAAGATCCTACAAGTTTCTAGAGAAGGCATTACAAAAATAAATACATAAATGAAAGTAAGTTTTTTACAAAGGTTCAAGAATCAAAATTGTGTCGGTCTTCTCAATAACATTGGACATGAGACGACAGTTCTGAAACAAATCGTTTCAACTCAAGTTCTGTAGTATAAAGACATTTTCAGAAATGATTAAAAAGTTACTCTCATACGGCCCTTTCAAGAAGCTGCTAATAAATACGGTCTACCAAAACCAAGGGAGTAAACCAAGAAAAAGAAAGACACAAGATATGGGAAATTGGGGATCCAACCTTAGAGAGTGAAAAGGAGCCTCTGGAATGACACTGAAGGGCCATCACAGGGTGGCAGCTGTGTATCAGGCCTGGGAGCCCTTTGTCCAGACTGTGGTGGATCCAAAGGTGTGGGGAGAGATTTCTATAGGAAAAAATTGATAGGCCAAGTATGGTGGCTCACTCAGGCCTGTAATCCCAACACTTTGGGAGGCTGAGGAAAGAGGATCATTTGAGGCCAGGAGTACAAGATCAGCCTGAACAACATACTGAGACCCCGTATCTACAGAAAAATTAAAAATTATTATAGCTGGGCATGGTGGTGCTCACTTACAATCCCAGCTACTCCAGAGGCTGAGATTGGAGGATTGCTTGAACCCAGGAGTTTGAGGCTGTGGTGAGCTATGAGCACGCCACTGCACTCTAACCTGGGTGACAGAGCAAGACCCTGTCTCTCTCTCTCTCTCTCTGTATATATATATGTGTGTGTGTGTGTGTGCATGCACACACACGCGCGTGCGCGCACAAAGAAGAAATTGATAGAATACTTAATGTATTTGAATTTATTGAGAAGAGATTTATGAATCTGGGAAAGACTTTGTGTTTGAATTATTGAGAAATATATGGAATGCTAAACAAATGGGGAGGGGGAAACTTTTGTTTTCCCAGGAAGAAAAGTGTTCAAATCATAGTATACCTGTGTTGTTCATCTGTAGCATTTTCTTGATCAAGATAACAAAAACAGTGATTATCTATAATTACTGTCTAACTAAGGGGCTTGAAAATGGGCATATGTGTGGCAGTGGCAGAGATGGTAATAAACTAGAACTAAATCCTCACCTTTCAGAGTGGGAAGACAATAGATAATTCCTAAAACTAAAGAATCACAAAGTAGCATACAAGCATGCTATTTAGAGATATGGCAGTAAGCTTTCAAAAGACCTAACCAAAATAGTAGAAAATGACTGCTTCTGGAAGATGAGGGTCAAAGAATGCGATCACTTTTATCAAGCCTCTTACAACTATTTGACTCTTTAAATTGTGTGCACATGTTAGTTTGATAGAAATAAAAGTGGAATTTCAAGAATGCGCTGGTAGGAACAATTGGTCTGTGACAGCACTTGCACTTTAAAAGTGAGCTATCAAACAAAAACCTCTTTCAAGCATCTCTAGCTTCACAACGGATGGTCTAGGCATGCAGAAGACCACTGCACCCCCACTTGTCTCCCAATCTTGGATCCACCTTAATGATGGAAGCACAGATGCTGTGGGAACATTTCAGAAGCCTGTGACCTTACTTTTTTCTCTGCAGGTAACTGCAGGATGAGTGGTTTTTTGAAAAATCCAATTCTGAGCATTTTGGTCTACCACAAACTGGAGGAGAAGGCAGAGGTGCCATCTAAATGGGTTTGGGTCACACACAAAGCATCACAAGGCCGCTTTGTGGGGTGGGTTATAATGCTGCCCTGCTCTTCAAAGCAAACCCACATGCACATATCTGGCATATGTGCAGGATAAGAATTCATTCTCTTTTTATTTTACACTCCTAGGCAGCCTGGATTAGGTCCAGGGCATGAATTGTGATACCTTCTGTTACAAACTCCAAATGCAGAATGTGTTATCGGAGTTGTCCCCTGGAACCTTTTAGGGTGACTGGTGGAGACTCCTTTCCTGAGATGAGATCTTGCCACTTGCTCCCCGGCCAAACCGGCCAAAGCCTCAGGGGCCAAATGCACATGCTCGTGAGTATAGCAATTCAGAGCATGGACTTTGGAGCCAAACTCAATGGAGTTCAAATCTGGACCTTGCTACTTACTAGCTGGGTGCAACTCAGAGGAAGTTACTTCACTTCCCTGATCCTCCATTTTCTCTTCTGTAAAATGGGAATAATAGTAGTGCCTATGTTGTAACATTAAAGAAGACCTAGGATGTGCTTTTAGCACCTATCATATATTAGCTGTTAACTCAATATTATATTTGCTATGTCATTGTGGGAAAATCACGGAATCTCTCCAAGCCCCAGTTTCCTCATTCGTAAAATGGGGTAACGCTGCATCCTCGAGAGTGTTGGGAACATTCTGTGAGCCAATGTGTACAAATTGCTTAGCCCAAAATATGGCAACTAGTGAGAGCTCAATTCATGAAGGTGATTATTACTTTCCTGCCTTTTCCTTTCCACAGCTTCTCTCCTAATTCAGGCCTACTTTCCTTTTATCTGGCCACCAAAATAGCTTATCTGGCCACCCTGAGTCTCTCTCCCTCTTTCTGCTGTAGCTCATCCTGCATACAGTCACCAGAACAATTTTACATCAGCATGGCTTTTATCACTTCCCACCCCTGCTGAGGAGCCCACTGCGGTTAGAAGATCGAAACACCCCAGCCTGTTATTTAAAGCTTTGCACGCTAAGATGTGTGCTTTGCATCTTTTCTGTCCAGCCAGTCACCTTATTCCTCATCTACCTTTGTGCCTACTGCCTCTGTGTGCTAGACATTGTCGCATGCCCCTCCCAGCTCTCCTGTTAAGAGCACCACTTAGTTTTAATAATTGATTTGAAATGAAACCCACTTCTTTCAAAAATTCGCCCTGACACCTTTACCCTCCTCATTCCTTTATGCCTTGTCTTAGCAGCCTTTGGGGCTATAGCCAGCACTGGTCTCATGCAGCTTTGAGTAAATTTCCTTGTCCTGAAAAGCCACTGAGTGTAGTGGAAAGGGCTTGAGGCTTTGGAGGTCTGACAGATTTGGATTCAGATCTTAGCTCTGCCACTTACTAGCTGAGTCATCTTGGGAATGTTATGTTACTTCTCAATGTTCTCACTTACCAAATAGGAACTTATAAACTGGGAATACTGTCATTATTCCCAGTTTACAAATGGGGACATTGAGAGGTGAGATAACACATGAGATTATTATTACATAAAGTCCTTAGTATCACATCTGGCATTTAGCTGCTTACATATTACAGTTCCCTTCCCCCTGTTGTTTCATATGTGCATGGTTTGTTGCTTTGCCAGAATACAGGCTCCTTAGGTGCAGGGCCCGGATGTTTTGTCTGTGTACCGTAGCCCCCTGTATTAGTTGGTATATGCTAGGTGGTGCTTTGGTAACTTACAGGCCCAAGTCTCAGCAGTTTCAAACAATAGAGATTTGTTTCCCACTTGCTTTGCAGGTCCATGATGGATTAGTAGGGCAGGCATCTCTCATCTTAGTTACCCAGGGAGCTAGGCCACTCACCTTTCACTGGCCAAAGCACATCACCTAGCCAGATCAGAACTTCTGAGGGGACAGGGAAGTCTAATCCTATTGTGTATCTGGAAGGAGAGAAATTCAGGAACATTTTCAACCACCTAGTGACCACCATATCCTCCAGGTCCTATCTCAGATTTCCTGTGTGGAGATGTCTGTTGGCAAGCCTGGTGCCACCACTGGGCATATGGTTCACTCCCACGACTTGGAGTCTTGGTGATTAGATACAGTCCTATTCTCCATGGGTTCATGGTTGCCCAACTGTAATTCACAACCTCTGCCAGAAACCCAGTGTGAATCCACTTGTCTCAGGACTCAGCCATACCCCTACCAGTAAGGACACAATGAAGACAATAGCTTTGTCCTGTCTGAAAAAATAAGCAATGTTCAGGGACTCCCAGTTCTCTAAAACTCTGTCATCCTTGACTCATTCATTCACTCCACAATACTAGATTTGTGGAGATTTGCTGTGTGTCAAGCACAATTTTATTTACAACAATACAGTGATACTAACACAGACATGGTCCCTGCCTGTTCAGACCTGACAATTAGGCGGAGAAGGCAGTAGTCTAAAATGATTAACAGAATGGGCTCTGGAGTCAGACAGCTCATCACTGGGCCTGCATGTCTTCCAGTCAATCTTGCGAAAGTTCCTAAACCTCTCTGTACCTCAGTATTACCATGTGCAAAGTGGGAGTGATGACCAGACTTCTGTTATAGAGCTTTTTTAAAGAGGAAATGAGGTTGGTAATCCATATAGAACATTTCATAAAGACATCGGCTTCTAGAAAGCCCTTGGTAAATGTTAGCCATGGCTGCTATCATCATCTTCATCATCATCGTTACCATCATTAGTAGTAACAGTAGGAGTATTTAGGATGAATAGTCGTAGGATGAGGAAGATGTTGAGCCAGCAGGGAAAGTTTTGCATTTTTCTAGAAGCATTGTACTATGTTGGCATTGCACATAAGTCCATGAAAACTTATTTCTTATGGACCAGAAGCACACTGTGAACACCACCATTCCAGTTACACCTCACCACTGTTTATAACATTGTGCAGGGTGCAGCTCATCCCCTGTTATTGGCCATTTATGTTGTTCCAACTGATTCTCTGTTGTTGGCCCCTGAAGTCCCACCGTCTAATTCCTTTTGAACATTCAAGTAGCTTTTCATGATTGAGGCTCAGAGTATAGAAAGAACAGCTGAATAGGAATTGAACATTTTAAAATAGGGAGAAAGGACTCATAATTCTAAAAGCCAGATTAAAGGGCTGCAAAACAGCCCCTTGATGCATCAGACTTGTGCCTGTGTATATTTGTTTATGGCCTGACTTTGAGTCACTGTTCTTAAGGAAAAATATATTCTAAATCCCTCTGTGGCTCCCCTCCTCAGTCACCCAAGACACTTGACCCAGTAGTGACATGGTGAATTTAGCATTGAAGCAGGAAAGACAGGAGAGCCAGAGACATGCCACTGTTAATTCCCCATATGTGCATAAAATTCAGATACCTCTGAGTCTATATTTACTTGTGTTTAGCATCTGCACGTAAAGAAAGGGAAGTTACCCCCTGCTACCTCCCATCAGTCAAGCATCACCTGATTCAAGGACATACTAAGCCATAGTCAGCCCATCCCAACTTTTTGCCAAAATGCCTACCCCAAAAGACAAAAAAAAAAAGCATACCCCATCCAAAAAGCTGGCCTAATTAAATCCTGACAGATTGCTGCTCTATTTCACAGCTGCCTAGTAGCTGGATCTGTTTCTGAGCTCTGGCAGGAATAGGATACATCTGGCTTTACTGAGTTATTTAATATCTTTGGCATGAGCGAGAAAATGGTGGAAATGGTAGAAAATGTGTTCTTTTCTGACTCTAAGACACAAGGGAGGTGGAAAAAGTACATTTTTTTCCTCCACATTTAAAAATGACTAGAAGGTGAGAGAGAGAGAGAGAGAAAGAGAGAAAGCTCATCTGCAGCCAGTGAAGTCACGCTTTTGCATTCCGTTTGTAGGACAAGTTGTCAGTGTGCAATGATTTCCATAGGCTTTGAAATGGGGTAGCAGTTTAACCATATCAAATGCTTAATGAAGTGAGGCCCCATCTCATCGGTATTCAGTGTGGCACTAACATTACATACGCTAATCCTGAAACAATAAGCTATAAGGAGAGCCTCGCTTTCTGGGTTTGAAATGAATGGAGCAGTCTGAATTCTTCCAGTTTTATCTCCTGCTTTAACCTGGAATGATGCCAGCGTGTTGGGTTTTACCCTGGAGAATTCATATCATGTGAAAAACTTAAATCAGGTCTGTCTGCCGGTACACGCAGTCCTAATCCGTTAAATATTTCTAGCTAACAATGCACGTGGGGCTCTTCAGCTCTGCAGACAGTCATGTTCTGCTAAGTCCATGCAAATATAACCACTTCTGCCTGCTTTTTTGAGGGGGGGATCAATAATGCCTACATGGTTTTACCCAAATCCCTCATGTGACATACAAGGCTCTTGGCATATCTTAACCCTGGTGGTAGCTCCCATCCATTCTGTAGGGCCCGGCTCTCTTACTGTGAGCTTGGGAAGGTTTCAAATGAGAGATTGCTTCTCTTTCATTGGTCACTTAAAAGGAGCCAGAACTCTTGACTTTATCAAGTTATAGAAACTTGAGCCCAGAGTCCCTGCTGTAGAATGTCTAAAGAGAATGCCATTGAACCCCATCATTCCCTATGCCCTTCTGCATTCAGAAAAATTAAAAACATTAGGACTTGTGTGAACCATGTATGGGGCATTTTTCTTCAGAGTCAAGCACTGCTGTCTGAAAAAGAACACTTCTTTCCAGGAAACTCTGTTTTTTCCGAACGACCTCTTTCATTCTGCTGCCTCATTCCCAGAGGAGCGATTTTGTATTTCTCCTCATCCAAACACGGAGATGACTTTTTCAGGATTGTAAAAAGGAATGTGTGATCAGTCTTTTATTTAATACATATTTATGAGGTGCTTCTGTGTGTGAAGTTAAGTGCTGGGTAAAAGGGCAGTGTAGCATCACAGTCGCAAGCATGGATTCGAGAGTCCAACTGCCCGGGTTGATAGCTGTGTGAGGTTGTGCTGGGTACGCAGTCTTTCTGCGCTGTGGTTTCCCCTTCAGGAAAATGGGGCTGTTGACCATACTGACCTCATAACGAAGTCCTTGGGGTCTGACATCTAGCAGGTACTAAGCAAGTGTTAGCTGCCACTGCCGCCATTTCTGCTCCTGCTGCTCTGCTGTTGATCTCATTACTGTTACCTTCATCATTACTATTATTAGGTGCTGGGGACAAAGTTGTCCACCAAAACAAAGTGAAACTATACCCACCATGGTTTCTGTCCTTATGGAGCACCAAGTTTCCTGAGGGAGGCATACACTGAATAAAAGACTATAGACCAGGTATAGTGGCTCATGCCTGTAATCCCAATGCTTTGGGAAGCTAAGCAGGAGGATGGCTTGAGGCCAGCTGTTCAAGACCAGCCTGGGCAACATAGCAAGACCCCATCTCTTAAAAAAAAAAAAAAGAAATTATCTGGGCCTGGTGGCACACACCTGTAGTCCCAGCTACTCAGGAGGCTGAAGCAAGAGGATTGCTTCATCCCAGAAGTTCAAGGCTGCAGTGAGCTATGATTGTACTGCTGCACCCCAGCCTGGGCAACAGAGGGAGACCCTGTCTCTAAAAAATACCAAACAAACGAAAGATTGTAGTAAATGTATAACTATAGCATGTGCTATGATGAAAGAGAGATAACTAGATTTAGGTGAACATGAATAAGGGGAACTGTCATAATCATGAAGGTCATCAAAGGCTTTTCTGAAGAGCAGATGATTGACCTGAGATGAAGGAGAAGTCTTAATTCGACACAAGATCATTAACTCAGAAAATATAGAAAAATAATACACCCTTCACATTGCATATAATTTATCCATCCAATGGTAGCCATTATTAACATTTTGCTATATAGCCCTCTACACCTTCTTTATGAATGGATAGAAATAACACACACACACACACACTTTCTCATCAACATAAATGGCATCCTGCTCTCGTAAAAGATATACTGTCCACTAATGTGCTGTCTTCACCAAGCAGCATGCTGAGGATACCTTTCTGTGTCAGCCAGCAGGACCAACATCCTGAGAGCCAAGAGCCACTGCGGACCTTCCAGCTCAGTTCCGTGCCTGGCTTGCTTCCCCCCCATCCCACTCCTGCCTCTGCATGAAGCAGGGTGGTTCTGCTTCTAGAGCCAGCCTTCTTCACTCTCACCTGACAGCTCTTGGCACACACCTAGAACTGGACTTCCATCTATTTGCAAGGCTACTTCCTGGCACCTGCTTAGAGCCTCCAGGTACCTTACAGTGTATTTTCCTGATGTGCAAATTGGATCCAGAGGCTTTATGGCTGTGTCTGAACACCTCATTTAGGTTTGTGATCAACATCAACATTTATGGGCTTACCTGGAATGAAAGCCTCTGTTTACATATTCAGAGGAAAAATGTATCCACAGGCACAGCACCTTATTGTTTTTTTGTTTGTTTTTTGTTTTTGTTTGTTTGTTTGTTTGTTTTTGAGATGGAGTCTCGCTCTGTTGCCCAGGCTGGAATGGAATGGTGCGATCTCGGCTCACTGCAAGCTCCGCCTCCGGGGTTCACCCCATTCTCCTGCCTCAGCCTCCCGAGTAGCTGGGACTACAGGCGCCCGCTACCTTGCCTGGCTAATTTTTTGTATTTTTAGTAGAGACGGGGTTTCACTGTATTAGCCAGGATGGTCTTGATCTCCTGACCTCGTGATCCGCCCGCCTTGGCCTCCCAAAGAGCTGGGATTACAAGTGTGAGCCACCGCGCCTGGCCACATCACCTATTTCTTAAAATACCTTTCATATTCCTGGAGCCAGAGCTCTAAAGGATCCCTGTTAAAGAATTTGCTCCTAGGGTCTTAAGAGACTCCCGAATCTTAGGAGCCTCTTAGAGGATGGATTGTTTCTTCTGAAATTGCTGAAGGCTCAGATCACGAAAGTCACCTTTAAAGAAGATACTTTTATGGACTTAAAAAGAAATCAATGTCTTTGTGCTATATTAATTTGCTTTCCACCTCTTTCTCCTCCTCATCTACTCAATACAAGTTGATTCATTCATCTCCTCTGTGGTACGATCGAAGACATCTCTCAATGAGGGTCCATGTTAGTATAATGTTATGAGTAGCAGGAAGCTGTGGTTCTACACACACACACACACACACACACACACACACACACACACACACACACACACACACACACACACACACACACACACACACACACACACACACACACACACACACACCTCTCTCAATGAGGGTCCCTGTTAGTATAATGTTAGGAGTAGCAGGAAGCTGTGGTTCTACACACACACACACACACACACACACACACACACACACACACGCACACGCATTCTGGCTCATTCCAGGTGGATTGACAGCAGCTGCTTAGCATGTCACAGGCCTCAACCTTCTAACAGTAGCCCGTCCAGCTTCCTTTGTGTCATAAAGAGTTGTCTTCTCCCTCTTGAGTTGATTTTTCTCTTATATTTTCCTTTATACTCTCACAACTTAACCCTGAATCGGTCCAAAATGAATAAAGTGAGTAACCAAGGTCATCTAATAAAACTATGGAATGATCTCACAGTCTGCTTAGGCTGCCATAACAAAATACCATAGACTGGAGCCAGGCGTGGTGGCTCATGCCTGTAATCTCAGCGCTTTAGGAGGCCGAAGTGGGCAGATCCCTTGAGGTCAGGAGTTCAAGAACAGGCCGGCCAACATGGTGAAACCCCATCTCTACTAAAAATACAAAAGTTAGCTGGGTGTGGTGGCATGCACCTGTAGTCCCAGCTACTCGGGAGGCTGAGACAGGAGAATCACTTGAACCAGAAAGGCGGATGTGTAGTGAGCCGAGATCATGCCACTGCTTTTCAGCCTGGGTAACAGAGCAAGACTCCATCTAAAAAAAAAAAATACATTAAAAATTAAAAAAAACAGACCAGGTGGCTTAAACAACAGAAATCCTCAGTTTTGGAGGCCGAAAGTCCAAGATCAAGGCTCCTGCCAATTCACTTCCTAGTAAGGGCCCTCCTGGCTTATAGACAGCCAGCTTTTCATGGTGTCCTCTCCTTAGCACGCTCTCTGGTGTTCCCTCTTCACTGGGGCGCTAATCCTAGCATGGGTGTGCCACTCTCAGGACCTCATTACTCCCTAACCTCCCAAAGGCTTCATCTTAACCACCATCACATTGGGGGTTAGGACCTCAACATATGAATTGAGGGGGATACATACATTCAGTCCATAACAACCCGTTTTCAGGACTCGGTCAAGAAAGGCATGTGGCCAAGATACCACAGCTGGCAAAAGCTAAAATCTGAACTGCCAAGATGGCAGCCCATCAGGAAAAGGATGGAGAGGCAACATGGTGGTGGGGTGGGGGAAGACAGTGTTGGCACCAAATGCCCGCTCTGCCACTTGCTGGCTGTGTGAACTTAGGAGCATACTTAATCTCTCTGAACTTACCTTTCCTTCTCTCTAAAAGTGGGGCCGATGGTGCTCACCCCATGGGCTTGCAGTAAGTGTTCTTCTATCAATCAGCCAGTCAAGAAATAATGATAGATTTATATGTCAGGAACTCTTAGGTGATGAAATTAAATGAAACTCTTGCTTATGCTGAAAGCTCAGTGCAGGACATGGTAGACACATGATCAATGTCTCCTTCCTGGTCCCACGCAGAAGGGATCCTCAAAACAGGATTAGTGGGAGTAACTCATATAAAAGACCTGGTGGGAACAGAGTGCAGTAACAGAGGGGGAGAAAGAAATGTTTTCTGTTGGTTTGCTAAGCATGAAAGTGAAGTTTCTTGCATGCCAGATTGCAGTTGGGGCCTGAAAATGGGGACCAGTAGAGTTATTTGAGGGTAGAAGTGTGATGGAGTGACAGTGGAAACCACGTGGTGGTCTTCTTTGAAGGCTGGAGATGTAATTTCTGAAGGATAACACGATAAACCAGCAACCGGAAGACAGCTGGACCACTGACAGCCCTCCCCGCTCAACACAAGTCTTTGTTGCTATATGGTAGAAAAAATAGAGATGTGAGTTCTGAGACATTTATGGGACTGGCCTTTTATTATAGCTTGACAAGTACAACACTGCACTCAAGTTAGAAGTAATCACATCACATTTTTAGTGCCCATTGTAAGTCTGAAAAACCAGATTTGCCATAATGCCTGGTAGTGGGATTTTTTTGTTGTGGGTTTTTGTGGGGTTTTTTGTATCTTTCAAATTAATTTTCAATTAAGTTTTGAAAGGACGAAGTGTAAAATTAACTAACTTGCAATTAATTTCAACAGTCATTATGCAAAAATTCTAGGCATGTGAAAGATGGGGAGCATGGAATAATTAGGCGTGGATTTTTTCACTGTCATAATTACAATGATGAATATGCATGAAGCCATTTGGGAAAGGAACACACAGCAAGCAATTGTATTTAATTAAACTTCTAGCTGGCTTAGCCAGGCAAGCCTGCCTTGTGTTGTGTTGTAGTCTCCTCAAACTATTAGCAAAGTCTTTCCAAACAAATAGCACCGCAAAATATAAAGGAGGCAGTTGCTGGAAAGGAGGCAGTCGCGGGTGTGGTTTTTCTCAACTCTTCCTTTAATTTTCAGATTTCTAGCTTCCTTGGACCTTAGGCATAGCACGCATCATTGTCCAGGTGTGACCTGAACAGCAATACCTTGGAATAGATTTTTATGGCAAATAAGTACAGCTCAGCCTTATGCAGATGCCACTTTGTTTCATTTCCACCTTGTGTCAAAGACCCCTTCTTGGGTACTTCTTGGGGACATCTTTTTTTTTTTTAAGGCAGAGTTTCACTCTTGTCGCCCAGGCTGTAGTGCAATGGCAGGATCTCAGCTCACTGCACCCTCTACCTCCCAGGTTCAAGCAATTCTCCTGCCTCAGCCTCCGGAGTAGCCAGGATAATAGACGTGCACCACCACGCCCAGCTAATTTTTGTATTTTTAGTAGAGAAGGCTACTATGTTGGCCAGGCTGGTCTCAAACTCCTGACCTCAGGTGATCCACCCGCCTCAGCCTCCCAAAGTGCTGGGATTACAGGTGTGAGCCACCGCACCCGGCAGGAGGCATCTTTATCTATAATGCAGGATGTAGGAATTGGGCTATAGCAGGAATACCCAATAATAATGATAACAGCACCTCTCATGGTTGAGCTGTTCCTACAGGCCAGAGATGCTGACCACTTGACATGCAGCTTTCATCTTCCTGGTCACCAAAGTTTGGGACTTGAGGAACTTGTTTAGAGTCACTTGCCTAGCAAGTGGCAGAGGGAGATTTGAACCCAGGTATTTTTGATCCTGAGATCTGTATGCTGTGTGCCACTCATTGACTATCATTTTTCTCCAACTTGAGAAAAAGAAGGAAATTATTGTAAGTCCCCACTTTTCATTTTTCTCCAACTTGAGAAAAGGAAATTATTGTAAGTCCCCACTTTAGGCTGTAGATGGAATTCATGCATCTCCCTTGTTTTTCCAAGGTCACCTTCCTGTCTATCTACAGATAGATGTCCCGGGGCAGCTAAGTCAGTAAAGCCAGACCCTGACAGGGAGCTAGGAAGAAGGACACAGCAGAGGGGGATGTGATGGTGGCACTGGCAGCAGCAGCTGCAAATATTTAATGACCCCTTAGACTGTTTGCCAGGCACTGTGCTACATACTTATTTAATTATGTGTTTTTATTTGTCTTAAGAGACAGAGTCTCACTCTGTCGCCCAGGCTGGAGTGCAATGGTGCCGTCATAGCACACTGTGACCTCAAACTCCTGGGCTCAAGCGATCCTCCCTCCTCAGCCTCCTGAGTAGGTAGGTTTACAGGAGCATGCCACCATGCCCAGCAAATTTTTAAATTTTTTATAGAGACGGTGTCTCACTGTGTTGCCCAGGCTGGAGTACGGTAGTGCAGTCATAGTTCACTGTGACCTTGAACTCCTGGCCTCAAGCGATCCTCCCATCTCAGCCTCCAAAAGTTCTGTGATTACAGGTGTGAGCCCCCGTGTCTAGCCCTGTGCTACATACTTTATAACGACCATGTCTGATCTTCACAAACACCTCATGAGATGCATGCTCTTATCCTTCATTTTATAGATGAGGAAAACAGGCTCAGGAGTTTAAGTAACTTGCCACAGTTGCAAAGCTAATAAATGGTAGAGCCAGGATTCAGACATGGGTCTGTCAGCCTCCAGAGTCTGTGGTCTGTGTTGGATGTCAGTGCATCATCGTCTCAACTCCTTTTTAATGTCCATGGGCACCCATCCATCAGGTAGGAAAACCTGGCCCAACAAAGGCAGTCTTTAATCTTGCTCACTGGTGGTAAGAGCCAGAGTGTGAGTGTTGGACATCTTGGAAAATTTCCCCTGGCGGCACATAAGATGACATTTGGATACTTGCAAAGAACTTTCTAGAATCTCCACAGCAAAGAGTTAAAGAAGTGTAGATTGTCCCTCACTGTAATGATTACAGGGTCTTGTTTTTGTTTAACACACAGCACTTTGTCTGAGCTTCTCATTTCCAAATGCCTAACCCCAGAAGGCCTCTCCAGCCTTGCCCCCCCTCACTGTTAGGTCACGACATCTCAGCTAGTGACTTTCTTTGGTTTGGGAAGCACACTCTTTGAGGTCAGCTGTTACTTTCTGGAATAGTGTGTGATTTCTGAAGGCAGTTACAGCTCACCAGAGGGGCCAGGATGGGCCCCAGTGAATGCTGGTTCCGTGGCACTTTTCCAATTCTCATTAAGCACACTGGCTTTTAGTTTAAAAAAAAAAAAAAAATCCATCACAGACGTACATACGAGACTGCCATTAGCTGACCCGAGAAGAACCTTTTGCCAAGTGAAGCAATTTCCTTCTTCTGTAATTAAAGCAATTTGGGGGCCGAATGTATTTATGGGCAAACTTGGTGAAGTGAGACAGAAGCATTTTACAATGTGCATGTCAGAGGAAAATCGGAGGCTCTGGGCAGAACATCCTGGGTATCCCCTTGTCATAAATGTGGCACAGCAAGGGGGTCAGGTCCAAGCCATCTCTTCCTGCTATATCAGGGGCAGCATAAAGAGACCAGGAAACTGAGGTACAAAGAAGGTAAGTAGTTGGCCCAAAGTGGAAAAACGAGCCAACCAGTGGCCAAACAGTTCCAGGCCTGGTCCTTCTTCTCCTCCCATGTCCCTTCTACACTTAGACAACTCGTGCTCTTCTTTGTCATGTTGGGTTTTTCTTGATGTCATTGGAGTTTCTCTTTCTTTCTTTTTTTTTTTTTTTGAGATGGAGTCTTGCTCTTGTCATCCAGGTTGGAGTGCAATGGCTGCTCACTGCAACCTCCGCCTCCCGGGATTAAGCGATTCTCTTGCCTCAGCCTCCTGAGTAACTGAGATTACAGGCACCCACCACCACGCCCTGCTAATTTTTTGTATTTTTAATAGAGACGGGGTTTCACCATGTTGGCCAGGCTGGTCTTGAACTCGTGACTTCAGGTAATCCACCTGCCTCAGCCTTCCAGAGTGCTGGGATTACAGGCGTGAGCCACAGTGCCCTGCCTGGAGTTTCTGCTTTAATGGTTTCAGTTTTCCTCTGGTTCTTAAGTTTGCAAAGTTTTTCTAAGCTATCATTTCAGTATTTGGACATTCCTGTCTCCTGCCAGCCACTTAGGTTGTCACATTGGCACTTGTTCTGCAAAAGTCCCTTGAGCACCTATGACAATGGGCTGGAGCCACCTATTCTTGCCCCCGCCCTAATGCACAGCCCCCATCTTCCCTTCAGGTTCCCAGGTTCTTCCTCCTCTTCATTTATAAGTGACTTGAAACTAAGAGGAAACTAAGATTTATACTTTCCAAGCTCAGCTGGGACTCCAGCGCCATGTTCTGTTCATTTTGGTTTTGCCTTATTCTTAATGGTAACAGAAACCTATGAATTTAGGACAGATAAGGCAACAAAGCCATTCTGTGTTCTCCGTGGGGCCAGGAGATTCCTGCCTTCAGCTGAGCTTACCCCATGTTTGACTGTCATCATCATGAATGCCCCAAGGCAGCTTGCAGCTTTCTCTTCCTAGAGGAAAAGCCCAGTGCTGTGGCTCTCTTCATGCTCCCTTCTGCGTCTTGAAAAGTGAATTCCAAGGAGCAGGACAATCACCGGCTTCACACAGCCCTGTCATTGTCTTGGTGTCCCTGATGAAGGGCTCTTGAAGGGTTTTTATCCACAGAGAGAACTGATAATGGTGGAGACGCCACAGATGACAGTATCTTTAGCTGAAGGTGTGAAGTCGAGGGATGTAAGCAGAAGGAAGCAAGAAGGTCCACAGCATCTCCTGTTATTTCCCCAAAGTCTTTACAGATCAAAAAAGGGTTTAAGAGCTGTTTATCTGCCATCAAGCAAGATGCCTCAGAATAGCTCCATTTGGGGCCTGTTCTGCTGAGACCACAAGGGAAGTTTGTAATTATGACTGATTATGGGTTTTTCTCCTTGGAAGCCAACGAAAAAATACAATTAGCTGAGTCTCCCTTTATCTCCCTCATTTGCGTGTTCAATTAGTGCAATTGGACATAGATACTGTTACAAGAGGAGCTTTGCCGGCAGTGATAGGGCGGCCAGCAAATGCTCAGAAGCGATGGGTAGAATATTAACTGACATGAATCTTGTTTATGCTCCTGCCTGGAAGTTCCTGCTCCCTGGGTCTCCAGTACAGATTTTCCATTAGTGTTAACAGCGGTGTCTCCTTGTTGCTCTGGGTGGAAGTATCACCAGAGGAAGCACTTGATGTATGAAAACAGCAGAATTAAGCTAGAGGCCCTCAACTTTTGGTCTGGAGTTATTTCTTATTTCTTCTTAACTTAGAAGTTCAAAAATTGGAGAGGAAAATCATGAAGAGTCCAGAAAAGTATATCCTTGTTAGAGAAGCAAACATTCATTCTTGAAATATTGAGTGGTGATAAGGGTAGGTGCTGGGGCTGCCTGTTGGTCCTGAACCCATCATTTAAGGCTTATTATTACATATTAGCTTTAGAGATATTTTAGAATACCTAATGTATATGTGCAAGGCTGAGCTAAGTGCTTAGCAGTGAGAGGGATGGGTTATAAACATGACTGAGAGGAGAATCCAGCCCTTGACAAGTTTAATGTTTGCTTTAGGGAAGACTAGCTATGTCTGTAACTCTACAACGTGGGAGAGAGTAAGATGTGCCATGATGTGGGTCAGGTAAAGCACATTGGGAGGCTGAGGCAGAGCGTGGTTATTTCTAGTTAGGGTACTCGGGAGAAGTCAAGGAGAAAGTGGCTTAGCGGCCATTTGAATCTTGAAGGCTGGCCAGATGTGGACAGGAGGTCATGTTGGCCAAGAGAGCATCAGGCTCTTATATGAGGTCAAGAGAGCATCAGTCCTAGGAAGGAAGGACCTCTAGAATGATATACCTGTACAGCCCTGTAACTAGCAAGACTTGTTGATTTTACTTTTTTTTTTTTGAGGTGGAATCCTGCTGTGTCACCCAGGCTAGAGTACAGTGGTGCGATCTTGGCTCACTGCAACCTCTGCCTCTTGGGTTCAAGCAATTCTCCTGCCTCAGCCTCTCGAGTAGCTGGGATTACAGGCGCCCCTGCCACCAAGCCCGGGTAATTTCTGTATTTTTAATAGAGGCGGGTTTTCACCATGTTGGCCAGGCTGGTCTCAAACTCTTGACCTCGTGATCCACCCACCTTGGCCTCCCAAAGTGCTGGGACTACAGGCATGAGCCACTGTGCCCGACCCTGATTCTACTTTTTGTACACGAGTTTCTCTGGCTTAAGATCTCTCATGTGATTGCACTTCTTCTATCTGCTGGAACTGTGGTCTCATCTGAAGTTTCAACTAGGGGGTTTCTGTTCCTTGTGGGTTGCTGGAATGAGAGCCTCAGTACCTCACTGGCTATCTGTTTGCTGGAGGCCTCCCTCTGTTCCTGGGCACGTGGACTTCTCCATAAGGCAGCTGACATTCATGGTTCTTAGAGCAAGCAAACAAGAAAATGATCAAGAGCAGGCAGCTAAGATGGAACGGAAACCACAATCCTTTGATAACCTGGTATTGGAAGTAACATCTTATTTCCATCATTTTTCATTAATTAGAAATGAGAAATGGCTGGGTGTGGTTTTTCCCGCCTATAATCCCAACACTTTGGGAGACAGACGGAGTTCAAGATCAGCCTGGGCAGCATAAGGAGACCCTGTCTCTAAAAATAATTTTTAAAATTAGCCGGGCATGGTGGCATGCACCTGGGGTCCCAGCTACTCAGGAGGCTGAGGCAGGAGGATCACCTGAGCCTGGAAGGCTGAAGCTGCAGTCAGCCATGATCATGCCACTGCACTCCAGCCTGGGTGTTGGAGTGTGAAGGGCTATTGAAGGGCTTGTATCCACAGTGAGATCATGTCTCGAAAACAAAAAGTGAGAAATAAGTCCAGCCCCAACTCACGGGAAAGGGATCACAAAAGGGCATGAATCTCAAAAGGCAGGCATTGGAGGAGCTGCCTCAGAGGTTGTCCACCACACTGGGGAAGGGAATAGGACATCGGGAGCAAGGGCAGAGAGAGAACATGGGGGCTACTCAGAGAGGGCCTCCTAGGTCTTTGTAAATACTTCAGGTTTTACTTTAACAACTGCTTATGTATGAAACAGCCCACTATAAGGATTTTTATTGTAAAAGATTATAATAGAAAAGTTTGGAAATAGATGGATCGTGGTTATAAATAAATAATTTCTACATCTCCACAAATGGCATACTCACTATGCAGCTATTAAGAAGAGTTAGAGTTGATTCTAGGCCTGGGGCTGGGAAATACAAGATGAGCCCGAAGCATCTTCTTCCAGAAAGTAAACAAGTAGCCCCCAAACCAAACAACAGAAAACAAGAACGTGCAGATGCATTGAAAGGATGCGGGAGGCAACCTGAAAGTGCTCCCCATGGCCAAAGGTGAAACAACGTGAGCAACAAAATAAATAATAATGCCTTTGTTTTGGGTTGGTGTAACAAAATACCTAAGACCGAATCATCTATAAAGAACAGAAATTTATTTCTCACAGTTCTGGAGCCTGGGAAGTTCAAGATCAAGGCATGAGCAGGTTCAGCCGTCTGGTGAGGGCTGCTCTCTGCTTCTAAGATGATGCCCTATTGCTGCATCCTCTAGAGGCAACGAATGCTGTGTCCCCAGGTGGCAGAAGGGCAGCTAGCCAAACATCGCATGGTGCCCCTTTTATAAGCGCCCCAATACCATTCCTGAGGAAGGAGCCTTCCTGGCCTAATCACCCTTTAAACGCCTCACCCCTCAATACTGTCACATTGGCAATACTTGTATTTTGGAGGGAACCCATTCAAATAATATTGGGTTTTATAACTCAGAGAGTAACTTAAATAACAAGTCCATCTGAAGTAAATAAATAATTAATAAATAAATTGGAGAAAGGGGCAAATCTTCCTCATAGAAAAATTGTAATTATTGAAATGTAGAAGGAATCAAGGAAATAGGGGGAAAAAAAAAAACACCATGAGAACAGCACAGTAATATTTGCTGCAGGCAGCAGGCAAGGTCCATGATGAATGCTAAAATTAGTGGGTGAAAGTTTAAGCAGAAACAGTATATTTGCATAGTTCCAAAGAATCTCCCCCAAAATATTTATTGACTACAAAGACAGAAATGGTGACTTTGCAGTGAAGAATGCTGGCAGATAAAGTGATCAAAGTTAACATCATCAGTGAATGCATTTCAAGTACCCCCTGACGGGATACACTGAATATGCTCTGATACTCTTTTCAATAATATATATTCTCACAATTGTGAAACTACATCAGAAAAACCCAAATTGAGGGACATTCTACAAAATAACTTCTCGATCCTCTTCACAGTATTAAAGTCATGAAGAACAAGGAAAGACTGAGAAACTGTCACCGATTAGAGGAGATCAATGCCACGTGGGATCCTGGCAAAATTTGAATCAATTCTATTAACTTAGTTAATACAGTTGTTCCAAGGTTAACTCAGTTTTAGCAGTTGTTCTGTGGTTAGGAAAGGGATCATCACTAGGGGAACCTAGATGAAAGATTTGCAGAAACTGTACTTTTTTTTTTTTTTTTTTTTTTTTTGAGACAGAGTCTCACTCTGTCACCCAGGCTGGAGTGCAATGGCACGATCTCGGCTCACTGCAACCTTCGCCTCCCAGGTTCAAGCGATTCTCCTGCCTCAACCTCCTGAGTAGCTGGGATTACAGGCGCATGCCACCACGCCTGGCTAATTTTTGTATTTTTAGTAGAAACAGGGTTTCACCATGTTGGTCAGGCTGGTCTCGAACTACTGACCTCGTGATCCACCTGCCTCGGCCTCCCAAAGTGCTGGGATTACAGGCGTGAACCACCATGCCTGGCCAAACTGTACTATTTTTGCAACTCTTGTGTATGTCTAAACTTATCTCCAAATAAAAAGTTAAATTTTAAAAAAGGAGAACCTAGCATATAGATAGTGCTGTATAGGTATTTATTAAATAGACAAAATGGTAATTGGTTAAAAGTATGTATTGATGTGCTTAATTAAGTAAAAAAATCAAGGTGTTACCATGCATGTTAAAACCATAGATATGTGCTAATATATGCCTGTACTATTCCTGGAAGTCTTCACAAAAAAGAAACTGAACAAAATAAATAGGTGCCAAGGGTTGCCTCTGGGGAGGGGAAGCCCGTGGCTAGGAGAGAGATACATGAAACAGACTTACTTTTGTCTGCAAATCCTTTCTTACTTTTTGAATTTTGAATCATGCATATTTTGCCTATTCAAAAGTAGATTTTAAATAATCTTAGCCATGGTAATCCTGAGGTTCCCAGAGCTCCCCATCCATTCCCCAATAACTCATGCCCCATAATAGTGGCTCAGAATCTTCTGGCACCCTGGCTGGCCCTTAGTAGGTGCTAGGAAATGTATGATGAATGAGTGAATTCACTCTGCTGCCTGCCCTCTGTGGGATTCATCTTTGTATCACATCAGACTGTGTAGGTCCTTTTATTCCTCTTCCTAAGGAGGCCAGCTTGGGCCCTCTGTTGGCAATAGAAGACTTTGATTTCTTCACTTTCTTGTTTTAAACACAGCCCCATTAATGTTTAAAATGCTTGCCTGAGCTCTCCAGCCTGTCTTAGGTGTTTCGAGAGCTTTCAACAGGGATTCTAAAGCGGCCCCGGGGATACTTGGTTATTATTTCCTCTTTATAGAATTGAATGAGTGATTTTGAACCCTCCACAGCCCGAGACCCTGTAGTTATTCATCTATTATGGAACAACCGGCTTCAGTGACCCGCTGCCCAGGAGGCCCACTGGTGTTGGAATAGAGCCTCCAGCACCTTGTCTTAAGGAACATTAAAATGTTCCACCAAGCCTTCATTTCAAGAAGCATAAATATGAGACATCCAAGTACCTCTCAGAAGACAGGATTGCACAGGCAGGCAGTATTGCTCAACCATCCAGGGAGGTGGTGGTGGCAAGAACAGATAGATTTTTAACTGCTCAGGTATTTCATAGCCAAGATTGAGACCAAGTTTGCCATTTCCTATAGGAACATTTCAGTAGCTTACTTCTACAGATAACAAAAAGCAAAAGAGCTAATGGAGGGATAGCGGGAGAGGGGTGTGCTTGATTTATTCCTTGATTTCTTCATTTCTCCATTTATTTTCTACAGCAGTTATAGTTACCTCATGCTGATTGCCACATTTTGTGTATTAGAGTAACTTCCCAAAGAGACTATGAGCTGGATGAAAGCTGCGCATCTCTAAGCTCATGGTTCATTGCAGTGTTGGTCTCCTCAAGGAACTAACATTAGCTCTCCTTGGGTCAGTTTGTATTTTAGGCTTGATGGGCCCTAGAGTCACTGTCTCAACTATGCAACTCTGCCATTGTAGCAGGAAAGCAGCCATAGATGATACATAATGAATGGGAATGGCTGTGTACGAATACAACTTTATATATGAAAGCAGACAGTAGGCCGGACTTTACTGACCCCTGAGTTAGAACACAGGATGCTAACAGGCAGGTCGTAGAAGAGCCAAGCGCCTCTTGTAGAGATCATATGTCTAAGCCATTGCTAGGAGTTTGGATTTCCAGTACAGTGAGCAACGCTTGGCGGGAGTATAAAGCAGGAAACATACCATGGTCTTATTTATTTCCTAAAACGAGCTTTCTAGGTGCTGTGTGGAAAATGGATTGGAGAGGGGCAAGATCAGAAATTGGGAGACCAAGTAAGAGGTTCAAATGATAATCCATGCAACAGATGATGGTAACTTGTCCCATATTATGGAAGCAGAATCAGCAGGACCTGCCCCTGAGTTGGACGTGAATGGAAAAGGAAAGGAAGGAACCAGGTTTAACACTGAGGCCTGCAGCTCCAGTGACTGCCTGGGGTCCCTGGCCTAGGATTGTAATTGCTATTTAATGATGATACTTGTTTTCCCAACTCCCACAAGTGAGGTTTTATTTGCAACAATGGCCTGCCTGAAGCAGATTTTTCTCTCTCCAGTTTTTAGGGTTTGCTTTTCACTGCAATGCTGTTTGTGTGTGATTACACCATACTCACAAACTGATCAAAGCATCTCCGCTCCCTGCATCCTGCTTGAGTTAGCAGTATTCGTTCTGGCCGCTGACTCGGCAGGCTCAATAAACTATTGTATTGTAATTGGCCAAGCCTTATTACTGGACCAGAAACCAACTGACCATTGAGTTCAAAGAATGTCTGCTAAGCATTTAATTTTGCAGCTTCCACCAAACACTACAGGTAAATAGCTACAGTAAGCAATAGAAATAGTAATTCTTTAGAGCCTTCCTTATTCAGCAAATTCCAGGAGGCATGGATAGTCATTTCCAGCATGTGGCCTGCAGGAGCAGCCCAGGATATCATATATAGGAATCTGGGTCTGGCAAAGCCACTCGATGCAGAGGAGACAGATGCCTCAGAGGTTTCCCTTGGGATGGGTAGAATGATGAGATTGATGTCGGTGCAGGTGCATGAGCTCATTACCAAGTCCCACCCCCTTCCCGTGCTGTCTCTCTGGCTTTTGCTGCTTTTGTGGCCTGCAGTAGGAGAGGTAGCAAAGAACTCCTACCCCTCATTTTCACTGCATTCTTCTGTTGACATTTCTGAAGCGATGACACAATTGAGCAGAGTTCTAAAAAGGCCAACTGGGCCCTAGCTCCCAATTACCCTCTCACTGAGTTTTAGTGGCAATGTGAATTCCTATTTAAAAAATGCCATTGCACTCTCTAGCCTGAGCAACAGAGTGAGACCCTGTCTCAAAAAAAAAAAAAAAGCCCTTTTCTATCTTAAACAGCCAATTAAATGCCTTACCCTCCAGCCAGTTCTGCAACTGCCCTGAGCCTGTGTCTTAGCAAAGAGGCCATTAGCCACCCGACTCCCTGGCTTATCACTGGGCCCTTCCTCATCAGATGCAGAGATCAAATTCTGAGGGTGTACAGCAGCTCTTAGCAGGCTTCAAAGAGCTCTGCGACTGCTGGGGGCTTTCCTCCATTCTAAGAAACTCTCTGGGGTGAGCCGCTTAGAAATTAGGGGCCATTGATACCAGTTGGCTGTTCAGTAGCACTTATTGAAAGGATAGAGTACAGCCTTCAGGGAGACTTCCTGCTCCCATTTGCCCAAAGGATGGCAGCGGTTAGGCAGATAGAAAACCTCTTCAGTCTTTTGGAATAAGAATGACTGAAAATTTCCAGGGAAATGTCTACTTCATTCGGTCTTCAGTTTAGAACTTTCTTCTCTTTCTCTCTCTCTCCCTTCCACCCCCCTCTCTCTCCCCCTCGCTCCCCCCCTCCCTCCCTCCCTGTTCCTCTTCCACTCCCCCCCTCCCTCCCTCCCTGTTCCTCTTCCACTCCCCCTCCCCTTGCTTTCTCTCCCTCTCATTTTGAATTTAATCCTCGGGCACTAGTCTCCCAGCTCTCAATGGTCCTGGTTCCCAGCATCCTGGCAGATGGGTCTCCTCTCTCATTTCCCTCTGGCTTGAGGCCAGAATGGCCCCTGCTATGGCCGGTCTGAGGTTGCGCAGCTCCAGTTTTCCTATCACCCTCTTTTCAGTTAATTTTAGCAACTTGAGTTGCCATGGTAATGGTTCAGCGGGGTTTTCATGGCTCTCTTTTGATTCAGTCATTTGCTGGTCTGCCCTTTAAATTAAACTTTTTCAATCCGCATCTAAATTGGGATGGGTGATGTGCTTGGAATAGGAATCTGCAAAGGCTCTCCAGCCCCATGGGATGCTTTTTTTAAATAGGAAAGTCGGGGTGGATGTGGGGATGCCCTTGGTTTACAGTGGCCCAGACAATCCCTTGATGCTTCCAGGCTTGAGAAAATGTGGCTGCCACTGTGGCAGAGGCCATGACAGGAGGCGTGCAGGAGTGAAATGAGCCCCCCAGGGCCACTCCCAACCTGGGAGTGCCACCGGGGTCAGGCCTGCTCCCCGCACCTGAGCACAGGGCCCAGCCAGAATCTGGTCTCTCCAAGTGGACGAATGAAATGTGGACCCAGCCAGACTTCCCTCCATTGCATCACAGCTTGGAGGCTCTGTGTCCCTGTGAATCCCAACTGTTCTCCCTGCCTCCCTCTCAGCAGCGTTTTCTCTTCTCTGCCATTCAGCACTCCCAAGGCCTATTTTAATCTAGTGTGAAGGGTCAGACTCTTCGTCCAGGTAAAAGGAAACTACAGAAGCAAGCTCACAGTCACTTCACTTGGCTCAAATTTAAAACAGTCTTCAGTGTTCATCTAAACTTTGTGGCAGGTACAAGTTGTTCATCCTGATTTTACAGTCCCAATTTTAATCCCACTGTCCCTTCACTAAATGCTTTCAGTAGCCTCTTTTAAACCAGGAGGCTGTGGGGCCCAGTGTTGACAGGATTTAGGCACTAGTCAGGCAAGTTGTTTTAGGCGTGGCTGGCTAGAGAAGGAGGCAGTGAGAGAGGACAGTGGGGGAGAAAGTCGGGGTGAAGAGCTTTGACCTTCATGATGAGGGCGTGGGACTTGACCCTTGGCAAATAGGAAGTCCTGGAAGGGCTGTGAGTGGGGGCAGACCCAGGTCCAGTCTGCGGGGTTGGCCTGGAGTGACTATGTCAAGGCACCATCTTGGCCACTTTGGGAGAGGAGTCTGCCTGCACTGGCCCCACACTTTTGGTCCTACGAGTTGGTGGATCTCTAGATGATTCTGGGAAAGGGTTACATTGTTCCCACCTCATTTGTGAGAAGGAAGATTCTAGAAGGATGAGACTGTTTTTATGCAGTGAACATGTGTTTTCTGTATAAATCTTGAGCTCAGCCAATGCCCGTCAATAACAGTGTGAATATTTCAGCCACGAGGGTGGTTTTCCCTTCCCCAAAACAGATCACTGGGAAAACTGGTTGAGTGGGACCTGCCCTCATACCATGTGTCATCTCTGGGTGTTGGCCAGACAGACCTGGGCTCGTGTCTCAGCTCCATCACTTCCTGGCTGTGTGACCTGGGGCAAATGACCTCACTTCTCTCAGGCTTCTTTTTCTCACCTGTGAGGCTGAATGGAATGATGGCCATGAAGGCATGGAGTCTCATAGGAAAGATGCACAAGCCAAGACTTCACAGGGCCACAGAGTTACAGACACTCTGCCGGCTTCTCGCAGCAAATTTTTACTATTTGGAGCTTTGGGGATTCAGGGATGAGCAAGCAGAATTCAGTTCTGCCCTCAGGGAGTTCTATTCCAGTAGGAAAGAGAGACAATTAAATACAAATAGAATGTACAATGACAGGCAGTGACAGTGCTGTGAAGGTAGACGAGGTGGGTAGGGGGATGGAGAGTGATGTCAGTGGGCCAGAAAGGAGTAGAGTCTTGAATGGAATCGTGAGTGATGCGGATGCCCTGGAAGGTCGTGCTAAGCAGACGGCAAGGGCCCTGTAGCAGGTGCATGCTGGGTGTGTTCCAGAACCACATCAAGGAGGCCAACGGGTCTGCAGCAGCAGCCAGGGAGGAGCAGGAGTGGAAGTCAGAGTAGCAATGGAGACAAGATTATTCAGGGCCTGGAGGCCATGGTAAGGACTTTGGACTTTATTCTGAGTACATGAGAAGCCACTGGAAGGTTTTGAGCTGAGGAGTGACATGAACAGATGAATGTTTTTAGAAGGAGCACCCTGCAGCCATGTGGAAAAGACACCATGGGGAGCCAGAGTGGAGGCAGGTGGAAGGGACAGTGGCTGGGAACAGGGAGGTTATGAAGCACAGGCACCAGGACTGGGGATTGGTTGAGGCTGGTGTGCAGAGTCCCGTTTGGCATCGGATGTGTCTTGTGCTCCCCTTTCGGGCATGCTCATCCTGCCTGCACTGGGACTGGAGCCCAAGAGCCCAGTGTCTGGAGAACAAGAACCCAGTGTGTGCAAAACGAACAGCCCTGCCCTCCAAGATGCCGGAGCTCGTTGGGTCAGGGCCGTTGTGTTCAGATCTGAAATCTCAAGAAGCCATGAATTTGTTCATGGTCGATAAAGCTCCCCCTTGGGAGCCCTGCTTACAGTGATTCTGTATCAGCCCGTTCCCCTAAATTACTCAGAAAGTTTTCTGCACTCTCAAGCTCCAAGTGTGCACACTCAGCATTTCCCCGGGTAATAAAGTTTCACAGGCAGGAGTAGCACCGATGAACTGATTATGCAAGGGGCCGTGACAAACTCGCAGATCCCAAGAACAGAACCAGGGCAGCCTTTGGACTCCTTGTGAATTTCTGCAACATCAGCTCCTGCATGCTCAGTTCTTGACAAATGTCAGACGCGGTAGAGTGTCATACAGCCCCCACGGTGGCATCTCTCACTTCACGCTCAGGAGCTGCTCCCAGTGCTTGGCCATCAGTGATGGTGATGCCGAACCTTAACTGATGTGGCCTGGGACCTGGGCCTCACTGTATCACAAGAAGAGAGGATGGGGCTAAGATAGTTGTCTCTCAGCTTCATCTTCTTCCATTGGCAGCTGCAACACAGAGCTTCCTCCAACAGCCTGCCCAAAGGCCAGGGATTCCCCTTTCTGATTTGTGAGAAGATATCTTCTAGAATGTTGGGAATGCACATATTTGGAATATGGTGTGTGTTCTGTCCATCTCAGCCTAGCACTGAGGTTGAGGAAATAACCACATCCTCTCATGAAGTGTCACAGTGGACATTTGCCTAGTAAAGGTTCTGACAAGTCTTATAATAATAGTAGCTACTGACAATAACTAAAAGGTTTGTCGAATGCTACTTACTCTGTGCCAGACACCACTTTAAACATTTCTATACATATTTTCCCTTTTTATCCAAAAAATAACCCTATGGGGTGGGTTCTATTATCCCATTTTAAAGGTGAGGATTTTGAGACACAGAGAGGCAAAGTAACTTTTCCTAGTCCACACAGCTAGTGAGTGACATGGCTGAGGTTTGAATCTAGACAGTTTGATATCTGTACCTTCCTTCCAAACAGCTACAAAAAAGGAGGGGGGAAGGGGTTTAACTTGTCTAATCCAGTCGTTGTCACACCTGTTTGACCAAGGTACTCTTTTTCATGAAATACCTCTTGCCATCCCACAGAAGACACTTCCAGTATATTGATCAGACTCTAAGATTGAGTCTTCATGGAAGTTACTGGAAAGGGACCCCATTGCAAGAGCAGTACAGTGAGGTGACAGATGTTCAGGATAAGTGGGACAGAGGAGAGGAGGGAGCAGAGAGAAGTATTCAGGATAGCACAATGGATTCTGACATCAGACTCCTGCACCCAAAGACTAGTTGTACCACTTGTTTGCTCTGTGACCTTCTGTAAGTTACTTAACCTCTCTGATAATAAAATGGCACACTTCACAGGATTGTTGTAAAGAAGAAAGGAAATTGTGTATATCAAAGGAAGAGTAGAAGAAGGAGGTTCAGTGCTCACTGCTCAGCATCTAGGTTATCCTCATTTTCTTCTTCAAATGTTCACCTTCCTGTAGTTTTGACTCTGTAAGTGAAGAAATTGTGAATTACCATGTTGACATGTTTCAGAGTTAGTTTACCAATATCAAAAAACACTGTGGAGTACCTGTTGTATTTCACAGATTGCGGTGAGCCCTGAGTGGGGTTCCAAGAAGGAGCAAGCCTGGTCTTTGCCCACCAAGAACTTAATGGTGAGATAGCCACATATGTAAAATGAAATAAAGCCATGGGCTAAGAGCACAGATGCTGGAACCAGACTTCCTGGGTTCCTCTTGGTTTCTCCACTAGCTAGCTCTGATAATAGCTATTAATAATTCCTCAGGTGTACGGAGTACTTGGGCAAGTTCCTTAACCTATGTTCCCATTTCCTCACCTGTGAAATGGTCTACTTCACAGGAGGGTGTATTCGTTTGCTAGGGCTGCCATAACAAATGACCACAAACTTGGCTTTGAAACAACAGAAATTTATTCTCTCACAGTTCTGGAGGCCAGAAGTGCAAATTGAAGGTACTGGCAGGGTTTGTTCTTTCTGGAGGCTCTGAGGGAGAGTCCGTTCCATGCGTCATTCCTAGCTTCTGGGGCCGCTGGCAATTCTTGGTGTTCCTTGGCTTGGTTGGGGCTGCATGATTCCAGTTTCTGCCTTCAACTTCTCATGGCCTTTGCCCTTGTCTCTTTCTGTGTCATCTCCTTCTCTGTCTCTCAGAAAGATACTTATCGTTGGATCTAAAGCTCACTCTAATTCAGAATGAGCTCATCTTGAAACTCTTACCTTAATTGTTATCTGCAAAGACCCTTTTTCCAAATAAGGTCACATTCTGAGGTTCTGGGCGGACATACCTTTGGAGGGACACTACTCAACTCAATACAGATGGTGTAAGGATTAAAAGTGTTAGAATGTGTAAAACACATCAGATATTAATGAGAATAGGGTTAGAACTGCCAGGATAATTATGGTGATGATATTGTTTACTCTTGTTTTTGAGTTCAAAGCAAATATGCGTGGTGGTGATGGTTGTTAGTATTATTAGTATCATTATTTAGTTCAAATCAGGAATGAGGACATGTCACAAGGCAAATGGTGTTCCTCATTCCAACTCTGGACTTTTCCCCATGCCCTCTGGGGGTTGATGCTGGGAAATTAATCACAGGGAACAGTGCTGTCCGTGAACGACAGGCCAAACAGGGTGATGTGAGCCACTGAGGTTCCTTGATCTGAAGAATTTTACAAGAATTACACAGCAACACAGTCCTGGGTAATGTTCAGACTTGTGGGAGTATTGCAAAAAGGCTAGAGTCCGAAGAAGCTACAGGTGGCAAGACTCTCACGGAGGTTTTCTTCCTGGCCTGGGCCTGGATGTGGCCATGAGAATGGGCGTGAGGTTAAGAGGCTGGAGAAACACAGCACAGTAGAAATTGACCATACTTGGTTGCTTGATGTGGACAGAGAAAAAGGAGAATGTTCAAGACAACCCCAAGTGTTCAAACCTGGCAGACCAAATGGCCAGGGAAACATCCAGCATCTAGGAATTCGTTCAAAGAAATAATTACATCAGTGACCAAAGATCACTGGCCCCGTCCCTCATGACCCTCACTGTCTGCCTGAATGGTATTGTAGTATTGTTTGTAATAGCAAAAATGGGGAGCAACCTAAAGGTACTTCAGTAGAGGTTTGGTTAAATAAACTGTAGTTTATCTCTATAGGGGGATACTGTGTGGCTGTTCTTTCACAAAGGTGTGGGTAACAAGGAAAGATGCCCACATGCTGAAGTATCCATATAGCATGAAGAAAAGTACATGTGTGTGCATAAGCATAGGGAGCAGTTTTCAAGGATCTATGCTGTGGGCAGACAGCAAACTATGCCAGTGGGCCAAATCTGACCTGCCACCTGTTTTTGTAAATAAAGTTTGTTTGGGACACAACCACATTCATTCATTGACATATTGTCCATGACAGCTTTTATCTACTTGTGTTGCTCACAAAGCATAAAATATTTACTATCTGGCCCTTGACAGAAAAAGGTTGCCAGCTCCTGGTCTATACCAAACTGTAAACCATGTCTGGTAGAATCCTAATAGGTCTGGGGGAGAGGAGGGGACGTTTTGTCTGCCTTGAACATTTCTATATTACTTTTTTTAAAATAATGAACATGGATTTTTATAATCAGAGATAAAGTTCATTTTGGAAGGGGGAAAAAGACATGCAAGACACACTACCTCATTTCGAGACTTAACTATAAAGCTGTAGTTAACAACACCCTTATTGGCATAAAGATAGTTCTATAGCTCAATCATACAAAATAGGTCGTCTAAGAATAGACTCAGACTTGTATGGTCAATTGATTTTCAGCAAAGGTGCCAAGGTAATTCAATAAGAGAGGATAGGCTTTTCAACAAATGGCGTTAGAAAAATTGGAAAGCTAAATGGGGAGATAAAAAGAACCTTGACCTTTACCTTGCACCATAAACAAAAATTAACTTGCTGTGGATCATGGACATAAATGTAGAGGCTAAAGCTATAAGACTTCTTCTAAGCAATGATTTAGGGGAAGATTCCTTGAATCCAATATAAAAAACACAAACCATTAAGAAGGAATTGATGCAAAGGACTATATAAAAATTTGTTTTGAAACGTTCTCTTCATTGACTAGTCTTAAAAAAGAAAACACCAAAAAGCTCTTTTTAAGACACTGTAAAGAAAATGAAAAGATAAGCCATATACTAGGAGAAAATATTTGCAAAACACATTTGTGATAAAATACTATGTCACAGAACATATAAAATGCCTTACTATCTAGTAATAATGTCAAACCAATTTGAAAATGGACAAAAGATTTGAATGAACACTTCATTAAAGAAGATAAACTGTAGCAAATCAGTACATGAACAGATGCTTACATCATTAGTCTTAGGAAATGCTAATTAAAACCTCAATAAGAAGTTTTAAGTGGTATCAATAAGATACCACTAAATACCTATTAAGATGGCTAAAATTAAAAAGACTGGTATTACTAAGTGCTGGTGAGGACACAGGATGACTGAGAGTTTCATACATTGCTGCTGGTGGGGATGGGAAATGCTATAGCAACTTTGGAGAACAGTGGGAAAATTTCTTGTAAAGTTAAACATATGCTTCCCATATGACCCAGAAATCTCTCAGCCCTATGTATGCCCAAGAAATATGAAAATATATGTTAGCACAAAGACCAGCATTCCTGAAACTGGAAACAGCCCAGTACCCTCCCTCATTTGGGGAATCAAACAAATTGTGATACATCCATGCAACTGAATACTACTCAGGGACAAAAAGGAATGAAATATTAACGCTTAAAGAAACATGGATGAATTTCAAAAGCAGTGTGCTGAGTGAAAGAAGCCAGATGGAATAGAATATAAAAAACACAAACCATTAAGAAAGAATTGATGCAAAGGACTATGTAAAAATTTGTTTTTACATACTGTAGGATACTGCATACTGTAGGATTCCATTTATATGGCTTTCTGGAAAAATGTGAATCTATTTGGACAGAAAACAGACCCCTGGTTTCCAGAGGCTTGGAATGAGGGGAGAAGATTGACCACAACAAGCACAAAATACCTTTTGTGGGGGATGGAAAGGGTCTATATCTTGATTGTGGAAGAGGACATGTGACTGTTTCATTTTGTCAGAATTCATCTAACGGCGTGTTTTTAAAGGGCAAATTTTATTATGCCTAAGGTATACCTCAATAAATCTAACTTTTAGAATATATAATCTGGAGGAAAAACAGACTGAAAAAAATACTTTAAAAAAATTGCAAGGTAGGAGTTTTTCAAAGGGATGAGGAAGAGTCAGTTTGAAGGGCAATGAATATTCCAGAACAGGAGTTCTGGACTTAGGAAGTCAGGCTGGGCCAGGCATGGTGGCTCACACCTGTAGTCCAGCACTTTGGGATGCTGAGGTGGGTGGATCACTTGAGGTCAGGAGTTCGAGACTGGCCTGGCCATCATAGTGAAACCCCATCTCTACTAAATATATAAAATTAGCCATGCATGGTGGGTGTCATGTGCTTATAATCCCAGTTACTCATGAGGCTGAGGCAGGAGAATCACTTGAACCCAGGTGGAGGTTACAGTGAGCCAAGATTGTGCAGTAGCCAAGACTGTGCCACTGCACTCCAGCCTGGGAGACAGAGTGAGACTCCGTCTCAAAAAAAAAAAGAGGTCAGGCTGGAGGCATTGGAAGCTGTCCTCAGGGAGTCATGAGTCAGTAAGGGGTCTCCAAGTGAGCATGAGACAGTCAGGCCTGAACCCCAAGAAGCACCTACAGGGAGAGAAGAACAGGAAACAATAAAGAGACTGAGCCAGGTGCAGTGGCACATGCTGCAATCCCAGCTACTCAGAGGCTTAGGTGGCAGGATCGCTTGAGCCTAGGAGTTCAAGACCAGCCTGGGCAGCATAGCAAGACCCTATGTCTAAAAATAAAAATAAAGAAACTGACATGCACCATCAGCCTGGGCAAGTCTAAAGGAAGAAGACAGAGTGCTTATTTTTTTAATAGATAATACAGAACAAATGCTACAAAGTAGGAAGGAGTAAACAATAAAAAGTAAATCTCCCTCTCCACCAGCATCTATTCCCCTTCCTGGAAGCTCCCAGTGTTACTAGTTATATTGTGTCTTTCCAGATATATTCTATACATTCTCTACTGAACTTTGCTTTTTTCCCCTTATTGATATATCTTTCTGATTGTTCCATATCAGTATATGTAGAGGTTCCCTAATTGTAAAAATAGGTACAAGATTGTACGGATACACCATAATTTATTTAGCCAGGCTGCAATTGATAAACATTTGGATTGTTTCTGATATATCTTGCTGTTATGAACCATGCTTTCATGAATGCTTATTTTGTTTGTTGGTTTTTTAGAGACAGGGTCTCGCTCTGTCACTCAGGCTGGAGCATAGTGGCACGACCATAGCTCGCTGCAGCCTCAAACTCCTGGGTTCAAGTGATCTTCCTTCTTAGCCTCCTGAGTAGCTGGGACTACAGGCACATGCCACTACGCCCAGCTAATTTACTAAATTATTACATTTTTATTTTTTGTAGAGACAGGGTCTCCCTATGTTGCCCAGGCTGGTCTCGAACTCCTGGGCTCAAGCCGTCCTCCCTACTTTCACCTCCCAAAGAGCTGGGTTTACAGATATGAGTCACCATGCCTGGCCAGTCTCAAAGAATATGCACATTTTTATATTAATATATATTATTAGCTCCTCCACCACCCTGGATTGGTACTGACTTACCCTCCCACTAGCCATGCCTGCATATATACCAGGCATGAATATACCTGTTTGCCTGAGACCTGGCCAGCAGGATATGAGCTCAAACTTCGCTTTTGCCAATCTGATAGGCAAAAAATGGTATCCAGTAGGAAATTTAATTTGCATCTGGAGGAGGGGATTTTTTTGGAAGTGAAGGAACACCAAGTCACAAGTGTCAGCTGCTTGAGTGCCTTCACTGGTCCAGACAGCACCTCTGAGTGAATTAGTTAAAGGTACTCCTCCTCAAGACACTTGGCTGCCATCTGCTAGAGGGCTGTCATGATAACTAAACAAATATGTAATGACTTTGAGGTGAAGAGCACCCTGGAGTTGTACAAAACACAGCCTGCTTCTCCACAGGCGGCCGTGGAGCTACTGGCAGTCTTGATAGAACAGCAGTTTCTAGGTAGTGACCAGATTGCCTGGAAGTAGTACAGTAGAAGCGGCACGTACAGGACAAGAATTCAAGATGCTTGACAGTGGAGCACAAGGGCATTAGCTTGAGGGACAGCCAGAATAAATGGAAACTTCATTATCCATGGATTATGCACTTGGAACTTAGGTCCCAGGCAACTCTGATATTAGTAATTTGGCCAGCAGACTCATTAAGCTCTTAAGAAAAGTGGGCCTAATTAATGAATTAACACAAGATGACATTTTACACACAGCAAAAACGAGAGCAGGCACCACTGAGTTATGCAACATCATAATTTCTCAGGCAAATGTGATCGCTGTGTCTCGCCTGCCGAAGTGAAGAGAGATCTGAAGAGAGCCTGCTTTCGGAGACATAAGTGAGACCATTAAGTTCCACAGGCATTTTATATCCCATGTATTTTAAAGGGCTCCCACTTGTATTCTTAAAACCTCACGTGTTTACACAGAAGTCAGCGTTTTAAAATCTCTGGACCATTTGTTTTCTGTGTGACAGTTTACCCACTTTCCTCCTTTAAGAAATACATTTCACTGGCCAGGAGTGGTGAATCACGCCTGTAATCCCAACACTTTGGAAGGCAGAGATGGATAGATTACTTGAGCCCAGGAGTTCAAGACCAGCCTGGGCAACATAGGGAGACTCCGTCTTTACAAAATATGCGAACGTTAACTAGGTTGTGTGGCGCACCCTTGTAGTCCCAGCCACTGAGACGGGAAGGTGGCTCAAGCCCAGGAGGTTGAAGCTGTTGAACCAAGATCGCACCACTGCACTCCAGCTTGGGCAACAGAGTGAGACCTTGTCTCAAAAAACACATATTAAAAATTAAAAAGGAATAAAAAATTAAAAAATACATCTCACCGGATTGGAACTCAGTCTGTTCATATCTTCTCCCCAACCCAACCCCATCCCCCAGAGGTGGCTCCCCCAGCTTTCTACCCCTAGTTGCGAGAAGTTGGTGAGGATAATGGTAAGAACAGCAACACTAAAATCTAGTGTTCATTAGTGAGGGATGATGAAAAATTCTGGAGCTGGATAGTGGTGATGGATGCACAATAACATGTATGAACGTTAATAATGTGTATGAATGTTAAGCGCCACTGAACTGTGCACTTTAAAATGGTTACAGTGGTAAATTTTATGTTATGTCTATTTTATCATTATTATATAATTATATATTCTGTAATTATATAATAATTATTATTTTGTTGTGGTGGTGGTTGTTACAAAAAAGAACTAGCCTTACTGAGGCAAACCCTTGCCAGGCACTGTGCTCAGCACTTGTGTATATATTATACTCTACCATCTGGATAGTCCAGGGAGACACGGATACTGTTGTTTACCCAGGACCACCACCATTTCACAGACAAGGAGGGTGAGGCTTCTAAGAGTTAAATGACTCACTTGAGCTCAACCAGCTAGAAGCAGTGGCTCCAGGATTCCCCCAAGGCTCCTAACTCTGCAGCTCTCCCTGCTAGATAATAAAATAAAGAAGTTATTTTAGTTTAAGCCAGAATTCTGAAACATACACATACACAAGCCTCCACCCGGCTTCTAACTATCTAACTGAGAACAGACAAAACTCCAAAACTCCAATAGAATCCTTGAATGACAGCTAATTGTCTCCAGAAAAAATCCAGAATTGCCTCCCTCCCTTAACTGTAGTGCAACATGATTCTGTTTTTCTGCTGGGCCCCTATTTGCTTCTTTCTGTGCAATGAATCATTGAAAGAGTGACCACCAGGGACTTGGAGAATCTTTGTAGCTTTTAGTCTATGTTTGGGTGTGGCTGGAGAAACAAATCAACACACAGAGCTGGACCTTGAAGGGGAAGGTCATCATTTGTCTCAGATTGGGATCATCTGAGGAATCAGAAAATGTTTATATCAGAAAAGAAGAGAAATCAATGTGTTTCGCAGTTTGTGGTTTTTTGAAGGAGGAACATCTAGATTCTAGTCCTGTTCCTCTGCCTACTTCTTAGGTGATGTTAGACAAAATAATTCACCTCTCTGAGTCAATTTGCTTTTCTGAAAAATAGCAATAATAACAGCACTCATTTTACTAGGGCGTGTGAATAAACAGATTTTTCTCCCATTGAGTGGCGGGTATTTATTGAGTGCCTACTATGTGCCAGGCACCATCCTACTCTCTGGGGATACAGCAGTGAACAAAACAGACGCACAGCTAGTGATGAGGGATGGAGTAAAGCCCTTAGCCGATGCCAGGACAGAGGACATGAGTCACCTGTAGTCGCTGACGCTGCTCCTATTTCGTGGCTACATTTTGACCCCTGTGGACCCACTGAAACCTCCTCACTGCCTCACAGGTGGAACAAGGACAGGGTCGTGGCCACCAAGTTTACTCACTTGAGCTGCATTTAGATTATTCTTCCAGCTAGGCCATGACAGTAGGTAGTGGCAGCTCTCTGTAAAGATGAGGGGTCCCCAGCTTGGACCCCTGGTTTCCTCCGCCTGCCTGGACCTTACAGTGGTGGCCAGGTGTGTCCTGCTGACTGGGAAGCTCCTTACCTGAGTGCTTGAAGTATGGCTCCTTAGCATGTGTGGAGGGAAGGCTATTATGATAGCAACCTGCAGGGGTGGGATGTGTACCAGACCTTCACCCTGGAACTCCCGAGGAAGTGCCTGCAGATTGCCTGGCAGGTCTTATTCAGGTGATGTAGAGCAGAACGCTGGGGCCAAGTTCTGAAGTCAGACCCCTGGACTCAACTCACGCACAGCTCCTTACCTCCAAACTGTGTGGCCTTGGTCAGGGGAACTGACTTCTCTGAGCTTCATTTTCTTCATCTAAAATAAAAAGGAGAATCACACCACCTACCCCATGGAGTTGTTATGAGGCAGGGAGATGTGATATAAAGCATGTACTTAGCCAGGCACAGTGGCTCACGCCTGTAATCCCAGCACTTTGGGAGGCCGAGGCAGTTGGATCACTTGAGGTCAGGAGTTCGAGACCAGCCTGGCCAACATGGTCGAAACCCCATCTCTAAAACACTAAAAGTAGCTGAGCATGGTGGCGCGCACCTGTAGTCCCAGCTACTTGGGAGGCTGAGGTGAGAGAATTGCTTGAACCCAGGAGGCGGAGGTTGAGTTCACTGAGATTGTGCCACTGCACTCCAGCCTGGGTGACAGAGCGAGACCCTGTCTCAAATAAATAAATAAATAAATAATCAATCATATACTTGTATGTACCGAACACATGCACTTAAAGAGCACAGCATATAGCTATGTTCAGGGGCCTGATGAGTATTGACTCATTTCAGGCTCACAGAAGCCCCAAGAACTGGGCACTATTACATCTCCATTTTGCAGCCCAAAGAGGGTAGCACTTCCAAAGGGCACACAGCAAGCAAGTTTTGAGGGGCTGGGATTTGAGCCCAGGAGTTCCTGCTGTTAGCCTGGGCTGTGCTGGCTCTCCATCCCAAAAGCTCCATGTGAAGCCTGGCGTGAAATAAATGATCTGCAAGTATGAGGACCCCAGAGGTACTACCTGTGTTCCTGAGGTGTGTTATGTTATAAATTTCTACTAAAGAACGGATTTCTGCCACAAGAATGCTCACTCCTGTTCCGTGGATAGCATATGATACTTTTAAAACAACTTAATTGAGATTTTATTTGCAGTACTTAAAATTTGTCCATTTTAAGTGTACGGTTCAGTGATTTTGCGGGGGGAAATTTACCATTTGTGCAACCATCACCGTAAACCAGTTTCGGGACATTCCCATCACCCCAACAGGATTCCTCATGCCCATTGACTGTTAATCCCCATTCTCTTTCCCACTCCAGGCAACCACTAATCTACTTTCTGCCTCTGTAAAATTGCCTTTCCTGGAAATTTCGTATAAACAGAATCATACAATATGTGATCTTTTGTGTCTGGCTTAGTTCACTGCATCATGTTTTTGAGGTCCATCCATGCAGTAGCATGTATCAGTATTTATTAACTTTTTGTGGCTGAATAATATTCCATTAGGTGGATGTACCACATTTTGTTTATCCGTTCATCGGTTGGTGGACATTTGGGCGGTTTCCACTTTTTGGCTATTGTGAATAGGGCTACTGTGAACATTCGCGTGCAAGTTCTGGGGCTGCTGTTGAAACACAAAGATTAGCCAAACTGGTAACCTTCTCTCTTTTCTCTCCTCTCTTGGGTTTCTCAGAACCCGGCAGCGGGCAGGTGTTTGTGACTTCAGAGAACCAGCTTGTGTATTACCCCAGCATCACCTATGCCATCATCGGCAGCTCCGTCATTTTCGTGCTGGTGGTGGCCCTGCTGGCACTGGTCTTGCACCACCAGCGGAAGCGGAACAACCTCATGACGCTGCCCGTGCACCGGCTGCAGCACCCTGTGCTGCTGTCCCGCCTGGTGGTCCTGGACCACCCCCACCACTGCAACGTCACCTACAACGTCAATAATGGCATCCAGTATGTGGCCAGCCAGGCGGAGCAGAATGCGTCGGAAGTAGGCTCCCCACCCTCCTACTCTGAGGCCTTGCTGGACCAGAGGTGTGTGCTGGATGGAAGAGATTGAGGCGGGAGAGGTCATCCATTGCGGGGAGGGGAATAGGTGCACACACTGAGGTTCCTAGGTCTTGCCAAGAGCCTGGCTTCAGCTGCTATAGGCAGTGGCAGCATCTGACATTTGCCAAGTCCTTGCAAAATTCTCTACATGTATCACCTCATTTAATCCTCTTAGCGCCTCACTGAGGGAGGAAACTGATAGGAATGTTCCAAAACTGGATTATGGTGATAGTTGCACAAATCAGGAAATTTCCAAATTCTACAGATGAGGAAACTGAGGCTCTGGGATGTTAAATGACTTGTCTGAGGAACATGCAGTTAGGATCCTGGCCTGCTCCTCCTGGGAATGTCACACTGGTCCATGTTCTGGCCACAGACTAGCTCTGAGCCTCACCTGCTACTGCAGAGCAGTGCCCAGTACCTGTGAGAGGTTTGGTTAATATCTGTCAAATGAATGGATGAATGAAGAAGTGAATGAATGAGAGAATCAGTGAGTTCCTTAAGTTTGCTTGGCTTCACCTATAAAATAAAGGAGGTGGAAAGGAGCACTTTCAAGCTTTTTTAAGCAGTACCACATTGCAAATGGAATTGTACAAGAACCCCTAGTATGTATAAAGCCAGGAAGCAGAGTTCTGTAGTTGAAGCAAGTAGTGGGCCCGTTTCCTGATGAGCATCCCTCTTCCTCAAGCTCTGCCATGTGTGGCATTAGACATTTTGCAGGCCATGTTCTGATGGTGACTGGGCTCTTCCTTGGACCCTCTTCTATGGCAGCTCTTACATTATTTAATCTTCGTTTTCCTTCCTCATAGAAGGTGAATAAAGTTTCAGAGGTCAGGGGAGAGGATGGCACTTAAGGATCTCTTTGCAAATAAGTGTAAGAATTCAGGACCTTCCTCACCTAATAAAGATCCCACTCATAACCTCTTCATTTGGACCATCCAGCATAGGGTAAGGTTAAAATTGCTGAATCTGGAAACAGAATGTGTGGGTTCAAATCCCAGCATTGCTGTTTACCAGTTATTTCTGATCCTGGGCCAGACATTGAATGTCCCTGTGCCTCAGTTTCCTCACTAGAGCAACAGGCATGAAAGTAATGCCCACCTCCCAGCATTCTTGTGAGCATTAAATAAGGTAAGGAATGTAAGGGGCATGGCAAAGTGCCTGGCTCATGAGAAGCCTTCAGTAAATGAGAGCTAGAAAATAAAATGTCTTTTCTGTTAAATTCATTCCTTTTAAGCCCCTTCTGCCGATACAGAACGAGGTGTTGAGAGGATGTCCTCTCACCCCAGTTCATAGCCAGGAAGAGTTGGCTTTCAATAGAAATGCCAATTCCATGTTCCCAGAGGCCCAGTCAAGATACCAGCCCAGCCTCTTGGCCACAGGGCTTTTGGCTGATGGAGCAGAGTGGCAATGCCAAACCACCCAGGTTGAGCCAAGGGACTTGGTGGGCGACCTCATTCTGGTTCTACCCAGAGGATGTGGTTTTGGCACCGTCTGGTCAACACGAACCAGCCAGAACACACTGGCCTTTTCTGTTCCGCTGTGGTTCCTGGTCCTTGAATTAATTGTCTTTGTACTTGGAGGGAAAATCTCATTCGCACTGGAAACACTGTCTCAGAAATGGGCTGAAGTTGGCTTATCTTGGCCCTAATGTGTTCTCTTCTCTTCCTGTCTCCATTGCCCCTGCCCCCCTGCTGTCCCCATCACAGGCCTGCGTGGTATGACCTTCCTCCACCGCCCTACTCTTCTGACACGGAATCTCTGAATCAAGCCGACCTGCCCCCCTACCGCTCCCGGTCCGGGAGTGCCAACAGTGCCAGCTCCCAGGCAGCCAGCAGCCTCCTGAGCGTGGAAGACACCAGCCACAGCCCGGGGCAGCCTGGCCCCCAGGAGGGCACTGCTGAGCCCAGGGACTCTGAGCCTAGCCAGGGCACTGAAGAAGTATAAGTCCCAGTTATTCCAAAGTCCATATGGGTTAATCTGCTCTGACTTGTTGCCGTTCTAACAATTTGTGCTCATGGGAAGCTCTTTAAGCACCTGTAAGGGTGTCTCAAGTTACAGTTTGGGATATTAGCTATCTCTGCATTCGCCTCCTCCCCCAGAATTCAGAGATGTTTTTCTGGCCTCTCAGTTGACATGATCTGTTGTGCATCTTTTCTGTGAGGTCACTCTTCCCTTGGGACCCGAGATCACACCCTCACTTTTCACATTATTCTGTTTCTGTTGGAGAGACAGCATATAAAACAGTATTGAAATAGGCTGGGAGAGAGCAATGTTTCTGTGCTGTATTGGATGCTCAGAAGTGCAGGAGACGCTGGACCCAATTCTCTCTGCTGGGTAGTTACCTTATAGCATTTGGGGATTTGGGTTAGATGATCTAACCAGGAGGCCATCATTGGATGGTCACCTCCCCCCAAAAAAATCCAGTTGAGCATCAAAACCTGCCTTGCACAATCCTATATGTTGCCCCCAGTTCAGCAGAGTCAGTGGCCAAAGAAAACTTTGCACGTGAGTAACACCCTTCAGCAGTCTCAACGTTATTTTGGTTTTGTGAAGGACTCTGAAACCATCTACCCTGTATAAATTCTGGCTTTAGAAATTTGCCCAAGAATGCTCATTCTGAGAGCTTTCCCCAGCAGCGTATATCATCAACCTCATCCTAAAATAGGCAGGGAGCCCCTCCCATGAGTTTATCCAAGTTCTCAGCTCCTAAAATGCAGGCTCCCAAGAGTCTACACCTGCCCTGGCTCTACAGCCACTTAACCTGGTTTCTGGACTGTCACCCTCCCAGCTGACCTGCCTGTAGCCAAGGAATGAGGACCTAACTTAAGTTGGCCCAAAGTCTGACCTGGCTCTGTGTCCCTGTGGCCCACACCCAGCCTGTCTTGCTCATTCATGCAGCCTCAACACTGGCCTCCAAAGTTCCCTTAACACTTGCAAAGTCCTTTTTACCTGTGCGTTTGGACTTGAGGACACTGGTTTCTGTCACAGGTGAGAGCCATGTTCAATACCTCCAGCAAGCTCTCCTGGCTCCCTGCACCTGTGCACGCTCCTCTTCCCAAGGTCCCAATACCAGCACCTCTAGTTAGAGTTAGGGTCAGGGTCAGGCCTCTCCCAACATCCCAGTAGTTTCTCCTCTGAGACACATGGGCAAGAGACAGTTTGGAGTCAAGATTTTCCATTTGGATTTATTTTAAATCTTTTAGAAATGCATTTGAAACAGTGTGTTTGTTTTTTCCCTTCTAGTTAAGGGACTATTTATATGTGTATAGGAAAGCTGTCTCTTTTTTTGTTTTTCCTTTAACAAGGTCCAAAGAAAGATGCAAAAGGAGATCACACCCTTGCCCCGCTGAGCCCCGTGATAACAAGTCACTCCAGACTAACCTGTGTGCCAGACATTTGTGCATTGTTGCACTTTGAGGTTATTATTTATCGAGTTCTTGAAGGAAGCAGAAAGAGGGACTCCACTCTCCCTCCGTGTATAGTCTCTATGTTTGTGCTAGTTTTTCTCTTTCTTTCTCTGTGTCCAGCCAGCCACAGGGCCTGCCTCCTGCAGGAATAAGGGGTAAAACATTAGGTGTTATTTGGCAAGAAACCACACTGACTGATGAGGGGTAAAATGGAACCAGGTAGAGCCACTCCAGGCAGCTGTCACCCATTCAGAACTTCTTTCCGCAGCTGAAGAAATGTTCAGTAACCTGTTTGATGCTAATTAAAACAGAGCCTGCAGAAGTGGGGCTGAAGTGGCATTCAGTGATCCTGTTCTGTAGACTTTTCTTTCTTTTTTTAAGTAAATCCAAAGGATGTTACAGGAAAGCTAGCCACTGATATTTTGTTTTGTTTTAAAAAAAAAAAAAAGAAAAGAAAAAAAAGAAAGAAAAAGAAAAAGGGAAAGGAACCTAGCTGCCTGTATCTTTCATTTTTAAAATAGCACTTGAGTTATTTTCTGAGTAATCCAATAAAGAACTTTTGATGACAGCCAGAATGTGTTAGAACTCTGGCTGAACATTTCATCTCCTGTGAGTCAGAAGGGCTTTATTTCTCCCTTTGATGGGGCCCCTTCTTCTTTCTGGTGCTCTGGAAGTTGTTTAGAGGAAAGAATTCTAATTTTAATTAATTGCGCAGTGAGTTAATCTCACTCGCTTTTCTGCTTCCAGGCATCTTAGGAAAAACAAATGGTTTTAGTAGATAAGGGATGCCTACTAATGTTGTTTTTTTTTAAAGCAAACAGGGACATTTTTATTATAGATTTGATTTTTTTAATGAATGTTTTTAAAAATATATAAATAGGACACCAAAGCGGCAGGGGTTTTTTTTTGGGGGGGGGGGGGCGGGGTGGGGTTTATTTTCCAACTCAAGATGGCACATTAGTGGCCAGCAATATTTTTTAACTCATTCCAACCAGGAAGCTTTTTTATACATTGCCTAAATCTACGCCAACCAGAAAATAGTCTCATCTCTTTTTTTCTCAAATGAGATCAGTGTTTTATTTTGGCATTAAATTAGTTACACTGTGATGGCTGGCCTATTACCTGACTCAGCTCCCTCTACCTTGAAATTGACATTTTTAAAAAATGCAACTAAGTGGTTAATAGTGTGTGATGCTCAAAGTTAATGTAAACTGGAAAGGTTGTGTGTTGTTGCTTTTTGTTTTTTGGTTAGGCTTGGTTTTGTTTTTTAATTTTTATACTTTATAATAAATTTGCAGTTTCATTCTTTCTGTTTGTACAAATGGTTCTTGACCCACTCATTTCCCTTATAGCAATATAAACAGTGGACAGTCACTTCTGTCATAGCTTTTGCAATGAATTTATGCCAAATAAAATGAGAAAAAGGAAGAATATGTTGGTGGGACCTCAAAATGTGATGGATGCTTCAGGATTCCACAGCTGATATGATTGGAATACAGAGGCAAAGTTGTGGACACCAGTTAATGTAATGGGCCCTGGGAAATCATATTGGAAGATGGGTGTTTCTGCCTTTGCTACAGCATTGTTCAAGGGAAAAGGACAAGTGGCTGTGATAACTGTAACAGATTCTGACCACATATTCAGGAGCACACTATAGCTCTTGCATAGGTGGGCTAGTAATTAGTTTCAAAACACAAATGGCTCAGATTGTCCCCACCAATGATGGGAACATCTTTATGCTTCTTTAAGTCTCGTTTTGGAGCCACATGTTGGCCAATGCAGCAGGGACATCTGCCTGGGAAGGAGGTTAGGATGCCCCATAGGTCACCAGCACCACCATCATGAACAGGGGCAGTAACTCCAGCCCTGGCCAAAATGAAATCCACATGGAAATCCAAATGCAGGACCCACAGTACCAAGATTTGGATCATGTATTGTTCCTAGATTCCTCAAATGAAGACTGGGCTCTCAGGCAGGTGTATCCCAAATATATGCTATGTCATGTCCTGCCCCAAGTGGTGTAGAGTAGGCTTTCTCAAGCCCCAAAGATTTGTCAGGTTACTCATTTCATCATCCCTCGAGGTACCTTATGAATACCTTTTTTTTTCTTTTTTTTGAGATGGAGTCTTGCTCTGTCGCCCAGGCTGGAGTGCAGTGGTGTGATCTCGGCTCACTGCAAGCTTCGCCTCCCGGGTTCAAGCCATTCGCCTGCCTCAGCCTCCCAAGTAGCTGGGACTACAGGCGCCCACTACCACGCCCGGCTAATTTTTTTTTTTTTTTTTTTTTTTTTTTTTTGCATTTTTAGTAGAGACGGGATTTCACGGTGTTAGCCAGGATGGTCTTGATCTCCTGGCCTCGTGATCCGCCCACCTCGGCCTCCCAAAGTGCTGGGATTACAGGCGTGAGCTGCCATGCCCAGCCATGAATACCATTTTTATGGATGCCAAGATGAGCATTTTTTATGGATGCTAGTGCTTGGCAATGATTGTAAAATACTCAGCTAGAGCAGGGGTTGATAAACTTTCTCTAAAGGGCCAGAGAGTAAATAGTTTTGGCTTTGTGGCCATGTGGTTTCTGTAGCAACTGCAAAAGCAGCCATAGACAATACAAAATTGAATGGATGTGGCTGTGTTCCAAGAAAACTATTTACAAAAACAGGCTACTGGTGGGATTTGACCTGTGGCCTGTGGTTTGTCAGTAATCTAAAGGATCACTTCCACATTGGGTTCACAGATCTAAAGCTAAGGACACTGAAGAGAAGAAACAGTTGTGTTAATGGCTTGGAGTACTAGAACCCTTGACATGGCACCAATCTCAAAAAATTAAAAATAGGCCAGGTGCAGTGGCTCACGCCTGTAATCCCAGCACTTTGGGAGGCCAAGGTGGGCGGATCACGAGGCCAGGAGATTGAGACCATCCTGGCTAACATGGTGACACCCCATCTCTACTAAAAATACAAAAAAAAAAAGAAAAATTAGCCAGGCGTGGTGGCGGGTGCCTGTAGTCCCAGCTACCTGGGAGGCTGAGGCAGGAGAATGGCATGAACCCGGGAGGCGGAGCTTGCAGTGAGCCAAGATGGAGCCACTGCACTCCAGCCTGGGTGACAGAGCAAGACTCCGTCTCAAAAAAGAAAAAAAATTAAAAATAGAAAAACTCATGAAGCAGACAGTTCAAGGCCCCTATTAGTTCTCTTCCAAAATAAGAAGATATAGGATTAAGATGAAGAGAGGCTTTCTTAATGAAGTCCTAAATATTTGGGTTCAATATAGCAATCCTAGAAAAAAAAAAAAACTACTCTTACTGGGAGTTCTTCAAGATCATGAACTCAGACAGCAATCTGTCTTTTTTTTTTTTTTTTTTTTTGAGACAGAGTCTCGCTCTGTTGCCCAGGCTGGAGTGCAGTGGCACAATCTCGGCTCACTGCAACCTCTGCCTCCCAGGTTCAAGTGATTCTCCTGCCTCAGCCTCCCAAGTAGCTGAGATTATAGGCATGTGCCACCACATCTAGCTAACTTTTTGTATTTTTAGTAGAGACGGGGTTACAACGTGTTAGCCAGGATGGTCTCGATCTCCTGACCTCATGATCCACCCGCCTCAGCCTCCCAAAGTGCTGGGATTACAGGAATCTGTCTTTTAGAGAAGGTCCATGGGAGTGAGTGACCTGGGACGTCCATTTTCTACATTGAGCTTGCAACCCACAGGCAAAGCAGTAGATTCTAAGAGTGAACTGAATGAGAAAGATTCAGGTGGCTGCAGTGGAAGTGTATGAGTGTACATAACTATACACCCAGTGAGACCCTTAGGGAAAAGGTCAGTGAGAAAATATACTGACTCCCTTGACATCCTACAGCTAAACAAGTTCATAGGACATTAATTAGAACTCCTAGTTATAAGTAATAGAAATCTGACTCATACATGATTAATTGCATTAAATTTTAGAAGGTATATTGTCTAAAGCAACCAAGTCCAAGATTATGGAACTTTTGGGTTCAAGCAGACCTGGATCCAGCTGCTCAACAGCCTTCATTAGGAATTTGTTTCTCCCTTGCCAATTTCTCAGCCCTGCTTGCTCATGGAAAAGAGACTCCAGAAAACCCAGGTTCACAGTCTCGGGAGAGGCACTCTCTCCTAGCATCTACAGAAACCTTTAAACGGACTCACGATTGGTTGTTCTTGGTCATGTGACCACTACTATGAGTGGGTCTCAGTCCCTTGATTGACAGCCCCACCTGAATTACGTGAAGTGGGAAAGGGAAAATTCCCATATGGAAAGAGTCTGGTAGTAGACCAAATACCAATATATCTACTGTAAACCCTCACCAAAGAATGGGACTACAACTGGCTTGTACAATTTGTAATATACATAAGAAAATAGCAGACAACTACAAGCTTCAGACAACGTAACTATGGGCATTATATGGTCTGAAGGAAACAGAAGCAACGTTGCAGTGAAAATTTCAGGAGACTCAACAACCTTTCCTTAAACCTATGAGGCAAGGTTAGTTTCAAGTTGGGGTTGCATCATGTATACTTTTGTGAGACAGTCATGAATAAGCTGTGTAGGAGGAATTCTACCCTAAAGATACCCCAAATATCTCTTGGGCTCAGAACTGTCTCCCAACCACTGAAATGGGGCAATTATCCTGCCAAGAGTTTCCCCATCCTTCACAGTATTTTTAAGCTGATGGATCAGAAATACATTCCCATTCATCACCCTTATCAAGCTACTTAAAGACCTAGACTCAAGTATGCATGCAGTTAATGAGGCTTTCCATAGTTAACCATTTGTCTATACCTGAAAGTTAGGATGTGTCAATATCTAGAGAACCATCCACTAGAAATTTTGGAACAGCTCGTGTCACTGGAGCTGAGGGGCTGAGTTTCCGTTAGATTGAGAGCTTGAAGGCATAATCATGGGGAGCTGTGATGAAATATTGGAGGAAGCATGTTAATTTAAATATTACTGATGCCTCAATTGGGCTGAGTTTATAGTCTGAGCAAGGATAATTCACTCTAAAGTTCTAATATCAGGCTGTATTTGACTTTACATGCTTTTCAAGGTCACCCTTGACGGTGAGTCATCCCAGTGAGCCGGCAGAGAAAAGGCATTCCAAGGAGCACACATGCATGGGCAGTGTTTACAGGCCAGACCTGGAAGCAACACACACCTTCACTCACATTTCATTGCTCAGAGCCTGGTCAGTCCCATGGTCAGACCTACCTGTAAGAGAGGCTGAGAAGTTAGATTAGCTGTGTGTCCAGGAAGAACCAGAAATGGATTTTGGTGCTGGTGACCAAACCTGTGTTTGCACTCTTCTTCCCCTTCTGAAAGAAGACACCCAACCATTCCATCTAATCAGATTCAAGATCTGGGATCTAGTGAAAATTTCTATGTCAGGTCCAAATGTGGCTTTTCTAGAATGACAACTTTTCAACCCCACACAGCTCATATCATCTCTCCCCTAGATTGCCTCCCTTTGGCCTATTTTCAGAATCTCTTTTCTTTTCTTCCTTTATTTATTTATTTATTGACAGGGTCTCATTCTGTCACCCAGGCTGGAGTGCAGTGGCATGATCTCTGCTCACTGCAGCCTCAACCTCCCGGGCTCAAGTGAACTTCCCACCTCAGCCTCCCGAGTATCTGGGACTGCAGGCGTGGGCTAACATGCCCAGCTAATTTTTGTATTTTTTTGTAGAGACGGGGTTTTGCCATGTTGCCCAGGCTGGCCTCAAACTTGAGCTCAAGCGATCCGCCCACCTTTACCTCCCAAAATGCCATGATTCCAGGCACACACCAGCACTCCCAGCCTATTCTCAGAATCTTTGAATAACTTTTCCAGGCACACACCACCGCTCACAGCCTATTCTCAGATTCTTTGAATAATTTTCAGCTCACTTCGGAGAAAGATCAAAATGCTAGTCTATGGGACTTTCCACCACCTGGCTTCTCCCTTCTCCCTTACCCTGCTCCAGCTATCCTGACCAGGCAAACTCTCAGCTCCCAAACTTTGTTCTTGCTGTTCCCTTTGCTGGAACAGCTTCTCAAGATCCCTAGAATACTCTTCCCCATCACAGAACCATCAGGAGCCACAGCCACTTGGAATCTTGCTATTGATGTCTTTGGGACCTCAGCTGTGGCCACACTGAGATTCATGGAAGACAGAAGTACCAGACTCCTTCTTGACCAAGATACTGATTGATCCCTAGACTAAAGCAGTACATGAGAACTTGGGAAGGTGAGTTGAAATACCTTGAAATTATAAACAATACACTGGAATGTGAAGAACGGGACTAAGTGATGGAGGTGGTACCTGAACACATGCCCACCTGGGGGCCTGCTCTTTTGGTGACCCCTCAATAGGTATGACTTTTGCAAGAGGACTTGGGCCAGACCATCTTGGAAGTGTGTTCTCAGTGTGCCAGTCTGTGAATCAACTAAGAGCACACAGACATGCCAGGCAACTTCCCAGGGATAGGACTGCAGATTCTATTGGAAAATGGTGGCATCACCAGTTTGGAGATAAGAAACTGACACTTTGTTCAAACAGGGAAAAAAGGTGAGAAATTATAGAAAGAGAAGACAGGGCCAGCCTCCTTTTATGTGAAAAATAAACTGCTTAAATAACTCAGCCCTCAGGTACCAGGAAATGATTGAATGTGAAAGCTTGACTCCACTTGCTGGCTTGGCTTAGATCTAATAAGTGATCCTTTCATGAAAATGATGTTTGTGCTTTCCTGGTGTATCAGCTGGGATCAGTCAGAGCCACTACAAGTATTACAGGAATAAGGGATTTCATATGGAAATTAGGGCTTATCCTGATGCAGAAAGAGCTGGTGGAGGGATGGTTTGGAAAGCTGGAGGATCTGGGACATTATCTCCAAGGCCACTAGCCTGGGGCCTGGGACAGATGGAGAAACGAGCAGGCAAGGAAGGCCAAGAAGGTGCTGCTACATGAAGTCTTCAAAATGGTATTGCAACAAGTAAGCTCATGGAGAAGACTGTGAAGCCATGTGTCTGACCACCCCAGTACTTTGAGAATAATGACTTCTGCTCAAGCCCAATTCTCTGGCCCTCCCAGAAACTCTTCAAGCCACTTAATGGATTCCTTTTCTGTTTAAATCAGCAAAATAGGTTTCATCGTTTGCAGCAAAGATCCTAACTAATCCAATATTCAGCCCAGGTGAGTTGTGGGAGAAATGAGCACTGGATCTAGAGTCCAAAGATCTGAGATCAAGTCTCAGCTCTGCTCCTGATCTTGTGACTTCACACATAACTGTCTTACCAAAGCTCAGTGTCTTGTCTATAAAATGGTTGTAATAGTCATTATCTCTTCAAGCAGCATTGAGAAATCCACACGATATTGCAAAGGAAAGTCCCTTGTGAAGGGTAATAGACATTTTTAATGGGAAGTCCTGTCATTGTTCCTTCACTATGAATCCAAACTGCCCTTCCTTTTAAATGCTAAGGAACTGGGAATTTGCATTAAGCAAATCATGTCAGGACAAAATCTTGACTGCACCTGCACCCAGGAGTTGAGTGGGTCCATTCACATGCCCTTTTTGGAAATGGAGTGATATGGTTTGGCTCTGTGTCCCCACCCAAATCTCATGTTGAATTGTAATTCCAGTGTTGGAGGAGGGGCCTTTTGGGAGGTGATTGATTCATGGGGGTGGACTTCCCCCTTGCTGTTCTCATGATAGTGAGTTCTTATGACATCTGGTTGTTTGAAAGCATATAGCACCTTCCGCTTTGCTTTCTCTCTTCCTCCTGCTCCCACCATGTAAGATGTGCCTTCTTTGCCTTCTGCCATGATTGAAAGTTTCCTGAGGCTTCCCTACCCATGCTGCCTGTACAGCCTGCAGAACCATGAGCCAATTAAACCTCTTTTCTTTATAAATTATCCCATCTCAGGTAGTTCTTAATAGCAATGAGAAAATGAACTAATATATTGACTAACTGACAGGATAATGCAGGGAGAAGGGAAGTAGAGCTATTTACTGGCAACTGATGATCTAAGTGGCCAAACGCAGAGCAGCAAGGCTGATAATAGTAGTAGTAACACCATTTATTCTTCAGTTATTTTGTGCCAAGCACTTTGCTAACACATAATCCTCTGAATCAGGAGTTGGCAAATGTGACCCACAACCCAAATCTGGCCCACTGCTTATTTTGTAAATAAAGATTTGTTGGGATGTACCATTCCCATTCATGTACTATTTCCCTGGCTGCTTTCATGCAGAGTTGTAGTATTAAACAGAGACCATATGGCCCAAAATGCCCAAAATATTTGCTGTGTGGCTCTTTATAGAAAAATTTGCAGACTCTTTACTCTGAATGAACCGTGGAAGGTGGATACTATTATTCTACCCCCTTTGCAGATTGGAAAACTGAGGCCTAGAGATATAAGGAGCTTATTCTAACACCAAAAGCTAGTAAATCCTCAATCTTGGATTCGAGCTCAAAGCCCAGGCTCTAGTCACTGTTTTACCCTTGCCGTCATTTTAGGTGAGTGATGTCCCCTCCTTTTTCTGTTTGCTGTTACTTTTGGGGAGATTGGTGTGGGGCAGTCACTGCCTTCCACCTTAAAGTGAAGACATCAGGCTTGGATTGAAATGTCTACTTCCTGCCTTCAAGTTCTAGAGCAGGACTGGATGTTTCTTCCCTAGGGGTTATTTGCTGCCTTGCTGCTCTCAAAATCAATCAGTTCCCTAAAGCCATGGTTCTCCTTCTACTGAATGGTTGGAAATCTGTGCAGTTTTCAGGGCTGAATCCAAGGCCCCTGGAGAAATGCAGCTTTGCCAGGCAGGGCTGGCTTTGCAGAAGCTCTTCCTTTTAGCTGAGTTTCCAGGGTTTCGGCTCACATGACTTTGGTGTCCCTGTACCCCAACCCCCATTGTAGGGAGCCCTGGACCCCAGAGGGTGTTTTGGCATTTTGTTGTACTTCTCATCTGAGTCCAAAGCTTACTTGGGGTGGATTTGTTTCTGACAGTAAACAACCACAGACTATGGTTGGTGCCGTGGCAGATGCTCCTCTGGAGAGAGGCTCTCAGTCTGGGCACCTACCCACTGCCTGTCTGGGCAGAACTAAAGGAGGGAGCCAGAAGAACAGTCCTCACTCTGCGACTTCCCAGTTTAATTGCTTCTTCACATCTGTGGTTTTCTTTTTTTAATTTTTCTTTTTTTTTTTTTTTTTTTTTTTTAGAGAGAGGGTCTTGCTCTGTCACCCAGGCTGGAGTGTAGTGATGCAGCCACAGCTCACTGCAGCATTCAATCTTCCTGCTTTACCCTCCCCTGTAGCTAGGACTACAGGCATAGGCCACCACACCTGGAATTTTTATTTTTTATTTTATTTTTTTTGTAGAGACAGGGTCTTGCTATGTTGCCCAGGCTGGTCTCGAACTCCTGGTCTCAAGCAATCCTCTTGCCTCCACTTCCAAAATGCTGGGGCTACAGCTGTGAGCTACCACACCCAGTCATATCTGTGGTTTCCCACTGACTTTGTCATCTTAATTCTGGTGTCATGAAACATTTCAGAGTTGGCAGAAACCGGGGGCAGGAAGCAGTCAGGAAGCCTCTGGATGAGGGGTCTGCTAGGAAGGGCTTGGCCTGTTGGTATGAAGCCTGAGAGAGTGGGTTGGTGCCTGGACCCTGCTCAGAAGCCTCTTTCAAGCAAACGAGTGCCGATTGAATGGTTCTGCTCTTCACAATGAGATCCATGGCCCTTCCTACCACTCAGAATGGGCTCCTCTGTCATCTCAGGGTGTGCCAGAAAGATACTCTGTTATGCACAATTCCCAAAGATAGACAAGCCCAGGCCAGTCCTGGCTTCCATGCACCCCAGGGCTTTTTCCATGTCTAAGACCCTTCTCTATGCCTCAGCAACCCTGTCTGTAAAATGGGAGAGCAACTGGTCAGCAGCCCAGGGAGAATCCCCATTCCAGAGAGTCTTGGTCCCAGTAGACAGGCATGGGGCTTGGCAGCACTGATAGCAGGGAAATTCTACCTCTCAAAGAAAGGGCTGGGGGAGGGTTCTGCAGATAGTCTCTCAATAGGCCTTATATCTTGACTAAATTGCATGTTGGAATTTAATTTGGAATCCCTGCTGTTTCCTTGATGAACGCAAACCACACTGCAATTAGAGTGATGAAGCGGGATGCTGCCACGTCTGACAAGGGTGATCTGTCTAAGCAGGGAGGGAGGGGACAGGCAGTTGGCAGGTGCCTGGTGGACTCATGCTGGGCATATTCTCAGCATCTCTCCAACTAGACAGGGGCCCTCAGGGGAGAGGAAGGAGTTCAGGGGACAGAGATTGTGTGGTCTAACAGCTCATGGGGCAGAGTGGAGGGGAGAGTTTCAGGGGACTTTCTTGGATTGTACTCCATGGCTTATCCACTGCAGTGTCCTGGGCCCACAAGACACCAAGTACAGCAGATTAAGCTCATGACTTGTGTCTCAGAATCTCACCTCTTCCACCCTCCCACTATGGAAGGAAATAAACATTTATTGAGCACTTCCTATGTGCCAGGCACTGGGCTAGGTGCTCTAAAGGCATTATCTCATTTAATCCACCCAGCAATCTCATGAGATAGGCACTCTTATCATCTCCATTTTACAGATGCAAAACCTGTGAGCAAAGAGGTTAAATAACTTGCACACAAGGTCACAGAGCTCATAAATGATGGCAGTAGGTAGGATCTCAACCCGATTGGTCTGGGTCCAAGTTCCCTTTCCACCTTACCCATGCATCTGCCAAGGCCCTAGACTTCCAGAGACTGAGTTGGTCTCTCCCTAATCATCTGCTACTTCCTCCAAAGGATTCTTGCTCCTGCTATCTGCACATCCCCATACTGGCTCATTGAAAGGGGAATCTGCTCTCTCCCCACCTTCCTTGCTGCTTCTTCCCTGCTGGAGGAGGGCTAGCTTATCTGATGCATGCATGTAGGAGAGTTGCCAATTCATGGGACCATCTGAAACAAGTGCCCTGAGCATACCTGCCCTCCCGGTCTCTGGGTAGAAAGCAGACTCTGCAGAGTCCACTGCTGGAAGCCTGAGCCAGGTGTTTGCTCTCTGACACCAGCTCTTCCATCTGGGACTAGATCGAATGCTCAGTGTGGCCATTTCTGCAGAGAGATCACAGATAGAGGTAGAAAAAAAAGCTTCATTTGGCCTCAGTCTTGGTTGCATACTCTTGAACCTGACTTTTGAGCCCCATTTTGTTCAGTTCTCTGTATTGATACATTATAGGCCAGAATTCAGGAAAGGAAGAAAGAGGCTATTGCTTCAAACCTAACCCCCAACTTATAGGCACTAGAGCTGCATATCCTTGCTCCCAGGCTGGGGTGCTGCAGTAGAGGAGACTTTTCCCAGAAACTGCCGCAGAGCACCCAGGCAAAGGATGTTTCCTGCTGAGCTCCCAACACATTCTTCTTCCTGATACTCCAAATCCAAACCATCAGAGAGGAGATGCAAGAAGAGCCAGAGAGCTCCCAGAACCAGACTCAGGGGAAGAACAGAAGCAATTCCACTGGAAAGTTTACATATAGACAGTGGGCCCTGGAGCAGTAGAACAACCATGGACCTCATAGGCAATGAACCTGAATTTCAATCCTGGCTCTGCTCCTAGCTTGCTGCGTGGTCCTTTTGGGCTTAACTTCCACCTGGGTAAAGTAAGAATATTAAATCAGTAACTTTTAAGTCATTATAATACCGTGATTCTAATGTGATTAACGGACATGTGAAAGCCAAAGCCAACAGGTCAAGAGATCCTGAGTACTCGTGGTGACCCCCTGCTGAAGACAAGTGGCAAATATACCTCAGGCCTCTGATTCCATCATTCATTCTGCAAACATGTAGTAGAGGTCTGCGATGTATGGTTTGTGCCAGGAGGTAAAAATTCATTACAGAACAAAAAAGTTCTTCGTCTCATGGATCACCATCAAAGGGAGGGAAGGACAGTGCCACAAAGGCATAAGCACAGAGGGGCTGACTGCAGGCCAGTCTCAGCATCTCCTGATGTCACTGTGGTGATTAGGCTATAGGTTTGGCTGCTTGACTGAGACCAAAACTAGACTTGCTCAAACAAGATAGATGTCTGTTTCTCCCCAACTCTAGCAGTTCAAACACAAGGCATCCAGGGCTGTTATGATGGCTTCAGGACATCAGGGACTGGATTCCTTCCATCCTTTGTCTCTGCCATCCTTGGGTGTTACCCTTGTCCTCTTGTCTGACGATGGCCCACCACCATTGCCATTGTCCAGCCAACAGGAGAGAGGAGGAGGAGAAAAGGATGGTGCAGTCCAGAAGTTGCACACCTCCCTTCTGCTCATGTTCTATCAACCAGAGCTTAGTTGTATGTCCATATCTAGTTGGTAAGGACGTTGGGAAGGGTGGGCTTTTGGGGGCAGCCATGTGGAGTGCCTAGCTAAAGGCCAAGGATTCTGTTACTGTGTAAGGGAGAGTGGGAAACAGAGAACAAGCCATCACTGCCAGACTTGTTTTCCCCTTCTTTTAAACCATGACTAAATCAAATATAACAGACCTAGCCCAGCACATGTCAAGTGCTATCATAGTCCCAGAAGACAGAGTCCACACCCTCAGAGCATGTAGATTGGTTGGAAACCAGAGAACATAGGACTGTGGGACTGTCTGCAGTGGCTTTGTAGGAGGGGGCAAATCAGAAAAGCAGCCACTGTAGGTCTTTTAAACAAAGGGCAATTAGTACAAGGAATTGGTTATTCATGGGGTGGAAGAGGTGATAAGCTGAACAACCCAGAGACTAGAAACTGCAGGGAGTCATTTCACTCTCAGGCTGCAGGGACCAAGGGAGGAGCCAAAATCATGGTGGCTGATGCCCATTGGATCCTAGGACCACAGAAGGAAGAACTGTCCAGCAGGAACTGGAGCCAACAAGGAAATACAGCCAGAGCTGGGGCTGCCACTCGAGGCAGAGCAAAAGATGAAGAAATATTCTGGCTTCTCCCTTCTTCCCACCTTCTGTCAGTGCTGCCCATTGGCCAAATTTAGCTGGATGCCAGCTGGAGAGAGATTCTTGAAAGTGTAGTTTTCTGCAGTGTGAAGCAGAGTAGAGAGCAGGGAAAGGCTGGCGGGTGGATCTGAGTACAAACAGGCTAGCATAGACCAGCACAGGACCAGAAACACCCAAGGGACAGACCTTAGAGTATATTATTGGAAAATCATATTTTCTCCAGTCTAGCGCTGATTAATATAACAGAGTAGGCTTTGATTTTTATAATAAGATAAAAGCCGGATCCTTGATTTTAGAAAAGGATAGAGCACATTTGAAAGTAGAAGGCCCATGTATTAGTTTCCTATTGCTGTTGGAACAAATTATCATCAACATAGTGGCTGAAAATGACACAAATGTATTACCTTACAGTTCTGGAGGTCAGAAGTACAAAATGGATCTTACAGGAATAAAATCAAGGTGTTGGCAAAATTGCATCTCTTCTCGAGGCTCCTGTAAATAATCCATTCCTTGCCTTTTCCAGTTTCCACACATTGCCACGTTCTTTGTCTCGTGGCCAACCTCCAACCTCTGCTTCTGTGGTCACAGGTCCTTCTTCCGTTTTCCCATGTCCCTCCTACAAGGACACTTATGATTACATTGGGCCCATCCAGATAACCCAGAATAATCTCTCCATCTCAGAATTCTTAACTTGATAATATCTGCAGAATCCCTTTTATGATGTAAGGTAACACGTTACTTAGGATGAGGATTGGGATGCAGACATCTTTGGGGAGGCCATTATTCTGCCAACTACAATGCTCATTTCATTTTCCTCCTAGATCTGAATCTAGGCCCCCAAAGATTATCAGCATGCAAAAGTAATTACAGTCAAATTTCTTCAGGCCCTTGGTAGGTCTCCTGTAGGTACTCTGTGGACCATGGCTGCCCTTTGAAGACTAATACGCAATGCGTCTTTGGAGGATGTGCGGAGGGAGTTCAATCAATACTGGCTTCCTTCCTGGTCGAGCAGCATTGGATCAGTTAGGAATACTTTGGGCTGCAAGCTACTAAAAAATCTGACTCAAATATGGTTCGTCAGTTGTTGTTGTTTTGTTTTTCTTAATAGCAAAAGTCTATAGGTGGCTGCTGGCATTGGTTCAGTGGGTCAGTGATTTCAGCGCTGGCATCTCTGGAAGTCACTTTCAAGTTCCCTAATGCTTTTGCCTCACTCACTGGATGTCTGTCCTGCTCCAGGCATAATGCTTTTGCTTCACTCATTAGATGCCTGCCCCAGATCCAGGCATCATGTCCAAAGTCAAGTCAAGAAAGATGGAAGAGATGGCAACAATAACTATGTCCCTGTTGTCAGGAAAGCAAGCTCTTCCGGATCCCTCAGCAGACTTCCACTTAATGTCATTGGCCCAAACAGTCATGTCACCGTCTTTAGCAGCAAGGGAGTCTGGAAAAGCAAGTATTTGACATTTCCAGCCTCTATAGTGAAGTTGGGTGAGCGGGGAGGAGGTTAGGTATTGAATTAATCAAACAAAAGAATCTGTCACCACTACTTTTCTCGGATTTACTTGGTTACTCCCATTGAATGTATAGATGAAATATCGTCATTTTGGGCTGATTATGCCTATCAGTAACTTTTATCTCACCATTCCTCTTCTAACTCTCATCAAAGTCAGCTCTTTAGAAAAGCTCATGACCTCTCTGTCCACCCTTGTTGACTCTAGGGTCTTGGCAGGCTAGTGCTGGGACATGGGGAGTTTGTTAGAGACCCACAGCATGGATGACCATGTTTGCTGCTGGTGATGACAGTGACAAAAATAAGTATGTGAATGAGTTCTATTATTATTTCCACTTTACAGAGGAGGAGACTGAGGCTCCAGAAAGTTTAATGACCTTTCTCAAAGTGACACCTCTACTAACAGCCTAAGTTGTTGGTCACTATGATATATCTCCTCCTGGAATTCACTTTCCAGGAAGAAAAGACCAAAGGCAGAAAGTCTCTATTACTACAAAGCCAGGGCAAGAATGTTGCAAGATTAATGATCCAAGTGATGCCTCCAGTGTCCAAAATTTGTTGCATGTACAACATCAGTAGAGTTGGAATGTGATCTGAAGAGGCAATGAGGTCAGGAGATCGAGACCATCCTGGCTAACACTGAAACCCCATCTCTACTAAAAATCCAAAATAAAATTAGCTGGGCATGGTGGCAGGCGCCTGTAGTCCCAGCTACTGGGGAGGATGAGGCAGGAGAATGGCGTGAACCTGGGAGGCGGAGCTGGCAGTGAGCTGAGATTGCGCCACTGCACTCCAGCCTGGGCAACAGAGTGAGACGCCGTCTCAAAAAAAAAAAAAAAAAAAAAAAAAAAGAGGCAATGAGCATACCACACACTTAGCCTTGTCCCACAGTTCATTAATCACCCTAAATTCAAAAGCATTTATCATGATTAGATCCAGCTCAGCCCCCGTGGTACGAGATTAAAAAGTAATGCAAATAGCAAACCACATCTTTCTTCCCTGTGGCTTCTACAGTTCAGGGTCTGGAGGTCAAGCTCCCTCATTCATTTAGTAAATATTTATTGAGCACCTACTGTATGCTAGGCACTGATCTAGATGCTGAAAATCCAGCAGGGATCAAATACATCAAAATCCCTGCCCTCATGGAACCTATATGTCTCCTCTGGTGAAGAGAAAGGCAATAAGCAAAATAAATAGGTAAAATACAATGATTGTTACACGGTGTTCCCACAATCCTAGGAAATAATTGGTTGTTCCATAGTCAAAATGACAAGTTTCCATCACTTTGTTTTAAATCTATCTAATCCATCAATGATAGTCCTATAATCTTCGTGTCAAAGAAAAGCTAATTTTACAATTTGGACAAGTTGATGAGTGGTGACTCACTTCAATGAACAAAACTCTGAAAGCCAACCAATCCACAGCAGCTTCATGATGTGGAAGTAAACCAATCCCTGGTGGACTTGCTTATGTGAACATCCTTCTAAGGCTGATATTAACCCACCCCTGCTTCTAAAAGCAACACAACCTGAAACACTCTTTCCAACAACTCTATAAAAGACTGGCAGTTTGCTTTGGTTGGAGAAATTTTCCTGACCACAATGGGTATTCCTTACTTAAGAAAGATATTCAGATTTTGAGTGGTGGTCTCCTCCTTTGATAAATCCGGAGGTCCCAATGAGATTGTGTTGAAAACACCTAGTTGGCAGAATTCCATGGGACTCAACAACAGATGCTTTGAGCCCAGGCCTTCTGTGCCCTAATTCTACTTACTTTGTGGATTTCCCTGACGTGTTTCATTAAAATGTCTTTGCTGAATTTATTTTGTTATCCTAGAATTCATAACCAAATAGTTCTTTGTACAAGAAAATGAGATCTCAGTCTTTTTGTGTAATTAGCACTTCTTTTTTGGAAATGCATCATTTGTTGAATATTTTTGCCTTTAATCTGCTTATTCTTTTCCTGCTTGCTTTGCTTTTGTTTTTATTTGACTATTTGTACAAAGTCTCATCTTGTGCAGCTCTGATTTGATCTGCACTGTTTTGTGTCTGTTAAATGAATGAGAGAGTGCTCCACAAGGATAGCTGGAGGCGTAGGCTCAAATCCCATCCAAGCTAGCCCTGAGGACTGTGAGTTGGAGGTTCAGGAGATAAGCAATTAATTCATGCAAAAGTGATGGATCAGATTTTGCTCTCAATCCCTTTCCAAATTTTATGAGGATGTTCCCTATCTTATCAACGTGTAAAAGAAGGTCATTTTGTTCAGTCTGTCCCAAGGTCAACAATTGTTGCATCATTGATTGTGTGACCTCTTCCTAGATTCTGCTTGGTTGGTTGAAACACTCTTTACAAGTACACACACTTTTGACTAACTATGGTGGTCTTTTTGTCATGAGATTGGCTAGGTCAAAGCCTCAACCTTTTCCTAACAGAACTCCTGCTTTTTGTACGAATTTACTTTTAACTTGGTAAGTGACAAAACAAAATTGTTTACTTAGTATATTAGCTTGCTAGGGCTGCCATGCCAAAGTACCACAGACCAAGTGGTTTAAACAACAGAAATTGATTTTCTTGAAATTCTGGAGGCTAGAAGTTTGAGATCAAAGTGTCAGCAGGATTGGTTTCTCCCTGTGTTGTCATATGGGTCTTCTCTCTGTGTCTTTCTGTGTCCTAATTGCTCCTCCTCTTCTCCTCCTCCTCCTCTTCCTCCTCCTCCTTCTTGTTCCTTCTCCTTCTCCTTCTTCTTCTTCCTTCTTTCTTTTTTCTTCTTCTTGATGGGTCTTGCTCTGTTGCCCAGGCTGGAGTACAGTGATGTGATCATAGCTCACTGTGGCCCCAAGCCATCCTCCTGAGAGGTGACAGCGTGCTGGCAGTCCTCACAGCCCTCGCTCGCTCTCGGCGCCTCCTCTGCCTGGGCTACCACTTTGGCAGCACTTGAGGAGCCCTTCAGCCCACCGCTGCACTGTGGGAGCCCCTTTCTGGGCTGGCCAAGGCCAGAGCCCACTCCCTCAGCTTGCAGGGAGGTGTGGAGGGAGAGGCGCAAGCAGGAACCGGGGTTGTGTGCGGTGCTTGCGGGCCAGCTAGAGTTCCAGGTGGGCGTGAGCTTGGCGGGCCCCGCACTCGGAGCAGCCGGCCGGCCCTGCCGACCCCGGGCAATGAGGGACTTAGCACCCGGGCCAGCGGCTGTGGAGGGTGTACTGGGTCCCCCAGAAGTGCCAGCCCACCGGAGCTGCACTCGATTTCTCGCTGGGCCTTTGCTGCCTTCCCGCGAGGCAGGCCTCGGGACTGCAGCCCACCATGCCTGAGCCTTCCCCCGCCTCCGTGGGTTCCTGTGCAGCTGGAGCCTCCCCGATGAGCGCCGCCCCCTGCTCCACGGCACCCAGTCCCATCGACCACCCAAGGGCTGAGGAGTGCGAGCGCACGGGGTGGGACTGGCAGGCAGCTCCACCTGCAGCCCCTGTGCGGGATCCACTAGGTGAAGCCAGCTGGGCTCCTGAGTCTGGTGAGGACGTGGAGAGTCTTTATATCTAGCTCAGGGATTGTAAACACACCAATCGGCACTCTGTATCTAGCTCAAGGTTTGTAAACACACCAATCAGCACCCTGTGTTTAGCTCAAGGTTTGTGAGTGCACCAATCGACACTGTTTCTAGCTGCTCTGGTGGGGCCTTGGAGAATGTTTATGTCTAGCTCAGGGATTGTAAACACAACCAATCGGCACTCTGTATCTAGCTCAAGGTTTGTAAACACACCAATCAGCACCCTGTGTTTAGCTCAAGGTTTGTGAGTGCACCAATCAACACTCTGTATCTAGCTGCTCTGGTGGGGCCTTGGAGAACCTTTATGTCTAGCTCAGGGATTGTAAATACACCAATCGGCACTCTGTATCTAGCTCAAAGTTTGTAAACACACCAATCAGCACCCTGTGTTTAGCTCAAGGTTTGTGAATGCACCAATCGACACTGTATCTAGCTGCTCTGGCGGGGCCTTGGAGAACCTGTGTGTCTAAACTTTGTATCTAAAACCTTTGTATCTAGCTCAGGGATTGTAAATGCACCAATCAGCGCCCTGTCAAAACAGGCCACTCGGCTCTACCAATCAGCAGGATGTGGGTGGGGCCAGATAAGAGAATAAAAGGCTGCCCGAGCCAGCATTGGCAACCCGCTCGGTCCCCTTCCACACTGTGGAAGCTTTGTTCTTTCGCTCTTTGCAATAAATCTTGCTACTGCTCACTCTTTGGGTCCACGCTGCTTTTATGAGCTGTAACACTCACCACGAAGATCTGCAGCTTCACTCCTGAAGCCAACGAGACCACGAGCCCACCGGGAGGAACGAACAACTCCAGACGCGCTGCCTTAAGAGCTGTAACACTCACTGTGAAGGTCTGCAGCTTCACTCCTGAGCCAGCGAGACTATAAACCCACCAGAAGGAAGAAACTCCGAACACATCCGAACATCAGAAGGAACAAACTCCAGACGCGCCACCTTAAGAGCTGTAACACTCACCGCGAGGGTCCGCGGCTTCATTCTTGAAGTCAGTGAGACCAAGAACCCACCAATTCCGGACACGCTCCTACCTCAGCCTCTCTAGTAGCTGGGACTAAGGGCATGCACCACCATACCCAGGTAATTTTTATTTATATTTTTAGAGATGAGGTCTTGCTATGTTGCCGAGGCTGGTCTCGAGCTTTTGGCCTCAAGCCATCCTCCTGCCTCAGCCTCCTGAGAAGCTGAAATTACAGACTTGAGCCACAGCACCTGGCTCTAATCTTCTCTTCTTAGAAGGATGCCAGTCATATTGGATTAGGGCTCACCCTAATTACCTCTGTGACGACCCTATCTCCAATTACAGTCAGATTCTGAAATACTGGGGATTAGGACTTAAACATATGAATCTCAGAGAGATAAAATTCAGCCCCCGCCACTGAGAACTGATCATTTTGGAGAAATTATGACATGTCAAAATTAGGAAATTAATACATTTCACAATAGCTCTGGAAAATGATGAGAAAAACATATTCAAAGTTGAGGAGTCAGCTTTTTTGATGGATAGACTAAGGACTCAAAACAAAGCATTGATACAGACAGAACCTGTCGCAAAAATTCTACTTAGCTCCTGCTCAGACTCAGAACTGTCTCTTCTGTGCTCGGCTCTCTTTCCTTGCTCATCACCACAACTTACATTCCTCTATTTCTTCTGCTCTTTCTCCTGAGCTTCTAAGGAAGTTTGTCTCAGGAATAGAACAATTACATTGCAAAATAGCCCCTGAAAACTACTAGACCAGAAGGCATATCTATAGAAGCTGAATTTTAACCACGGTCTACAGCTAAACTGAGGGATATAATTAAAGTATTTTTGTAAACCTCAGGAAGGAAGGCAGAAATTTGCTGCAGAGTTCAGGGTTTTGTTACACTGATTGTCCCCAGCAATCAGATATATACCAACTAGTCTACTGCATTGTCAGGCTCTCTGGTGAGGGAAAATGTTAAAAGTAGCAGTGTAGGAGAGATACAGAGAGAAACTAAATAACTCAGCTATTCCATAATTTTTTAAATGGCCCTAAAAGCACAAGGAAATAGGAAAGTTGTTAAAATAAGGCCCTGTCAGAAGGCTTTTCCTAAAAGGCAGTGGTGTGCTGGTAAATATTTAACCACCAGCTCTTTGGTGTTGGGGGAGTAGAGGAAAGCTATGAATCGTAACATTTGCAGATTTCCATGTTGTAAATACTCCCACCATAGCCAGTTTCAAGCTAACCACAAGATATGACCTAATGCAGCATGGGGTACGGAAGCTCTCAAGAGTCAGCACAAGCCAGTTCCGGCACACTATGGCTTCAGGGCTGCTTAGACAAAGATTTGAATTTGCAAAGAAAACAAGGATTAATCAACAGATGCCAAGAACCTTTCATAACAGTATTCTTGAGTGAACCCACAGCCGAAGTCAAGAGAGAGGCATCCTCTCTCTTTTTTAATGTCCTCTGACCTAAAATAGGAGAATAGGAAAAAAATATGTTTGAAAGAAAAGTTGCCAGTGTAGAAAATTTTCAACATGTAGCCTAATAGAAATCAATAAGCTAGAAATGGAAGTAAACATCTGAGTTTCTGATTTAAACAACTGGCCCAGGGATCAAAACATGCCTTCTGTGCTCAGAATTCAGAACTTCTTGAGAGGATTACCTGTGGAGGTTGCATGCAGAAGAACCATTGGAGGAATGAATGGCCCATAGTTGTGTAGAAACTGAAAAACAACTATCCAAAATCTGTCCAGCGATGCCTCACAGAGAGACATTAGCACCCAACAATTCCTAGTTGTCCTCTTCTAAACTCCATGTACAATAGACATCTTTTGTTTTACCTTCCCAGGGTCTCTACCTCTGGAATCAAAACTTATTTTTTATGTGCTTTAAGTGAAGCTGACCCCAGCTCCTTCACCTTCCCCTAGCCTAGCAGGTGACTCAGAGATGGCTGGTTGGGAACTCCAGCCCCTTGGTTCAGTGATGGGCAAGTGACCCAACCTGGGCCAATCAGAGTCCTCCTTCATCTGCAGGATTTTCAGGAAAGATGGTATCTCTTCAATAGAGTTGCTAAGCTAGTGAGCAGGCATCCTTTTCTCCTTAAACCTGGGCTTGCCACTGGGGCAGCTCAGCTATGTTTTGCCTCTGCCTCTATTCCTCCTGCATTACTGACTATCCTTCTCCCTCTTCTCTTTACCTCCCTCATAGCTGCTGCTTTCTCATGATCTCCAATGGCCTACCTAGTTCATGGCCTTCCCAGTTCTTGCCTATTGCTTTTGCGCTTTGCATCTTTACACCTCTGCCTATCTACCCCGTGAAGACAGGCACCATGCCTGTTTTGTGTACTATTTTATACCCAGTGCCTGGAATTCTTTTGAATAAATGAATGATCTTTGTCTTTCTCTGAGTTTTCCATTCAAATTTGCCAAAAAATGGGTTCTGATGGAGTTGAGCCCCCCCACCCCACTGGGGCTGTCTTTGGTCAGGTAATCTACTCTTGTCCAATCCATTATGGCCAGTGTCATTATGGCCACATTGTATAAGGAACTCCCTGCAGGTAGTAGAAGATTTCCAGAAAGACGAATGTACAGCTTGCAGAAAAAGCCTGTTCAGCCCAAAAAGTTATGGGAGGCAGATTCTGACATGACCCCATTGATCTCTGCCTCCTGATATTCCTGCCCTTGTGTAATCCCCTTCCCTAAGCATGGGCTGGACCTACTGACTCGTTTCTAACCAATAGAATAAGGCAAAAGTGATGAGATGTCACTTCCATGATTATGTTAGAAAACACTGACTTACCTTTTTCTTCTTATATGTTTGTCCTGATGGACGGGCCAATCTGTCAAGGAACTGTAGGTGGCCTCCAGCCAACAGCTGGAAACTGAATCCTACTAATGTGCGCTTGGAAGTGTACCCTTCCCAGCAAAGCCTTCAGATGAGACCACAGCCCCAGTCAACACATTGATTTCAGTCTTGTGAGAAACCTTAAGGCAGAGTACCCAGCTAAACTGTGCCTGGATTTTTGATTTACATTAACTGTGAGAAAATAAATGCTGTTTCAAGTCACTAAGTTTGGGGATAATTAGTTATGCAGTAGTAGATAACTATATACAAGCCAAGTGATATCTCATCCCACTATCATGTCTACCATTATTTCTTAAAGTACTACTGCCTTAAAAATTCAGGGCAGTCCTCCTGGCCTGGGCATTTGGGGTGACAGAGTCAACTCTTTCTTAGAACTCTGTTGTATTTTAAGGACCAGAGGCAGGGAGATGCCTAAATAGACATTCACAGAAGATGTCCACAACTCGAGCCTATATCCAAGGAGAAGACTACAGCTCACCAAATCTCTGGCTTCTAGTGCCCTATAGTGCCAGTGCTGGGAGCTGAGGCTTTATTGCCTGGGGAGTGGGTGACCAACCCTCTGAAAAGTGGCCTGAGGCCAAGAGACACCAGTAACAGGAAGAAGATGGCTTGCACTGGGGCTGAATTCTCCTCTTTCATTTCTGGAGAATGGTTTATATTTTGGCCTAGGATGGCCACTGGGTTCCCAAATTCTGCTCTGAGCCTCTGAAACCAACCTGAGCTGTCTAAGCTAGAAGCCCTTGGCTGCCCTCCCTGATATCTCTCTGTTGCATTCCAGGCTCCTAACCTTGCTAGAGTGACCTCTGTCCAGAGATCCCAGGATTCATGACTCCAGAGTTCCTCAGTCAGAGCCAAGAAACAGAACTGCCCAGCAGGGGATGGGGCAAAGGCAAAGCCTCTTCCCATTCTTCCCCAGACTAGCTGTCTCCTTGGTAATGTTAAACACCCAACTGAGGCCTAAACCAGAAGAAAAACAAAGCATCCCTATTGAAAGAGTGCCTCCATCATTTCCATCCAATAGATGAGGTGGCTTCTCTGAGAGGATCTGGGAAACCAAAGACAAAAAAGACAAAGAGCCTTATGTCCTCATCTTCCGGCAGGCTGCTGGGTGGGTGGGTCTCAGGGTGGGTTGGGAGCTGCCTCTGCATCTTCAGTGCAGCCCCAGCCTCAGGAAAGGCATAAAAGATCCGTCCTCCCGGGCCCTTTTAGTTTGAGGCCCTTTCCCTCTCTTTACTTCTGTGTTGCAGTTCAAGGAGTTTACCTGGGTGAGCAGAGCCAATATGCCCTGGTGGGTCTGCAGAATCTGCCATCATATCACCCTTGTGTGATATAGGAGTCCCAGGGTGGGTTTCTGGCCGTCTCAGAAGGCCAACTTTGTAGCAAAGCAGTCCTGAATGACTTCAAAGAAGTGCTCTGGGGGCAACTTTGTGCAGTGAGAACAGAGGCACGGGAGTCAGACAAGCCCAGGACTAAATACATCCCAAGCCACCTGCAGTGTGCCCTTGGGTAAATTACTCACACCTTGTCCCCCTCAAGCCTCAGTTTCCCCATTTGTAGATGTGCAGTAATTTATTCACACTGCACCAATGCCCTACCTTGTAGAATTAAACAGGGTTGGGACTAGGGTAAGGTGAGCGAGACACTTGTCTTGGGCACAAAATTTAAGGGGGTGCCAGAAAGCTCAGTAGCCGACATAAATAATATTTTAATAGAATATTTTTAAAAATCAAAATTAATGCAAAAAAAAATCCACGATCAACAAAGTATCACAATTCTAAACAAAGAGGATCTATTCAATAAGTGGCTGTGAAGATTATGCTCAATAAGCTTTGTGAGATGCTTTCCAGGAGGCTGCAAATATGGGTTGTAGCTGCGTGAAGAGCCCCATCAGGCCTGCTCAGGTCCAAGTTCAAGTGCACCGTGCTGGCTTGCACTGTGTAGTGCAGTGGTTAGTCATATAGGCTTGGGGGTCCAGTAGACCCAGGTCTGAAAACTGACTTCACTACTTACCATCTCTGTGACCTTGGATGAGTTATTTTGTCACTCTAAGCCTCAGTTTCCTTATGTGTAAATTAGGGATAATCATAACACTATCTCCACCAAAAGGTTGTTGTAATGCAGGATGCCTGACCCATAGAAGGGGCTTCGTCATAGTGGCTGTCATTATGGTATCATTTAACAAATATCAGAATCAACATGAAAAATTCTCTTGGCTGGGCAGAGGATAAAACAGGCTGGCATTTTGTGGCTGTCTGCTCGCTGCCTTTGTGAGTCCTGCCGATAAGCAGCATCTGCCTGGCTTTCTTGTTAATCAAACACACAGCTGGCTTGGGAGCTGCTTGCCTGGAGCTGCCTTTGCTACTGTGTCTGCTGCCATCTGGATATCAGAGGGATCACAGAGAAGAGGCTGGGTGTCAAGGCAGGAACAGCTGGGGCAGAGGGCGGAGAGAGTCCCGGGCTGCAATCTGTTTGCTGCACGCTTGTTTGAGATGCATGGTGGTTGGCAAGGAACAAAATAGCATCCCAGGGCTACAGCCAGCCACTCTCTGCCTTTCTCCTTGGCATGCAGAGAGCATGGGGCTCTGGTCTGGTTTTGATCAGTGATCTGCTCCGATGGCTGATTTGTCCAGTTTGAGGAGAGCTAGGGGTGCAGGTGACCCCAATAGGACAAAGGAGGACACTTTCCAATTTATTTTGGGCAGGTTTTTTCCTTCTGATGCTTCTGACATCAGATGCGAGAAGAAACGTTTTGAACCAGGGTTATGTGTAGGTGACAGTATTAATTTGTTCATTTAGTAAGCCACAGACCTGTGCTAGGTACCAGAAGAACTAACTGATGGGGTGGAGAAGCAGCACAATAGCAGAGCACAGGGTTCGTAAACTTTAACGTGTGTCAGAATCATCGGGAGGGCTCATTAAAAACCAGAGTTCTGATTCAGTAGGTCTGGGGAGGGACCCAAGAATTCACATTTCTAACAAGCTCCCAGGTGCTGCTGCTGCTGCTGCTGCTGCTGCTGGTCTGAGTACGACTGACATTAGATATGTGCTGTGTAGTTAGACTGCCTGGGTTTGAGTTGAGACCAACTCAGCTACTTACTGGCTGTGGGGGGCCTTTGGCAGCTTAATCTCTCTGTGAATCGGTTTCCTTATCTGTAAAATAAGGACGAAAATAACAGCATCTAGTTCACGGGCTTCATGAGTTATGCATACAAAGCACCCAAAGCAGTGCCTAGAATATGGTAAGCCCTCAATATACATGAGCTATTATAATCTGTAATATGTTAAAAATTTTACAATGAATTATGACATGTGTGTTTTTATAAATAAACAAGGAAAGTGAGTAGCGAAAGGTCCCTATGGATTCATACATATACAAAATATTTGCATACAATTTCAAGGGGCCCATAGGCCCCCAGGAATTTCATCCTTCTTGATGCCCCTGGTTTTGTAGATTATAATAGGTATCGTTTTTGAGCCTCCTCTCTGTTGCATGAAGTGTGGCAGGTAATTGATATTCTAAATTATTTCATTTAGTTCGCACTCTAACTTTGTAAGACAGTCATTGTCATTCCTATTTCATAGGCAGAACAACCGAGGCTTAGAGAACTTGCCAAGTGAGGGTTAGAGTCAGGATTTGCACCCAAATCTGTCAGACTCTACGTCACATGGCCACTAGTCACTTCCTTAGAATGACCACATCACCAGTTTATCCAGAGGAGCACATTTAGCAGTGACCAAGTGATCAGCCCTATAGGGGAGAAATTAAAGGTTGTTCTTGACCTCAAAGAGCTTCTATCTAGTTGAGAAATTAAGGTAAACAGAAATCTGCAACATATTATATTATTGCCAGCAAATAATAGGTGTGGCAGAGCATTGATGTGATTCACCAGATATGCATATGATTTTCATATTTTCCAGTTTCCCTTGCAGTTGTATTAGGCTCATGTGACTGGGCTTTGGCCAAGGAATATTGGGCATCATATAAGTTACTTTCAGTCTTGGCCCTTATAAACATGTCGAATGGTCTCTGCTTTCTTTCCCTTGCCTTGTTGCAGTGATTTAGGAAGCCATGTGTTCCAGATGGCACAGTTCAAGATGGAGGAGAATTGCCCACCTGGTGTCAGATTGAGACAGGAAGGAGAAATGAACCTCTATGTGTTAAACCACTGAGATTTCTGGTCACTGCAGCATAGTCTAAGCCTCCTGACTAGTCAAATTGGATAGCCATAGTTGCATACTGAGGAGTTCTGAGAAGATTAGGGAGTCCTGAAATATTCAGGCCTTGAGTTGGCTACAGGCCCCATTCTAGACAAAGTGAGTCAAAATCTTTAGAGAAGGGTCACAGTACTCTTTATTTTTTAAGGTGATACTGAGGAGAGGCTCGTACTGTTGTCTGCTATGTCTTCCAGAGAATCTCTCAAGAGAGGGGCACCATCCCATGAACATCTAGAGAGCAGGCTCTGGGGTGGGACTCCTTGGGCTAGAAGCCTACCACCACCCCATTCTAGCTTTATGCTGGATAATTTAAGGATCTACTTTGTAAAGTTATTGTGATGACTAAATGAGAGTTGATGTATTCGTTGTCTATTGCAGCATAACAAATTACCCCAAAACTTAGTGTTGTCGACAAAAAGAGTCTAACACTGTAAAATATTTGAAGAGGCTTATTCTGAGACAAACATGAGTGACCATGGCCCATGATACAGCCTTCAGGAGGTCCTGAGAACATGTGCCCAAGGTGGTCGGGGTGCAGCTTAGTTTTATATATTTTAGAGAGTCATGAGACTTCAATCAAATACATTTAAGAAATACATTAGTTTGGTCTAGCAAGGTGGGACGACTTGAACCAGGGGCCTCCAGCTTATAGGTAGATGTAAAAATTTTCTGATTGACAATTGGTTGAGTTTATCTAAAGACGTGGGATCAATAGAAAGGAATGTCTGGGTCAAGATAAAATATTGTGGAGACCAAATTCTTATTTGCAGAGGAAGCCTTCAGATGGTAGGCTTCAGATAGAATAGGTTGTAAAATGTTTCTTATCAGACTAAAGTCTGTGTTGATGTTAATGCCAGAGAGGTATAATGAGATATATCCAACCCCTACTTCTCATCAAGGCCTGAACTAGTCTTTCAGGTTAAATTTTAAGAATGCCCTGGCTGAGGAGGAAGTCCATTCAGATGACTGGGGGCCGTAGAATTTTATTTTTGGTATGTGGTGCCATAAAACAGCCACCATTTACTATCTCATAGTTTCTATGGACCAGGAATTCAGGGGTGTTTCACTGGGCAGTTCTCACCTCTTGTGAGGGTGCTGTCACATACTCGCTGGTGCTGCATCATCTGAAGGCTCAAGTGGGGCTGGAGCATCCACTTCCAAGTTGTCTCACTCATGTGGCTGTTGGCCAGAGGCCTCATTTCTTTTCCACACAGGCTGCACCATGGGACCGCCTAAGTGTCCTCCCTGCATGGGGGCAGGCTTCCCTCAGAGCGAGTGATCCAAGAGACCAAGGGGGAAGTCGTGATGCACTGGCATCACACAGGTCAGCCCTGACTCAGTTTGGGCTGGGACTAAGCACGGAAAAGGATACCAGGAGGCAAGGATCCCTGGAGGCCATCTGTGAGGTTAGACAGCACAAGCTTTTCAAATATCAACTTATCTGATATATAATCTTACCCTTATCAACAGCATAACCATTTGATATCTGAAATGCTTCAAACCATGTCTGACATGGAATTACAACTCAGTAAACATTAGCTGTTTGTTATTACGAATAGAATGATCAGCAATCTCTATGGATTCCAGCTTTTCCACCATTTTATCCTCCTTCCCTCATTCCTCAACCACCCTCCCAGGTGGAGCCCAGCTGTATAAACACCTGTGCACCTGTTATGCCAGGCTGTGCACTGGGTGCTTGGCTCCCAGAAGGTAGGGGTCCACCTGGGCACCTCTTTGCCCCAGGGCAGAAAAACTCAAATAGAGACACAGAGGATGCTAGAAGCCAGGGAAGAAGAGGTTGAAAAATAATGAATGCTTACATGAGGGTGTCACAGTTAACAGGCTTGTTCGCCTCCATTATCCTACTAGAGAAAAAGTGGTGGAGTGGCTAAGAGCACACACTCTGCAATGAGATTGCCTGGGAGCAAATTCCAGTTCTCCTTACTAATTGTGCGAACTTGGGCAAGTTACATAACTTCCCCGGTGCCCAGTTTTCTGTGAAAAAAGGGAATAATAGTTCTCATTTTACAGGGTTGTTGTGTGAATGAAACAGTCTAAGCATTTAAAAGGCTCAGAACAGTGTCTGGCTCATATTGCTATTATTTTCTTTCTCATATCACCTGGGGCAGGGGGTGGGGGCAGTGGTTAAAGAGGAGATAAAGAGACAAGGGAATAAACAGATGCAGACACCTTAAAAATTCCAAGGCAAAGCTGGTGTTAAGACATAGCTCTCTAGGACTTTCCCCTAGAGTCTCCCTGGCTCAGTGGGTGCTGTTCACGCAGGGGAAAGCTTGACCGAGAGTGAGTCCATCACACTGTGAGTCACTGGGTCAGGGTTGCGCGCCCTCAAAGGCACCTGGCACGATTCTTGGCTGACTTCTTCTGTGACCAGGGCCTCTGATAGCCCTGTTCCCCTCCCTGCATGTTGTTTGTATCTTCTTTTCCTAGTTTTCTTTCTTTCAGATGAGCTCAGGGGCTCCTGAGCCGATCATGTCTTCCTTTGATGGATGGGTGGCAAGGGAGTAGGGCTGGGGCCAGGGGCCCATCTGTGGAGGGTGGAGGCAGATGGAGTGGGGCAAGGCAGCAGGCAGGTAGGAGAAATCAAAGGGCTTCACATCAAAGAAAGAGAAGACAATCAACTGGAGTATTCTCTGTCCTCTGACATTGGATCTGAGCTCTAATTTGTGAATCTTAGTTAAATTTTGAAAACCAAAAGCAAGGGGCTGCTGGACCTCCTGCCTAACAAAAGTGTTTGTTGAAAAGATTCAGAACCATGACAAAGATATAGCTCCCGCAGAGCTCTAAAGAGAAGGGAATTCAAGCTCCAGAAGGTGGGGACCCCACAGTGAAAATGACAAACAGGGTTCACACTCTCCTAGAGCTCATCTTCCAGTGGGAGTACACAGACAATGCCAAACAAGATCATTTCAGCGAGTGTGATATGTAAAAAAGATGCTCTGTGACTTTGGGTTGAGTGGTCAAGGAAGCCTCCCTGAGAAGGTCACACTGGGGCTGAACCCTGCGCAGCCACATGTGGATCCAGGGAAAGTGTGTTCTAGGGCGACCAAAGAGCTGGTGCCAAGGTCTCGTGCAGAAGGGAGTTCAATGTGATTGAGGAACAGAGGGAGGTCAGCGTGCCTGGGGAAAGTGCAGGGAGGAGAGGGGGCCCACTGAGCCGGGGAGGCTGGGACAAGGAGTGCAGGTGTTATGGTGAGCCTCGTGGCAGGTTTTAAGTGTAGGAGTGATGACATCTGATGGGTTTAAAGTGACCACTCAGCCATCCGGCACAGAATGGATTTCAGGGGACAACAGAAGGGGTGAAGCCTGTTAGGAGGATGTCAGGAGTCCAGGTGAGGGCTACACCTAGACTAGTGTGGACAGTGGAACTGAAGGGCATGGCAAGTGGACCCACATTGTGAACAGAGAAGAGAACCGCTCTTTACAACTCGTGAGGGAGCGATCACAAAGGAGCCTCACTTGACGGTGCCACAGGGTGGGGCTCTGAGGAAAGGAGGCAGATCACAGCCAGGTCTGCACTGTCTAGGATAAAAAGGGTTTGGGAAGAGTCCCTGATTCCAGCCCCATTCCTAGCATGAGTGAGTTTCTTTTATCCCAGGACTCAGCAGATGGGAGGGCAGGCGACTTACCCCGGGACTGGGCAGCTGATGGCGGGCCTTCTTTCCGGACTAGTGCTCCCCCTGCAGGAATCACTGAATGCATAGCTTAGAAAAGTGAGACGCTTCAGGGGGTTTGGAAAAGGGAAGTGCATTGGATGAGGCCAGGACACGTGTGTCATGAGGCCCAGAGTTCTGTGTTGTGGTAGCCTCTGAGCCCTGGCAGCTCCAACCCTGGGGAGGACTATCTGTGCAGCTTCCACTGTTCGTCTGGATGGAGTACACAGCTTCTGCAGGTGCTCCATCTTCGTCGGCAGCAAGGTTCAGAGGGAAAAGGTCCAGGACGAAGCTTAAGGAAGGACAGGTCAGCAGGGACCCACTTCTTACTACTCTCCCCCAGCTGGCCAGGCTCCCAGCAGCCCCACCTCCAGCAGGCAGGAGCAGCGGGGGACTGCTGGGCTGGAGACGGAATGAAGGTGCTGCAGCGGGGGACTGCTGGGCTGGAGATGGCATGAAGGTGCTGTAGAGGCACCCCTGGGAACCACTGTGCTGGTGGAGAGGGACAGAAAAGAGGAGAAAGGGCTTCAGAACAAACGCAGACCACTCAAGACTTGGTTTTCCCTGGGGCAACCTCCCAGACCTAAGTCCATTCACTCACTCACCAATATTTGAGACACCAGTGATACAGCCAAGAGGTAAAATGAGGAAAGAAGTGGGGAAGGAAGAAAAGAAGGGAGGGAGGAAAAAGAGAAAGGGATGGAGGAAAAGGGCACAGGCCCCGCCCTTATAAAACTCACAGCCTAGTAGAGAAAAAAACAGGAATCAAACAATTACAGGCCCATGAGTTGGAGGTTCCAGCCAGACTGAATGAGCGTGAATTCCTGCAGTCAGTTCTGAGCCCTTCACTGTCTCCTCTGAGCCTTTGAACGTGCTGTCCCTCTGCCTGGCCGTCTTCCCTGTGTCCCTCCCTCCTTTATCAGGGGAGGGAGCAGAACTGAGGCTGGGCCAGTAGGACATGTTCACTGGGGTAGCTAAAGGCTCAATTGAGGTCTGAGGAGGGGAGACTAGCAGGGCAAATAGTCCTGCCCCTGCCATCCATAGACGCTTCTCATTCAGAGGGACCATGGCCTGGGGGGCTTTCTTGTGATGACCCTCAGCTGAGATATAAGTGGGACGGGGTTTCCTGTCCCTATGGCAGGTGCCATATGGCATGTGCCTCAACCTTTCACCAAGGACCAACCATGTGCCAAAGACTAAGCACTGGGGGATAGACGGTGAACGAGACTGGTGTGGCCCCCCACCCTGCTCTCAGACCTGCCGATCTCCAGGGTTTGTTCTCTTGAGACTCCTGACGCTGCCTGGCCTGAGTCAGAACTAGCGATTCCTGATCTCTGCATATCCCTTCCCAGCCATCCAAGACAGCAAGAGCTATTACTCTCTGGCTAACTCTTACCTATGCTTCCAGTCTCAGCCAGATGTCATGTCCCCAGCTCAGCCTCCCCGCGGGTCCCTTGACATGCTCCACAACCCCTGTACCTCCCCATCATTGCCCTGGGCCAGAACGGGCTCTGAGTGTGTCTCAATAGAGAAAAAAAAAACCTCTGAGATCACAATACCACTTCGGCTTCTTAATTTTCTCTCCAATCTTTGGGGGGCCAGTGCCAACCAGGCCTTGAAGACTGATATTCCTCTACGCGATGAGAGATGCTTGCCTTCCTCTCTGGACTCTTATGGGACCAGCAAAGGGGATCCAGCCTTTCTTGTCATCAGAAGGCATGAGCTATAAATGTGATTCCCCAACCTGGCTGTATGTGCGACACTTGGGGAATTCCTAAAAATACAGATGCCTGGGACTCTAACTCCAAAGACACTGCCTCAGCAGATCTGTGCTGAGATCTGGGCATATACATTTCTTGGAACTTTCTCCAGTTTCCTGTACAAATCTACCTATTGCAGCAGCATTTGTAACAGCAGCAGGTTGGTAACAGCCTAACTGTCCACCAATAGGAAACTGGTTAAATAAATCATAGTCCCTCCAGACAATGGTATTCTGTGTGCCCTAGAAAGGAATGAAGAAGCTCTTAAGTACTGATAGAAGGAGACCTTCAGGATAGGTTATTGGGTTAAAGAAAAAAAAAAGCAAGGTATATAACATATACTATTTTTTCATCAAACTTTAATCAAACTTTTTCTGTAAAGAGCCTGATGGTAAATATTTTAGGATTTACAAGCCATGTATAACCTCAGCCTGGAGGCGCTGATGTGGCTTCAACAGAATAAACCTGTAAATGGAGTGGATCACAGAAAACTGAGGTGTTAGTCCTGAGTGGCCACTGGAGAAGACAGGCACCTGCGTTAGGACCCTCGGATGGAGGCTTCTGAAGAACCTACAGAGGCACCTGATGTTAAAGCACTAGCTTTTACCATTCTCAACCCCTAGAGCCAGAGAATAACCCTACAAAGCCAGCCAGCTATCCCTCCCCACTGTCCTCCCCACTCCAACCTTGCCCGGCCACCTGGAATAACATGCATCCCCCCTGCCACGAGATAGCCTTTTGATGTTACCCCCTCCTGAGCCTCCTTCTTTCTTTCCCTCCTCTATTTCCAGCTGCTCCTAATGTCACAAGGCTCCCAGACATCTACCCAGCCTCCTTTGTCTCTGACTGGTCTCGGTCCATCTGGGGCAGCCATCCTTCTCCTTGTTCCTGGAGCTCCCAGCTTTAGATCACTGGCACTCCTGGGGGGCCATCTCGTCGATTTTGACACTTTTATCTTCTGAGGATGATCCTTTTCCACACTGTAACTTCCCAGCCCTGAATTTGTCCAGAAACCGAAAACCACTGGACTTGGGGCCAGACCTAGCTGTGACCTCCAGGAAATTATTTCTCATCTCCAAGGCTCTGTTTCCTGATCTGAGGAAGTGGAGATAATAAAACCACCACTGAGGGATATGAGGATTCAAAGACCTAGTGTGCATGCCCGCCAGATGCTTTGTGTGACAACTTCTGGTGCCCAGTGTGAACGTGGAGATACTTTGCCCTCTCAGCGGACTCATCTCAGTGGATTAATCAGAAGTGCACACAGCTTTTGGGGTTTGCTGTGGAGAAGCTCGTGCTGTTTGGAAGGACTGTGGTTCGTGAAAAAGCCCCTAGATACCCTCAGCTCCTCCTACCCTATCCCTGCTGCAGAGGCTGAATTTATATCTGTGGTCAGGGCTGAGCCCGGAGGTCTATACCCAGAGCCGCACACCTAGGAATCGAGGGAACACTCTCTGAGGAAGCTGACTTAGAGACTCGGAAGTGCCTTCTTCAATCCTGGCAGCTGCCTGGTGCTGCTGGGCTTGGGAGGATTAGAGCAAGAAACCAGGGGCTGAGCACAGTGGCTCACGCCTATAATCCCAGCACTTTAGGAGGCTGAGGCAGGAGGGTCGCTTGAGCCCAGGAGTTTGCAACCAGCCTGGGCAACAAAGCAAGACTGCATCTGTACTTTTTTTTTTTTTTTAATCAGCTGGGCTGTTGTGGTGTGTGATACTTGGGAGGCTGAGGTGGGAGGACTGCTTGAGCCCAGGTGGTTGAGTCTGCAGTGAACCCAGATTACACCATACTCCAGCCTGGGCAACAGAGTGAGACCCTGCCTCAAAAAAAAGAAAGAAAGAAAGAATAAAAAAAGAAAAAGAAAAGGAAAGAAACCCTATCCAGACACAGAGCCACTGCAAAGAGCCAGCAAAGATGTTTAATCTGTCAGATACGTTTAGCAGTGGAGGGAGCAAAACTGAGGCTGGGCCAGTAGGACACGTTCACCAGGGCGGCTGAAGGCTCAGTTGAGGTCTGAGGAGGGCAGACGAGTGGGGCAAATAGCCCTGCCCCTGCCATCCATAGATGCTTCTCGTTGAGAGGGACCATGGCCTGGGGGGGTTTCTTGTGATCTCGATGACACTCAGCAGTGACATGAGTGGGACGGGGTTTCCGGTCCCCATGGCCTGTGCTTCCCCCCAACCTTTCACCAAGGACCTACCATGTGCCAAAGACTAAGCACTGGGGATAGAAGGTGAACGAGACCGGTGTGGCCCCCAGCCCTGCTCTCGGATCTGCCAATCTCCAGGGTTTGTTTTCTTGAGATTCCTGACGCTGCCTGGCCCGAGTCAGCACTAGGGATTCCTGATCTCTGCATATACCTTCCCAGCCATCCAAGACAGCAAGAGCTGTTGCTTCTCTTCTCAAATTTCTCCCTTGGCTTCTTGATTCAGAGTTTCATCCCAGCTATGGTTTAAAAAACAAACAGCAAACAAACAAACTAACCACACACTGAAACAAACCTCAGACTGCACAGAATGGAGGCACTGGCTGGAATCATAAAGATCATTTGTTCAATGTCCCTTTTTCTCACTGCCAGGCCAGTGCTCTTGTCTGCACCATGGAACCCATTATGGCTTGAGCCTTTCCAGATTGATTCCCCATAAACCTAATGAGGACATTGGAAAGGTGGGCTGAGGTAAGGTCGTGAAGAAACTCTAATGGAGCCCTATGGAGTTTGGAGTTTTGACAGCATACTGGGGACAATGGGAAGCCATTGACAGAGAAAAGCAGGACAGTGCCATGATGCATCTTCCATTCATTTACTACATTCAGTTAGCAAATATTTACTGAGCAGGTACTCCGTGCCAGGCTATGGGGATATAACATCGAACAAGATAGACAAGTTGCTCATCTTCATGTCTCCAGTGGGGAGACAGACAACGACCATGGTAAATAAATTAGAATGCACATCAGTTCACTGAATTAATAAGACTTTCCATGGAGTGGAGTGGTAGGGGGCAAGAAATGAGCAGGATGCTGTGATTCAGAATAAAAGAAGGAATCCTCTTTAGAGAGCATGGCTTGAGAAAGTTTCTCTAAGAAAGTGATCTTTTAGATGAGTCTTTAAAAAATGGGAAGAACCCAGTCTTTTCAAGAGCAGGGGAAAGAGCGTTACAGTTTGGAGCAGGGCGAGGGGTGGGTGGGAGATGCAGTGAGTGCACAGGCATTGCGGCTGGAAAGACTCTGGAGGACTCTTGGAACTGAAGGAAGGTTGGTGTGAATGGAGTGCTGAGGAAAGTGTTATGAGCTCAGGAGGCAGAGGGTGTCAGATGTCATCATGCTTAGAGGCTACCACAGGTGAGAAATGGCAGTGTCATTAACCAAGGTGGTGCAGAGATGGAGAGAAATGGACCAATGTGAGTATATTTTGGAGAGAGAACCAGCAAGTCTTGCTAATGGATTAAATGGGAGGAAGGTGGGTGCAGCAGCAGGCAGAGAAGGAGGCAGTGATGTTTCCCACATCTCTGGTTGGAGCTGTTATTTACTAAGAATGGAGAAGCCTGGGAAGGTGGGACCAGGTTTCGGGGGTAAAACCAGATCAAGTTTACTTTCTGGAAAGCACTGAGAAGGCTGGACTTGGGGAGGACAAGGCCAGTGCAGGGCGCCCTTCGGAGGCTAATCCAGTATTCCAGGTAAGAGATCATGATGAGGATAGGCTAAGGTGGTGAAGAGGGATGAAGGGAATACCCATGTCTCTGCTAAACAAGCAAAGAGAAGAGTTTCCCACTGCTTCAGATGCTATGAATTTCATTTTGTGAGATGGCTCAACAGACCAACCAGAGGGAGGAGTTCTTTTTGGATAAGGTTGAAATGAAACCAACATATGGAGAGGAGTAGAGGCAAATGATGTGGAAAATGCGGTCACGAGAGACACCAGGCAGAGACTGCAGCAATGCAGTGTCTTCTGCAGCTGGCTGTTTGACATGGGAGAGAGGAGTCTGGATTCACCATCTGTGCCAGGGAGAAAGCCATCCTAGGAAACCAATGGCCGGCAGCCATGCCCATGCACCCTGGATGACCATGGGGGTTCCCTGGGGCTCTGCAGCCCGGGTGACTTTCTTGGGAGGTTTGGGACAAGCATTCAGAGGCTGTGGGCATAGCAGGCTCTGGGATTTCTGCCCTTGATGCCACCGTTACCCAGACCCCTAGAGCTGGGTCCCAGATGGTGCAGCTGAGATGAGCTCTCTTCTCCTTAGCCTCACTGTCCTCCAGCAGTGCCCCTTCCAGCCTCTGAGATTAGCAAAAGGCAGTGGCTGGTGGCACTGACTGAGTGACCACTCAGTCAACTCTAGTCCCTGTCAGGATAGCCATGTTTTTCATTCATTTGTTCATTCATTCCTACATGCATTCAGTAAATCCTGACCGAGTATCTGTGACTGCAGGCACTGTCCCAGGCCCTGCCCTCGAGAAAACACAGATCGGGAATTGGACAATGCGGGCTACCAAGCCCTCTCATTCCCTTCTTCCTCATCCTGTCACTGCTTCTGGTCCTTGAGGCCCAGAGCTGACCCAAATCATTACCCAGGGCCCATTCCAGCCCTTAGCCCTGGCACTGCTGATTCTAAGTCCATTTCTTAATTTTATTTCATGAGACTAAAATGTCGTCAGAAATCAGGTTGTAAAGGACACTGAATAATATTTTTCTGAGTCTGGGCTTTATTCTGAGTATTTGTTTGAGTATTTTAGGCAGGAGAGTGACATTAGATTTCCATTTGCAAGACACCTGCAGCAATGCGGAGGAAGGATGGGAGGCGGGGAGAGACGGATGGCACGATGGGAGGCAGGGAACTAGTTTGGAGGCCTTTGGACTCGTCCAGATGAGAGGTGACAAGGACTCCTTGCCATGTCCCCCCCACCCAACCCCATCACATGAAACCTACTCTCAGAAAAGAACAGACGAGTCCTCTGATGTGTGGAAGGGCTCAACCCAGTGGAGGCAACTGTGTACATATTTGAAGTTCAACCAACATTGGGCATCTTTTATTTCTCAGACTCCTTCATGTACAATGAATCCCCTCCAAGCTGCATTGCCCGGAAAAAATACTTTCCATCTCTCTCTTTTAGAGATGAAAAACTGAGACTTAGCTCTAAGCAGACCTAAATTTGAATCCTGGCCCCACCACCTGTCCAGGTGTAAAAAGTTCCACTGTGGACTGACTGCGGGACTTGCATGGTTGCCATGAGCAAAACCTGATCTGGAAGAGTTGTATCTAATGGGCCCTAATGGTGGCATTTCAGAAGCACTGAGGAGACCCTGGGGGCTTCTGCAGCTGGGTCTGGGGAGCAGGGTTGAATGGGTGCCCTGGGTGGGCCTGCCTTGCCTGCTCTGTCTTCTGCCTTCTCTGCCTATGTTGCCCAGGGCCTAAGTGAGAGAGTTCTGTAGGTGAAGGGTCTGGGCCTGAGCTTTTCTTTTGCAGGAAGCTTCTCTCTTTGTGGGGTTCTAGGAGAGGCCTGCCCACTACCCCGCCTTCCCTCAGCTTTCCTGGTCTTTGTTCCGATTTTAGGCCAGGGTGGGAAGATAAGGAGGACGACTGCGCCATCTGCTGGGCATCTTGGGCAAGCTCCAGCTGCGCCCAGGTGAGGTTTGGCTTTTGCGCATGAGAACCTTGGGTCACCAAACAGGGTATGGCCCCTTGACCAATGATCTCTTTTATAGAAGTAGCCCCAGGGACTTCCAGTTCAGCTGATGCCAGGAAACTCTCGGTACCCACAGAAGCTGCCCATTATCTGTGCGCTCAGGTGTGGGGAACAGAAAGGTGAACAGTGTGTGGGGGAAGGCACAGGCACAGACGGTTAAAATGCAGTGTGCTGAGGGATGATGGAGAAAATGCAGGTGGAGAAGACAAGCCAGTTAATTTGACTTCCTGGGCCCATTAGGTGCTGCTCCTGAATCCAGAAGCATGAATAGGAATTAGGCCAGGATTAAGGGAAGGCATTCCAGAGAGAGGGCATGGCGGGGCAAAGCCCTGGTGACCATGCTGCCACCTCTGCTCAGGCCCAGGGCTAGTGCCTCTTTCCTGCCCTACTCCAGCAGTTGGAGACTTTGCTGACCCCTTGGAAGTGCTGGTCCCTGAACTCTACAGTGGCAGGAGCTCAGAAGATCCACGTCTGCCCCTCCACTTACCACCTCAGCAGCAGCTCCTTCCTACCCTCATCCAGAGTTCCCAATCCCTACCTCTTCCTACCCAAGCCAAATAGTGTGGTTGGGAGACCCCTATGAACAAATCTCCCACACTCACAGACTCGAAACCAATAAAAGCCAGAAATCAATGGTGGAGAATGAAAGCAAGGTGGAGAATGATGAAATCACCAGTTGGTGAATTAGGGCCCAGCTGAGGTCGATTTAGGACAAGCAATTCAAGTGAGCGTGAATTCTATCAGTCTGCTATTCTATTGCATTCAATCTAATTCAGGCATGGTTTACTACACAGGTCAAATCCTGTGAGTTTGTGGAAAAAGTGGGATGCAAAGGGACATTTATGGGGCAATCTACTGTGCGCCAGTCACAGTGGAAGCTAACATGGATACTGAGTCAATGAGACATGGTCTCTGTCCTCAAGAAGCACTCACATCACCACCTGCTCCTCCCCACCACTGCATAGTTCCTTTCTGTTCTTTTCTATTCCTTCAGAAAACCTGCTTCTGGGAAAGCCACTGATAAATTAAGCCACACTGAGCTGTAGTCAGCTGAGTGGGTGTTTATGACCGTACCTGTGAATTGTCTCTCACTATCTACTCTATTTCAGTAAAATACAGAAACCCACTGGCTCATTCTCCTGCCCTCCCCCACCCCAACGTGTTAGCTACACACAAGACCATCCAGCAGAGACTGTATTTCCCAACCTATCTTGCAGCTAAGTATATACAGATCATGTGATTGAGGCCAGTGGGATACGAATGAAAATAATGTGGCAACTTCTGGGGTATACCCTCCTCCTCCTCATCCTCTTCCCCTTCCCTCTTTCCCATGGCTGGGATATAGACTTGGAGGGTGATGGGGCACAGGCTTTGCTCGCAGCAATGAGGGCAATGCTTGGTGGTTGGTGAAACAAGGTGGAAGGATTCTGAGTCTATGAACCAGAGCAGAACCATCCTACCCGCTCAAAGCCCCTACCAGCTCAAACTTTTGCATAGAGAGAAACTTCTAAATTCTTTAATCCATGGAAGCTGAGCTTTTGTTAAAGCAGCCAAATCAATATGCTAATACAGTGACTCTTGATCCCTGATGTTTAATAAGCAAATAAGCAAAAATATCTTGAGTAAAAGCTTTATCAGAGTTCCTGAAATTCTAACCAGAGGCCATCCCCTGAGCTGGGGATCCAGCATGTGTATAACAATGACCCCATGCCCTCTGATATCCCAGGGCATCTCTCAAATCCTTTATCATTCAGTTTGTTGGGACAGTATTGTATTTTACTGTGTGGTATGAGTGCTAGGTCATACGGCTAGTTCAACATTGATAACAATAGCCAAGAAAGTTCCATTCTTCTGCTTGTGGGTCTATGCAGTTTACTGTAAATTATGAGATGCATTACTTAAGTAGTTATCTTATCTCTACTTACAGATGAGACCTAAAAGCCCATTAGAGACTTTCCCAAGGGCCTGAGGCTAATAGAAACTCAGCCTCTCAGACTAACCTTCAAGAGCTCTTGACACTTCCCCAAATAAAGAACCATTCCCTCTCCTTAGAGTTTAGGGTCCTCTGACACCAACCAGGAATACTATTAGAAAATCTTATTTTTTCTTTCTTAAAGTACTTGTAAAAAGGACAATTAAATCACAGAAATGTGAGCACCAAATAAAGAAGGAAGTTGTGCAAAGGTCAACATTATGCTGGTAAGAGAATGTTTAGGAATGATCAATATTTGGAAGCCAATGGTCACAGGTTCACAATTGTTCTTGTAAATGTTCAACCACTGGAAAACTTTCAAAATGCCAGGTAGCCGATGGTTTCTAGATTAAAATATTAAAAAATAATAATTTTTTAAAAAACTGTCACTTCTGATAACATCTCAGCTTACTGAACAAAGTAATGGAGAGCCTCTCGCACCACGCTGGACTTGTTTCCTGGAAATTTGTAAATACCAGACCACAGAGCTTGACTAATGACTATTGGACATGGTGCCCACTGTGTGTGTTTAGATAATTGGCTTGTGTGGGAAGAACCCAAATGTTTGATCCTCGTGCCAATTTGTCTCTGGACCTAAAAATCACCAGAAAAGGGAGGCAAAGGAAAATGACCATGATCCAGATGGAGATGGTAAGGCAGGACTGATGACAGAGTGAGCCGAAAGTTGCCAAATTAAGGGGAAATTTAGGTGATCTGTAAAGAATCATGAGTTTTCTCTTCCCCAGAGTGAGGCAGGAATGGAGAAACCATGGGCTTTTGAGTTGAAAGCCCCAGATACAAGTTCCAGCTCAGCCCCGGACTACTCTGAGCTGACTTCTCCTCAGTAAAATGCACAAATACTTGTGAATGGATGCTCCAATAACCTCAGAAGGTTGTGTGAAGAGGTAAGATGATATCTAAGAAAATGTTTCAAGTTCTCTCATGTGCCACACAGGTGAGGAGATTTATCATTATGAGAAAAAAAGCTGAAATGGGGTGTCAGGGCATGTATTATTACAATTCTTTTTTATTTTTATTTTGAGACAGGGTCTCACTCTGTCACCTAGGCTGGAGAGCAGTGGTGCGATCTCAGCTCACTGCCACCTCGATCAAGCTCAAGCAATCCTCCTACCTCAGCCTCCTGAATAGCTGGGACTACAGGCACACACCAGCATGCCCAGCTGATGTTTGTATTTTATGTAGAGACAGAGTTTCACCATCTTGCCCAGGCCAGTATCAAACTCTTGGCCTCAAGTCATCTGCCCGCCTTGGCCTCCCAAACTGCTAGGATTGCAGGCGCAAGCCACTGCACCCGGCCACAATTCTTTTGAACAATTCTTCTTCTTTTTGCTTAAGCAAAAGAGGAATCTTTTGGTTCCAATGACAGGTGTCAGTAGTCATCAGAACTAATCACAAATATCCCACTTCTCTTCCGTCCTGGCACATGGTAAGATTCAGCTTCTCTGCCCTTTCATGGTTAGGTGTGCCCATATGATTTGACTGTTACTTCTGGGCAGGAGCTTTAAGATCACAGGTGCAATTTGCCATAGTCCCTTTCCCTGCCTTGGTGATTGTGGAGGCATGTGTTGAGATGAAGCTTCCATCATCCTGGGCCCTTAGTGATTACAGTGAGCAGAATACCCGCCCTCCTCCTCCAACCTGCAGTGAATGTGCAGCATTGGCAAAGAAACTTTAGTTGTGTAAAAAGCCACTACAACCTTGGGATTGTTACTGCAGCATAACCTTGTATTGAGTATATGTTCTTATTTTCTGTATTCTTTGTGCTCTAGCATTTGGGTCCTTCATCCAAAGAGGTTGCCCCATTCAAGGCTAGCAAATTCCTAGAGAGAGAGAAAGAGAGAGAGCGAGCAAACAATTCTCCTGGGAGCATGCCTTTGATGTACAAACCAGCCAATCCGGAGCCCACATTCCCAACCATCTTCTTCTTTTTAAAACCAAACTCTCACACACCAAGCCAATATCCCCTCTGCCCTAAGTCACCCTAGGGTCAGACAACTAGGGACCATCCCTATGGCCCTGAACCCATCCAAATTATTCAAACTATCCAACCCTAAACTTAGCCAGCATATGTACCTTGTCTTAACCATTCCTTCCTATGAAAACCCCAATAAAGGCTTGGGGCCATGCTCTCCCCTCTCCCCTCTCCCTGCCTCCTGACCAACGCTTACCCTTCCGAACCATGTGGCCCCGTGTGCCACACCTCCTGCTTCTAGAGCTCTGTGAGCACAAACTTCTTCCTTCATGATAATCGTTTCCACGTCTGTGTGCCTTATGTCTTACCATTCCTGATTAAAACAAATCCTGAGAACAACTGGCACAGGGAGCAGGGTGGTTTGATGCCAGATGGAATGTCCTTAGACTGATCTTGACTTGCTGCCTGCTCCTGACAGACAGCAGCCACTGCTTGGCAAGGCACAGCTGAGAGTGGAGTGCTCAGGCTTCCTGCTTGATGGCTACTGCATTGTGTTGTGTTGTCAGGTGTTGCCATTAATTCCCAACTTGAAATTGCGACGCTCGCTCGAGAAGCTGAGTCCCGGAGCTGCCTCACAGGCTGGTGTCATGTGTCTGGGACTAACCTATTTCTCCACCGTGGTGGAACGCCCAGGATTCAGGACAGAGTGCCTGGGGTTATATAAGTAATTGGCTACATTTGTTTCTCAAAAGGTCCCTCTGAAGGGGACCAGGAGTGACTGACTACCCTCCTCGTGCCGAGGGCAAGTCTGATCCACTGACTGAGGAGCACTGACAACACTGGGGTCATCAGAGTCATTTAGATGAAAGTGCCTAGTGTCTAGGATGTGATAGCTCCTGAGGACACTCATAAACCACTTCCCTTTTCCCTCTGGGCTTTGCTGAGTCAAATTTCAGCCTCTTCCTTGGAGTACTGCGGGAGCACTTGTCGGAACGCTTGCTCCTTGCTCGTGCATGTGTTGAGGGCCATTCATGGGGTCTGCGTGAAGGGCTCCTCCAGGGATCATGGCATCCCACAGATGTTCAGATCACACACTTCTCTGCTGTTGTCTGATTGCTGCTGTCATGATTAGTTCCCAGCCCAGGGGTGAATAAGTCCCCTCCCTAGAGACGAGGGACTCAATGTTTAGTGATAAACGGGAAGGAAAAAGAGCATCTGTTTCCAACTTCCCCAAAAGCCCCAAAGAGATGGTCCTTCCCCATGTGGCCCTACGCGGCATGCCATGCCTCCTGTTTCTAGGGTTCTGTGAGCACAGACTTCTTCCTCATGACGATCACCTCTGTGCCTGTGAGTCTTACCATTCCTGATTAAAACAAATCCTGGGTACACCTTAACACAAGCCTGGTCCGTCCTGATGAATACACAAGGAGGAAGAGTGGGATTGGCATCACGCACCGAGATTTTCTCATCTTCCCAACCTCTGGGGTCTAGATGGCCTCTCCAACTGCAGACGAGCTTTCGGTGTGGCAGGAAGATGGACTTCATCATCACTGGCCTGGCTGTCAGAGCCTAGAGGCAGGAGGTGGTCTCAGAAATTACAGCAGAGAAAGCCCCAGGGACAGACTCAGATTGGCTGATTGGAATCATGAACATTCATGAGACAATCGCTGTGGCACATGCATTTGATCAGGATTGAGGCAGATGCTGACCCCTGTTGGTGGGTGGCTGGGTGGGATGTGCTGGGCAGCACATTGTCCTTCTGTGGATGATCATTGTCCTTCTGTGGATGGAGTTTGGACATCCAAACCTTGCCACACCCTGAGGAAGGACAGTTTGTATACAGCTGCTTCACCACACAAAGTACTACTGGGAAACCAGACAAGCAGTGAATGAGCCAACTTCCTTTGAGATCAACAGATAAGAGCCAGGAGGCCCTTCTGAGATAGGGCCAGGCCAACCAGAAATACGGTATCTACAAACAATCCATCATCACTAACAGAGGAAAACAAATGCCTTAAATGAACACGAGGTGAAGGGTAGCAAAGATTTATTGACTTTTCCAGTTATTTATCAAATGCCCTCTGTGTCATGTACCCAGATGGCTCTATTCGGACAGATCTGGCTAGAGGAAATGTCCAACTGCCCAGACACCTATACTGGGCTTCTTGCTTCAAGTAAGTTTCTTATGGATGCCCATGGGAGGCCAAGAGGAAGGTATCTGAGATCTCTCTCTGCAGGTCATGGGGAATGGAAGGAAAGGAGAGGGGTAAATTTTGTGACAAGGCTCAGCTAAACTGGAGGGTATGACCAGGGGCTCTCAACTTGGAAGTAGTGGGCTGGCTTCTGGGGTCCTTGACCTCTTGTCATTGCATGCAAAAAACTGAATGTTCATTTCCTATAGCAGATAAAGAAGAGCTTGGAATTTTTTTTCCCTTGACCTTCCTGGTATCTCACTGGGTAGGCAGACATAAGATCTCTCATCTCTACTTCAGTTTCAACATTTTCCAAATGGCGCTAGTCACAGAATTACATGTTCCTTGCAAAGTCCTGTGTTGTAAAGAGAAGGCTAGAGAAATATGGGTCCACCTCTTAATGAGACCATTTACCAGCAGATGACTCAATCTCAATGAGCTGGTTTCCTGGTCAATAAAGGGAGGATGATAATACTAATTCTCACACCAACTCTGTTATAGTAGATGAGACAATAAATGCACCAAGCTTTCTACTCTCATCCATTAATAATCAAAGCCTTTCCTATTAGTTGTAACAGTACTAAGTGTTTTTAGGTGCATTATATCATTTAATTTTCACAAAAGTCCTATCAAGTAGGTACTACTATTATATTCATTTAATTTAGGAAAAAAGTACAAAGTGGGTGAAAATTGAGATTTAGAGGTCAAGTACCTTACCACTGAGAAGCAGAGCTGGCTTCTGACCTTGGCTGCCTGACTCCTGAGAGCGTATTCTTAATCTGCGGATTTACCTCCTCCATTCACTCCATACACAAACTAGCAAGAGAAGCTGCCAAAACAAAGCACTCCAAGAGCAGGCTGCAAGCTGCTGCCACGGGGATGATCTGGAGAACCAAGGGGGAATCTTCACACATGGAGTCCCTGTGAGGTATGAGGCACATGACAGAGATGATCTCATTTGGTTAAACTTGAAGGAGTGCCTTCATCATAGCTCTTGTAACAAGCACATACTGATGACTGGCCTTGCTTCCTTTTTATTCTTATTTTTTATCTATTTTTTTGAGACGAGTCTCTCTCTGTCGCCTAGGCTGGAGTGCAGTGGCACGATCTCGGCTCACTGCAAGCTCTGCCTCCCAGGTTCATGTCATTCTCCTGCCTCACCCTCCTGAGGAGCTGGGACTACAGGTGGCCGCCACTGCGCCTGGCTAATTTTTTGTATTTTTAGTAGAGACAGGGTTTCACCGCGGTCTCGATCTCCTGACCTAATGATCTGCCTGCCTCGGCCTCCCAAAGTGCTGGGATTACAGGCGTGAGCCATTGCGCCTGGCCACCTTGCTTCCTTTTGTTCTACGTAACAGGTGAAAACACAGAAGGTGGTGCAATTCATTTGCCTGATTTCATGTCACACCATGGGTCAAGGGCTTAGCTGGGAATTAGGAAGTTGGGATCATCTTTAAAAACTAAAGAAAGTACTGGCCAAAGGCTTCAACTTGGGGACAAAAGAAGCTACAAAAATCATGGAAGTTTTAGAACTGTTGTTTATTTCCAATTATTTCTACTTATTCACCTAGGAGTGGCTGCATTAGATGAAGGAAGAGGGCCCTGGTTTCATGAAGAAGGGAATTAGCACCCATTTCAGACTTTCTACACTGAAGAGGGGTTCCAGTATGGTGGAGGGGGCTCAGGGAACACTCTGGATGGACCATGCTCTGTGGGCTCTGCCTGGCTTCCCTGACAGAGGAGCGGGAACTGCTGGCATCACCTGTCTGATTCCCTCCATGTGTTCTGGGATTGGAAATGAACTAATTAGAGCTAATGTTGGAAATAAACTTATTGGATAGGCTGCATGATTTGGGCCTGAATTTCCCAAACAGCTATGCAGAGGCAGCTGACGACGCAAATGTTCCCTCACCCTGCCATGGTGGTAATTAAGTTGCACTCAGGAGCTTTTCAAAGATGGGCCTTCTGCTCTCCAGCTTCAGAAAGAGAAAGAAGATGAGTGAGGAGAACAGCGGGGGATCTGGCTGCTTCTTCCCAATCCAACTGTAACTTCTGGATGGCAGTAGCCCCCTGCTGTTCCCACCATCCTGCCTGTTGTCAGCTGCAGCTGCAAGGGCAGCCTGCATATGGGGAGACATTTATCACTCATGAGCAGCTGGGTCATGGCAGTGGCCCTGGCAGCTGGCTGGATCATTTACTGGCCACGGCAGAGAGTTGGTCTCGGATGCGGCCCAGGCCATCTAACATGGTGTCCAGTGTTTCTTTGCTCAGCTCCACGGTGACAGCTGAGATGGAGGGTTTGTCTCCACATAGGCTGGGATCTTCTTGGATCTGAAAAGAGAACACAGCCCAGAAAGTCAAAGCTGCCTCTTTTCCTATCTCCCTGTAAGTGAGTCCTGAACCTGCGAGGCTGAGCTCAGTTCTGCTGAACCTCTGAAGAGAGGCTCTTTCCTAAGCACTAGAGAGTACCAGCCCTTGGATCATTTAGCAGTAAGGGAGAGTACAGGAGATGCCTCAGAGGCCTGGGTCAGTCTCCATTTGCAACAAGTGCCTTGGGTAGGTAACAAAGAAGGCCAAGCCAAGGCTCACTCACCTCTCTGATACCCTAACTCTCAGCATTCAAGTAAGAAAACATTACGTGTGTTTACATTGGTACTTTAAGGAGCAGACTCTGTTGGATACTTAAGACAATCCTGCACTGGGATGCAGGAACAATCTTACAACCTTTAGTTTTAAAAAATAAAGAAGTTAAGCTTCACTAATATTTAAAACTTAATTGCTAGAGGCACCCTTACTTCTTCATTTTCTTACAAGTGGTAAATTTCTGGGTGTCTGGTTATGTAGATACAGCATTACATTTCTAGTTTTAACTAAACAAACACTACAAAATGGATATGTAGCTTAAAAAGATTCCTGAAAATAACTATAAAATGAAGACAACACCAATGAAGCAAAGGTATGTGAGGAAGAAAATGAAGACCTGACACTTCTCCAGCTGCTAGTAGAAACTTTTTTTTTTTTGAGACGGAGTCGCACTCTTTCACCAGGCGGGAGTGCAGTGGTGTGATCTCGGCTCACTGCAATCTCCACCTCCTGGGTTCAAGCAATTCTCCTCCCTCAGCCTCCTGAGTAGCCGGGACTATAGGCGCCCGCCACCACGCCCGGCTTATTTTTGTATTTTTGGTAGAGACGGAGTTTCACCATGTTGGCCAGGATGGTCTTGATCTCTTGACCTCATGATCCGCCCACCTCGGCCTCCCAAAGTTCTGGGATTACAGGCGTGAGCCACTGCGCCCAGCGACTAGTAGAAACTCTTGAGCAGCCACATTACAAATAATGACAGCCTAATCACTGAACAAGAAGTTGCTAAAGTACACTGAAATGATCAGGCAGGCTATTCAAAATCTGGAAGCACACTACTATTGTTAAAGCTAAACTGCTAAGAGTATAGGGTTACCTTTAGGTATCAGCAAATTATTTTAAAAATATGTTTTGTATTTGTTTTATTGTTTTAATATGTCCATAATATGTTACTGCAGTAGTACACATACACATTGTAACTAAACAAAGGAGGATAAAGGGGATGGTAATTTAAAAAAATATATGGGTTAGAGATCCCAAAACTTGGAGACTGGTGTTTTAGATGGCCACAGGGGTGCTGCCTCTTCTTTCTAATGGCATGATAGTGAATGTACCTTCATCTGGAGCAGGCAGGTGGGGACGGCCATGCGGCTGATGCTGTCTGAGGAGGTTTTGATATCCACTCTCCAGTCCAGATCGACCAGGCGTGGCAGAGAGACTGCGGAAGGAACAGCTCAGCTCAATGCTCATGCCGCCTGTGTTTACCAAGCATTTATTCTACGACAGGCGGCTCTGAGGACTGCACACATGCAAGGCATTGGTCTATGCAGCAGGTCTCTGAGAGAGACAGATAAACATAGCCCGAGACCCACAGAGAGTCATGTGCCTTACCCATTGCTCTGTGCTGCCTGCACTTAGTACTAATTCACAGTGGCAGCATATGCAGCCTTCTACCTGAACACCCAGCCCTCCAGATGTTAGGGCAGAATGAGAAGTGACATAAGACAGAGAAGAAATCATGGCCTGAGGCTTAGGAAATGTGTAGCTTCATCAATACTGGTAAGAGCTCTTGTTTTAGAGATAAACGGACTTGACTTGAATATAGGTACTACCACTTATCTAACCTCTGAGCTTCTGTTTGCTCATCAGCCTAGCTCACAGGGTGTCGGGAGGACTAAATGACTTAATGCAGATTAACTGCTCCAGCACCGTGGCTGGCTCAGAGTTACTGTAATGACCATTTATTAAACATGGACTTTTATTCAGCCTTTCAAACTATTTTTGATTATTGTTAATTTTTTTCACAATTGAAATATTAAGTACTTCACTTTCTGCTTTGGATATTTCTGTTTTTTAACAACATGCCTATACAATAATGTTTATATCAGAAAAAAGTTAAAAAGTAGAATTAGGGAAAAAAACCCACCATACACAGAGTATGAGTTGAGACTAGAATGGTTCACTTTGGTTTCTGTCGAAATCTCTGATCACTTGACAGACTGAGAGCTGGGACTGGGGAGACAAGTAAGAAGGGCAGGGCAGATTTATTGGTACTCACTCTGATTTGCCTGGGCTTCGGTTCTCCAAGTAGACCTGTTTAAGAGGGAAAGATGAGGAAAAAATAATGGAAAGGGGATGAGACTGACTCTTCTGACAGAGAGGGGACCTGGTCCTTCCTGTGGTCTTCAGACCTGTCATCACCTGCTAATAGGAAAGGACCACAGAAACCCCTCCCTCCAAGAAAGTCTTTTGTTTATTTGTTTTACAAAGCTCAGTGATGTTAAGGCCATAAGTGTTGTCAGTTTTCATAGTTTAGGACAAAAAAGAAGAAAATACAATGTATTGTAATCTTATTGTGCTATTGTTCTTTTGTGATTTTGTTCAAAGACAAAACAGAATAAAAGGTCAACTTATCTTCTCTTTATTGAGCACCTACTACATACACAAATATTGCATCTTCTGCAAAAACACATCCAAAAAGACCTGACTAATGCTACAACAAACATAATAAAATGTGATCATGTATGAGAAAGTTCTTAAAATACAATAAAACCCTTGGTAAATAGGCATTATCAGTTATTGCTATTCGAGAGGTCTGTTCAAGCCTTCTGCTAACCAACAGTTAATCAATTCTGCTTAAAAGGTACGTGTTTAAAAGGAACTTCCCAGTCAAGAAAATATACAGATACTTCACAAAAGAAAAAAAAAGATCAATTAAACATATGAAAAATATATCTGACATCACTAGTGTCAAAGATAGGGACACTGAAATGAGGTACCATTTGCCATTTGTGGAACTGGGAAAAATGTAAGAAAAAAATCCCCTCAGTGAAGGTGTAGCGAGAGGGGTACACTTGTATCCTACTACTGTGGAAAAATACTGCAATCTTTCTAATGGCCAACTTGAACATTTAAGGCCAAACCCTCAAAATGTCCATTACCTTTAACCCAGTAAAAAAATAATTAAGCACATGAGCAAAGTTTTCATTGTAAATTGTTCACTGAAATGAAAAACTGCCAACAGCCTCAGTGTCCAACACTAAGAAATTTTAAAATTATACATCATTTCTTCCTATAACAGGATATGTTTAACCATTACAATGATACTGAAGGTAAATATTGACCTGAAATTTCACTATCGTTAATACTGTTAACAGAAAATAAGCAAGTTACAAAACAGCATGATCCATTTTGTAAAGACAAAAACAAAACATTAACCTCTTATAGAGGTGTAAAGAGAAAAAAAAAACATATTTTAAAAGGCTTTCCATTAAGAAAAGACTACCGCTAACCTCTGGCTGGTGGAATGATAGGTGTCTTATTTTCTTTTTGCTTATCTGGGCTTCCTAAGTTTTCAACAATGAGCATATTATTACTTCTAGAATGAGAATAAAAATAATAAGAAATGTAAAAGTTAGAAGGGACTTTCAAGAAATGAGCACTTACACATGTTCTAGGATGATCTTTGTCAGCAGGTTTTTGAGGTTTTGGTGGAAATTTTCGGGAAAGAGAGCCAGAATCGCCTCGGCAGAGGACAGGTCACGGAATGCCACCAGCCTAGTGAGGCGGTGCAGAGCCTGGAGCAGCTGCAAGATAACGGAACCACCTGTAGCTGCAACAGAAGCAGCAGGCAGGGGGCACAAGGCAGGGCCAGGGGCAGGGCTCTACATCCCGAAGGCTGCACACTGCTATGGTCATTCAACTGAGTCACAAGTCCAGAGGCCTCTGTGGCACATGCTCATGCCCCACATGCCTTGGCCTGCCTCAGAGTTCACCTGTTGCTTTAGAAGACAGATGCAGCTGCCTGACCTAGGAAGCTGACAGCTTGCCAGAAACTCTCCACTTGTGGGCAAAGAGTTAATATAGCCCTTTTCCTTCTGCATGAGAATCTGACCTTCAGTTAACTTTCTGGTGCTGTTTCCCTGGTAACCTGAGAGCAGTGCAAAGTCAGCTGTGTTACTAAGCAACACTGCACTGGTCCAAGCCTCTGGACTGAGAGGACTGCATAAATACCTGGGGTGCCTGTAGCTCTGGACTTGCCTATGTGTGGCTACAGGCTGCTTTCGAGAACCTGAAGCTGTGCTTGCTGAACTGTGACATGAGATAGTGGCTCCTATGGAGTGAGGGCCTTGAATCCAGGGTGGTAGGATTCATGTCCTTTCCTCTCAACTGTCGCCTAGGAGGGCAAAGAGAACAAACAGCTCCTGGCCGGCTGTGCGGGTTCCTCCTGGGAAGAGGCATGTCTGCCCATCCTGCTAAAATGCTGTGTTCCCATCCTAGGTCCTTCTAAGTGAATCTGTAACTTCGAAGTGTAAGAGTGGTTTATGGTGGTCTTGTGAATAGAGTAATACTTAGCTAACCTAAAAAAGCTCTCTGGAGGTAACTGTTTCTCTGCTTTAGGGCTTTCTCTGATATCACTGCAGATTATCTGACACGACCCGGCAGTGAAGGGAAGTTAACCTTCCACCAATGAGAGTGGGTGTTCATGGATAAATGGCCAAGCCTCTCTGTCTTCCTGGGGAACAATTCTGAGAGGTGTTCTACTTGGTTTCTTATAGGGTCCCAGTTTTCCATAGCAGTAATTGCTCTTAACATCCTCTTTTACTGACTTGCCTCCCCTGTTTGATTTTCCCCACTGCTTTGTGTTTTCTAGAATCATCTCCCAAATAATCTACTTTGGGGGGAACCCAAAATAAGTCTCCAAATCACTTCCATAACCTTGCTTTTTCCTTTTACTTTTCTACAGCTCATTTCAATAAACAAGGTCCAGAATTAAAACAAAAAACATAGGCCAGGTGCAGTGGCTCATGCCTGTAATCCCAGCCTGAGGTGGGTGGATTGCTTGAGCTCAGGAGTTCAAGACCAGCCTGGGCAACATGGCAAAATCCTGTCTCTACAAAAAATACAAAAATTAGCCAGGCATTGTGGCATATGCCTGCAGTCCCAGCTACTCGTGGGGCTGAGGTGGGAGGACTGCCTGAGCCCGGGGCGTTGAGGCTGCAGTGAGCCATGTTCATGCCACTGCCCTCCAGCCTGGATAACAAAACGAGACCGTGTCTCAAAAATAAAAAAAATCCAAAAACATAGGCCCATTTAGATGAAGAAACTGCTGTTTAAAAAACATATTTGCCTTGGAAAGATAAGGCTGTCACTGCTACATAATAACTTACCACAAGTTACCTTAATCCCCCTCTTGGCTACCTGCTGAGATCAGGTGAGCTGAGGAGAAGGGGACTTTCTGTGGGACAGAGGGGTGAGGAGGGAGAGAGATACACAAAGCACCCCTCAGGAAGCCTGATGGAATCTAGCAGTGCCTACTCCTGAATCTTACGCAGGCCTCAAAGCTTCTGTTCAAAGATCCCTGAAAAGTCTGCCCTAAGCTATCCAGCTAACAATTTACGAGCATCAGCAAGTTACAGGTTGGAAAAGAAAATCACAGAAAGGTTGGCTTTTGTTCCACACTGTCTAGGTAATAGGTCTGAAAGAAAATGGTCAGGAGTTCTGATTCTGGGTACAGCTCTCCCATTCATGTCCCATTTATCAAAGTTTGCTACAGTGTCAACAGATGTTTCAAGGGATTTTCCTTGGACATGGCAATGACCGGGAAGTCAAGAAAGAGACTAATAAGAGGGCCAGTGGCCAAAGGTCATTTCTGACCACACTTACTTCCTCTGCCTCCTCCTGGGTCACAGACAAGCTGGAACATGTAATATCCAAGAGTTTTTTCGAGCCAAGGGCTGAACTGGAAAAGCTTTCTTGACACAGCTGTCTGACAACATCTTTTGAGGAGGCCTATGAATTAAATCACAGATAGGAAAAAAGAAAAAAAAAAAACTCAGACTCTGAAAACACATGTTTTGAGTAATAATGTCTTAGTCATACATGATACCTTTGAGACTTAAATTTTAAAGGTACATAAGACTGGATTCTAGGAAAATCAGATAGATATACTTTTCCCTAATCTTTCTGCTAGGTACAACCAAAAACTCTGGACACTATACAGAAAACATGCATAAGACTCTGGAAGCGGGAGAGAAGGAGGCAGATCTGCTAGGGACCTCATAATACAAGGAATGACACAATGGTGAGTTCCTCAGATTTTTTTTGCTTCATATATCCCAGACTTTCAGCTGAAGAAGAGGGCAACCTGGAAATGACAATGGATGCAGAGGGGAAAAAAACGCCACAATAAATAGCTGTTCTGTCTAGCTAAAGGACCAACAAAGGGGCAGCCTCGCAAGACAGAAAACTTTTTAGATGACAACTGCTACACTCAAGCCAAATATCACAGAAAAACTGCAGCCCCACCCACCTCTATGTCAAAAAAGGCTGAGTGGAAGGCCTAGACCTGAGTGAGAAGACTTGTGAGGCTATAATGAGGTACCCCAACACTCCTGCTGGGGAGGTGTCAGAGAAAGCCAAGTAGGAAGCTGGGACATTTATCCCCCCCAGCTGGTAACAAGCCTTATCATTCTGTGATACTAGTGGAGACCACGTGGAGTCAGAGATTCCACCCCTACCCACTGGTAACAAGGAACCTCTACTTTCAGGTATCAACAGACGCCAAGTGGGGAACCTGGACTTCAACTTCCAACTGATAGTAATGAGGTGGCACCCCCTTCCCCTGCCTAAGCAGTGCCACAGAAAGCCAGCTAAAACATAAAATTTAAATAAAATCCATTCTCAGAACATAATATGAAAATGTCCAGGTTTTCACTGAAAATCATTCATCAAACCAAGAACCAGAAAGATCTCAAACTGAATGAAAAAAGGTAATCAATAGATGTCAACACCAAGATGACAGATGTTAAAATTATCTGACAAAGAATTTTAAGTATCCAGGATAAATATGCTTCAACAAATAATTATGAACTTGCTTGAAACAATTTTTAAAATCGCCTCCTCAGCCAAGAAATAGAAGATATAAAGAACAACAAAATGGAAATTTTAAAACTGAAAAATAAAATAACCAAAATAAAAAGCTCAGTAGATGGGCTCAGCACCAAAATGGAAAGAATAGAGGAAAGAATCAGTGAACCAGAAGACAGAGAAGTAGAAAGTACCCACTCAGAAAAGCAGAGAAAAGAGACAAAATTATGAACAAAGCCTCAGGGACGTGTGGGACTATAATGAAAAACCTAACATTTATATCATTGGAGTCCTGGAAGGAGATGATAAAAGAGGGCAAGACTGAAAGAATATTCAAAGAAATAATAGCTCAAAACTTCTGAAGTTTACTTAGAGACATACTCCTATATATTTCAAGAACCTGAGTGAACCCTAAACAGGATAAATCCAAAGAAATTCATACCCAGACATATAGTTGAACTTCGAAAATGAAAGACAAAGAAAAAAATATTTAAAGCAGAGAAAAATGACACCTTACCTATTTAAAAAAACCAATTAGAATGAAAGCAGATTTCGTATCAGAAACCACGGAAGCAAGAAAGAAGTGACAATATTTTTCAGGTGCTGAAAGGGAAAAAAAACCTGTCAACCTGGAATCCTACACCCAGCAAAAATATCCTTCAGGAATGAAGAAGAAATCGAGACATTCTCAGTTGAAGAAAGACTAAGAATATCTGTCACAAGATCTGCCGTAAAAGACTGGTTAAAACAAATTCTCTAAACAGATATGAAACAACGAAACAAGAAACCGTGGAACACCAGTGTACTAGCCAGAGCTCTCCAGAGAGACAAAACCAACAGGGTATGTAAGAGGGGATTTATTAGGGGGAAATGGGTCACATGATTACAGAGGCAAGCTGGAGGATCAGAGAAGCTGGCAGCTTGGCTTAGTCAAAGTCTGGCAACCTCAGAACCAGGGAAGCTGATGGTACAGCCCCTAGCTTGAGGCCAAAAGACTGAGAGCCACTGGTGCAAGTCCCAGAGTCCAAAAAATGAAGAACCCAGAGTCTGATGTCCAAGGGTAGGAGGAGAAAAGGCATCTTGCTTTAGAAGGAAGGGAGAGAACAGAGAGAAAGGGAATCCCCCATCTTCCACCTGTTTGGCCCAGTTGGGTCCCCAGCCAATGGGATGGTACCTGCCCACATTGAGGGCAGGTCTTCCTCTCTTTGTCCACTGACTCACACAACAATTTTCTCTGGCAACACCCTCTCACACTCAGAAACAATGTTTCACCAACCATCTAGGCATCCCTCAATCAAGTCGACACCTAAAATAAACCATCACAATCAGGAAGACAGAACAGGGCAAACAAAAACATGGATAGATACTGTAGGCTTTCTTTCTTTTCTTGAGTTTTCTATTATGTTTGAAGGCTGAAGCAAAAAATATAATATATCTGATGTGGCTCTAAATGTATAAAGAGGAAATATTTAAGACAATTATAAATGAGGGAAGATAAAGAGGTATAAAGGGAGGTAAAGTTTCTATACTTTGCCCTAACTGGTAAAATGATGACACCAATAGACTGTGATAAGTTACGTATATAGAATGTAGTAATTACGGCAACCACTAAAAAGGCTATAAAAAGAAATGCACTTTAAAACATTACAGATAAACCAAAATGAGATTCTAAAAAAATGTTAAAATAACCTATGGGAAGGCAGGAAAAAGTAAAATGAAAGAAAAATCAAGAGAGAACAGGCAGAAAACAAAAATAAAATAGTAGACTTAACGCCCTAACATACAAATAATTATATTAAATGTAAATGGTCTAAGTGTACCAATTAAAAGACAAAAATTGGCAGAGTGGATTAAAAATTCGACTCAAATGCTACCTATAAGAAACTCTTGGCCAGGCATGGTGGCTCAGGCTTGTAATCCCAGCATTTTGGGAGGCCACGGCAGGTGGATAGCTTGAGCCCAAAAGTTTAAGACGAGGCTGGGCAACATGGTAAAATCCCCTCTCTACAAAAAAATACAAAAATTAGCCAGGCATAGTGGCGCTTGCCTGTAGCAGCAGCTACTCGGAAGGCTGAGGCGGGAAGATTTCTTAAGCCTGGCAAGTCAAGGCTGCGGTGAGCCGAGATTGCACCACTGCACTCCAGCCTGGGTGACAAAGCGAGACCCTGTCTCAACAACAACAACAACAACAACAACAAATCTCCCTTCAAATATAAGACATAAGGCAGGTTGAAAGTAAAAGAATGAGAAAAGATATATCATGCAAACATTAATCAGAGGAAAGTTAAGAGTGGCTAAATTAATAATAGATAAAGTAAACTTCACTAGCGAAGAAAATTACCAGAGACAGAGAGGGACATTATATAATAATGAAAGATTTTATCCACCAGGAAGATGTCCTAAATGTGTATGTATCCAACAACAGAATTGGAAAATATGTGAAGCAAAAACTATCAGAACTGTAAGAAGAAACAGACCAAATGACAAATACAGCTGAGGACTTCAACACTCCTCTTTCAACAACTGACATAACTAAACAGATATTCAACAAGGATATAGAAGGAACTAACAATACCATCAATCAATTAAATTAATATTCATGAAACAATACCCAGTAACAGCAGAATACAAATTCATTTCAAGCGTCCACTGAACACATACCCAGACATATCATATTCTGGGCCATAAAACAAACTTCATCAAATTCAAAAGAAGTGAAGTAATGAAGAGTGTGTTCTATGTGACCACAATGGAATCGAACTAGAAAGCAAGAGCAGAAAGGTAACAGAAAAATATCTGAACACTTATAAACTTAAACAGTACACTTCTAAATAATCCATATGTCAAAGGGGAAGTCTCAGGGATATTTTAAAAATTACACTGAATAAGTGAAAATGAAAACACACCATATCAACATTTGTGGTACACAGCCTAGCAAGTGGTGAGATGAAATTTTATAGTATTAAATGCATATACTAGAAAAGAGGAAAAGTCTCAAATCAATAATCTAAGCTCCCACCTCAAGAACCTATAAAAAGGAAAGCATAATAAACCCAAAGGAAGCAGTGGAAGTAACAATGATAAGAGCAGAAACCAATGAAATTGAAAATAGAGAAATCAATGAAACAAACAGCTGGTTCTTTGACAATGTCAATAAAAATCGACAAACCTTTAGCAAGACGGACAAAGTTAAGAGGGGAGACACAAATTATCAGTATTAGGAATGAAATAGAGGATATTACCACAGATCCTGCAGACATCAAAAGGATAAGGGGAACTTAATGAAAAATTCTATAAACATAAATTTGATAATTTAAATAAAATGGGTCAATTCCTCAAATAACACAAACTACTGCTACTCCCCTAATATAAAACTGATCAACTGAATAGTCCTATGACTATGAAGAAAATTAAATTCACAATTTTAAGGCTCCTAAAAAAGTCTCTAGGCCCAGATAGTTTAACTGGAGAATTCTAACAAACATTTTAAAAAAGAATGAACTGATTCTACACAATCTCCTCTAGAAAAACAGAAGATGATGGAGTACTCTCTAAATAATTTTATATAGCGACAAAGCTAGTATTACCCTGATACCAAAACCGCACAAAATTGTACAGAAAAATAAGAAAACTACAGACCAATATCCCTCATAAAAATAGATGCGAAAATTCTTAGCAAAATATTGGCAAATAGAGATCAGTTACATATATATAATATTTTATTAGCAAATAGAGACATACAATTACATACTTATATATTATATATAATTATATATAATATATAATTATACACTATGACCAGGTGGGATTTATTCCACAGATGCAAGGCTGGTTCAGTATTTGCAAATCTATGTAATCCATCACATTAACAAAGAAAATCACACGATATAAATCAATGCAGAGAAAGCATTTGATAAAATTAAACATCCATTCTTGATAAAAGCCCTCAGAAAAACAGGAATAGAAGAGAACTTCCTTATCTTGATAAACAGTATCTACAAAAAACCTACAGTGAACATTATACTTAATGGTGAAAGACTGAATGCTTTGCCCCCAAAACTGAGAACAAGGCAAGATATATGCTTTCTCCACTCTGAATCAACACAGTACTGAAAATTCTAGCCACTAAAATAAGGCAAGAAAAGGAAATAAAATGTGTGCAGGTCAGAAAGGAAGAAATAAAACTGTCTCTATTTGTAAATAACATGATTTTCTATGTAGAACGTTCCAAGAAATATACCAAAAACTCCTAGAAACAGTGAGTTTAGCAAGTTTGCATGTAGAAGATAAACATACATAAATCAGTTGTATTTCTATTTATTAGCAATGAACATGTGGACACTAAAATTAAAAATACGGGCTGGGCGTGGTGGCTCACATCTATAATCTCAGCACTTTGGGAGGCCAAGGCCGGTGGATCACTTGTGGCCAGGAGTTCGAGACCAGCCTGGCCAACGTGGTGAAACCCTGTCTCTACTAAAAATACAAAAAAAAAAAAAAAAAGAAAGAAAGAAAAGAAAAAGAAAAAAAAAATCAGCCTGGAGTGGTGGTGGGCACCTTATGTCTACCTAGCTAATTGGTAAACTGAGGCATGAGAATCCCTTGAACCCAGGAGGCAGAAGTTGCAGTGAGCTGAGATCGTGCCACTGAACTGTAGCCTGGGCCAAAGAGCGAGGCTCTCTCAAAACAAACAAACAAACCAAAAAAAACCAAAACCATTTGTAATTGCTCAAAAAATGAAATATAGGATGTGCATGCTGAAAACTACACAATACAACACTGTTGGACAATCATTACATGGAATACCACTCAGCAATAAAAAGGAAAGTATTGATACACACAACATGGATGAAAATTAGGCTGAGTGAAAAAAGTCAATCTCAGAAGGTTACTTACTGTATTATTCCATTTATATGGCATTCTTGAAATGACAAAATTAGAGAAATGAATAATGCCAAAGGTTAAGGAGGGTGTGGCTATTCATGAGGAATCTTTGTGGTGGTGGAAATGTTTTGTATTTTGACTGTCAATATCAATACTTTTGACATTAGGTATTGATATCCCATTTATCCTTTACCCAATTTCCCCTATGCAGAACTATACATAGTAGTAAGTATGCTATATATGTATATTATACACTATGTACATCATATAGTATGTATACTATATACTATATATATCATATAGTATGCGTATAGTATATAGTATATAGCATATAGTATATAGTATATATAGTATATACTATAGTATATAGTATATAGTATGTATACTATAGTATATAGTATATAGTATGTATACTATATATTATATACATACTATACATAATAGTATATATACTATATTATGTATAGTTCCGCAGAATCCTGCAGAACTGAGGGAAACTGAGTAAAGGATAAATGGGATCTCTCTATATTATGTCTTACAACTACATATGGATTTATAATTATCTCATAATAAAAAGTCTAAGTATTTTTTTAAAAAAAGAAAAGAAAGTACATAGGACAGTAGCAATGAAAATCAATGAACTACTGCTACATAATGGTGAGCAAAAGAAGCCAGGCATAAAAAAAGTATATGCTGTATTATTCCATTTATGTAAAGTTCAAACATGGGCAATATTAAATGAATTGTATCAGAGGCAAACATAGAGGTTACTGTTGGGGAAGAAAGTGAGGAAGCAAAGAAGGAGAGAAAGGGGGACTTCTGGGGTACTGGTAACATTTCATTTTTTGACTTTGGTGGTGGTTACATTGGTGTGTAATACATCATTTAACTGTAAATGTATGGTTTATGCACTTTTCTGTATGTATACTACACATTAATCTTTTAAAGTTTTTAAAAGAAAAGAGTGCATAAGACCAACAGGCATGGGGGCGGGGGTAGGTACAGAGCAGCCAAAATGAAGGTGAAAAGGCACTGGGTCGGGAGCTGAGAGCCCTAGATTGCCAGTCCCAGCTCTGTTACTTCATTTATTAATTCATTTAACAGCTATTTACTGAGCACGTGCTGTGTGCCAGGTATTATTGTTCTACTTGTTGGGCATTAACACTTGTGAACAAAAGGGTAGATCCCCTTAGGAGTGGAGAATGCTAATGAACACTGAGAAGGCAATTAAAAAATAAATAAGTAAAACAAAACAGAGACTATTACATGGACCGATGATGATGATGTGCCATAAATTGAGGAGAGTAACTCAACCCTCTTCACCTGGTGTTTTTTGTTTTTTTTTTTAAAAAAAAAAAAAGGAAGAAAGGAAAGTTCCCTGATGGATCTTACATTCTTATAAGACAGACGGACAACGGGCAAATAGCTAGCGACAAGTTCTACGAAGGAAAATAAAGCTGCCCTTTCTCCTACAGGGCAAATCATAAGTTAAATAATTCCGGCCAGGCGCGGTGGCTCACGCCTGTAATCCCAACACTTTGGAAGGCGGAAGCGAGTGGATCACGCGGTCAGGAGTTCAAGACCAGCCTGGCCAAGATGTTGAAACCCCGTCTCTACTAAAAATACATAAATTTGCCAGGCTTGGTGGCGGGCGCCTGTAATCCCAGCTACTCGGGAGGCTGAGGCATAGAATTGCTTGAACCCGATGGGCAGAGGTTGCAGTGAGCCAAGATTGCGCCACTGCTCTCCAGCCTGGACAACAGAGCGAGACTCCGTCTCAAATAATACTACTACTTCATTTGCGCTTTACAAAGCCCTATGAAGTAGGTCCCTTTCAACCTCACAACTTTTCAAATGATTATCAGGAGTGTGTCCCGCCCCTTTCACAGGTCATAGAGAGTAGGGAAAATCTGGACCTCAAGGGAACATTGAACGCACAGGTCATTCGGAGGGCTGGGCGGACGCAGTAGGAGATAATTTCTTAATTGTGCAGTGCAGGAGGGGCTACGGGATGAAATGGGGAACTGACAACGTGGGTCTAGCAATTACCACTTCAATGCACCAATACCGAAAACCAGTCCCAAAGACTAACAGCAGGAGGTTGTACTGCGCCTTCATGCCCATTATTTTATTTTATTTTTTATCTTACGTTCCTGTCAAAGCGATATTTTGTTCTTACTTTTTAAAAGCTCAGAAAGACACAACGATTTGCCTGGGATCACACAGAGAACAAGCAGCAGAGTTGTGGCTCCAAACTAGGGTCAATTTGTCCCCAATTCCTGCTCCGTCTAAAGTCTCGGAGACAAAGAGCCACCTCACGCTGTCCCCACCCCTTCGATTTACCTTGAGCAGGCTCTGGAGTGCTGCAAAATGCTCCGCTGTCAGGGTAGCCATCTTCCCGAAGTCACATGACCGCGGCACCCAGCGAAGCGAGGTCACGTGGTTTTCGCTGTTGTCGCGGGGCCTGCCGGGGGCTGTAGTCCTTCAGAGTGGAGGAAGGCGTTTCGTTTGTGGTGCTGCGGCAGTGAGCGCGGATCAAGACGGACGCGGCGGCTGGATGGCTAAACCCCGGGACTCTAGGACCAAAGGACTAGGGGGACCAGGGCGGAGGATGGTTTACTCGGGGAGGAAATTGGCTTGACTTGTCTACTTACCAGGTCAGGGAAACAGGTTTTCCCTTGACCCATGTGGGTGGGCTGGCGCATTTGGGGAATGCACCTGTAAGCTTGGCAGGCGCCTTGGAAACGTAGTTGTTCAGGAGTGATCAGCGTACCAGTGTTTGGAATGAAAATGAGGCTGCGCATATCGGGCTTCTTGGAATTGACACACACACACGCACACATCCTGTCTTGAAGAATGTAAAATTACTTCTGCGTGTATAGTTTTCCAGCCTATGTCGTAGGTTGGAGCTGGTATTATAAGTATTATCCAGATTGGGAAATAATCGTTTAGGATTTTTAGTAACTTTCCCATAGTCATAGAGAAGATCTGATTCCAAGAGCAGGTGAGGAAGTGTTTGGGAGAGGGGACAAGAGAGGAATGGAATGAAAGCTACTACCTAGCTAGGTTCTTGTTATACAGGGGTGAGATGGGGGAGGAGGTTTATGGAAATGATTTAGTTCATTTTTTCAAAAAGGTAATTATAATGAATATAATTGTAAAGAGTGATTTTGCATGGGCAGTACTGGACTTTGATTTGCCCTGTTCTCAGAGACCATACATCAAAACAGACATTTCCTTTATCTACCTTTAGTATTTGGGTGGCTCTTTTCTTTTCCTACCCTCCACTTTTTTTTAAGCAAATTCCAGCTCAAAAAATGGGTTCTGATATATTCGAGCTTAAGAAAGAATGCCCATTTGTGAAATTCCAGAAATTGGTAAGCTGCTAAGGACATTTATGCCTTTGTCTCCTCTCCTCCCCCTTCCCCTTTCCTCACTCCATCTTCTGTGGGGATGTTGTCAAGGCCCAGGAAAACAAAAATCAAATTGTCTAAGGAGGAACCCATTCCTGGATTAGAAGATTTTAGAACCATTTTGTCACAGGGTCCTGATTCTAGCTCTCTTTCTTGGCCTCTCTTTTCCATGAAGCCTCATGGCCTGATTCCTGGTTTCTGTTATAACTCGATATAGGTTCTAGGTTTAACTCCTGCCTGTATCTATAGGGCTGGGCCCATTGCGTTGAGTTAATTGAATATTTGTTAAATAAACAACCACCCAAAAAAGTGATTAGACTAAGATGAACTTTTGTGACTTATTTGAGGATATTGCCTTGGTATTTGCAGGATTGTGCCTTCTTGTCTTACTTTAGAGTAATAAGGAGTGTGGTCACCAGCCTTCAAGATGGCCCTCAATGATCCCAGCCTCCTGGTATTCACAACCTAGTGTAGACACCTCCCACCTTGTACCAGGATTGGTATGCATGACCAATAGCAAATGGTGGGTGTGAATGGCATATCACTTCTGAGATTGGGTTATGCAAGACTGTACCAAAAACTAACAAAAAGACTGAAGTTCCTGTCTCCTGGCTTGGGTGCTCTCTCATGTGCCCTGCTCTCTTTCACTTGAATCCTTTGCTCTGGGGAAAGCAAACTGCCATGTTGTAAACAGTCCTACAGAGAGGCCTAGGTGACAAGGAACTGTAGCATCTGGCCAACAACCTCATTACCGACCTTAGAAGCAGATTCTCTAGGCCCAGTAGAGCCTTAAGAAGGCAGTAGTCTTGGCCAACAGCTTAACTGCAACCTCATGAGAGATTCTGAGCCAGAACCACCCAGCGAAGCCATGCCTGGATTTCTGGCCTTCAAACACTATTAAGATTATAAATGTTTGTTGTTTTAAGCTATGAAGCTTTGAAGTAATTTGTTATACAGCAATAGTAACTAATGCATGGTGGCAGCAAAGCATAGGGGTTTTAGAATTCAACCTGAGTTGGAATCCTAATTCTACACATTATTAACTTTTCCATGTACAAATTCTTGAACTTCTCTGGGCCTCAGTTTCCACCTCTGTAAAATGGTGTTCATCACACCCATCTAGTTCAGGGAGTAGAGCTGAGAGACAGGAGCTGCTTTAGTGGGAGGATTCCCAGCTCTCCTTGCTCTTGCGGGCTGGTATGATATGAATGGCACCATGTCATCCCATTTTGGTAGGGCTGCCCAGATTGCCAATGCCATGTTGCATGTAAAGGTTTGTCTACGGTCTGCAGAATGTCCAGCAATTTCTAAACCATAAACATTTTCATGGATGGGAACAAAGCAGAATGTCAGAGTTCATTTCTATGATTTGGTTCCATTGCCTGGTTTTCATTAGGCCAAATCTGATTTCTTTCCAGTTCTGAATATAGGAATCAGTGCTGACTTTCATTTATTTAATAAACTTGTTATGTGCCGGGCTCTGTTCCAAGCCCTTACGTTTACTGATTTATTTACTTCCCATTCCTATCCTATGATATTATATATATACATATGTATATACATACACACACATATATATATACACACGTACGTACATATACATATATAAGCACACACACTGTATTATTTCCATTTTACATATGGAAAAACAGACATAGGCAGATTAAGTAGTCTGAGGTCACGCAGCTAAGTAGTGGCAAAGTCCAGATTCAAATATGGGCAGTCTGGCTCCAGATTCTGCACTGTTAACCATCAAGCTGTACATGTCTCCTTGTTGTCCCACAGCTTTAAATTCATGTTTCTTCTCTTTGCATGTCTGACTACCTTCCTCAGGCAGCAAGAACAATCTAAGAGTGTTCCTGGACAATCAATCTGGTGGTGGTGAGAAACAATATAATGAGTGAGTGGAAGGGCTACCTTGGGATTTGGAAAAAGACCTAGGTTCAGTTTCCGACTCCTGTGTACTGTTAGCAAATTACTTCCCCTCTTGGAACCTCAGTTTCATCATCTGTAAAATGGGAACAATAATAAAAATACCTTTTGGCCATTAGGGGGAGCTCAAGGACGACTTATACCCCAAAAGGGGAGGGATTGCTTATGTGGATTCTCAGTTCTAGTCATTGGCAACACTAAAGGGCAGAGCTTTCCCGTGTTGTGTGCGAGGGTTTGCATGAGGGGGCCTGGACATCCCAGTTTTCCCAGGGATGAGGGATTTCCTGGGATGCAGGACTTTCAGGGCTAGCGCTGGGACAGTTCTGGACAAACCAGGCCAGTTAGTCACCTGAGTTTGAGCCCTGAGCCTTGGGGGAAACCAGCCTTCTGGAACACTTGCCCTGATTTCTCCAGTGGGCCAGATATGAAGCGAGGGATATGGACACAGAATTTATTAGTAGAAAATGATTAAGGGCAACAATCTTAGTATTGAGAGTTTTTTAAATAATAGCATTATTGAAATAGAATTAACATTCACATACCATACAATTTATCCATTTAAAGTGTACAATTCGATGGATTTTAGTATACTCACAGAGTTGTCCAACTATCACCACAATTAATTTTAGAACATGTTCATCATCCCCAAAAGAAACAGTATATCCTTTAGCTATCAACACCCACCTCTGCCCCTAATTCTCTCCATCACACCCAGCCCTAGGCAATCACTAATCTACTTTCTGTCTCTGTGGTTTTGCCTTCTGGACATTTCCTATGAATTGGATCATATGTTATGGTTTCTCCTCTTATGCTAAGTAGAGGAAACGAGTGCAAAAGACCACATATCATATGTTTTGTACTCGTTTCCTCTACTTAGCATAAGAAGAGAAACTTCTTCAAGGTTCATTCATGTTATAGCCTGTATCGGTACTTCATTCGTTTTTTGCTGAATAATATTTTTTGTATAGATATACCATAGTTTGTTCATTCATCAGTTGTAGACATTTGAGTTGTTTCTGCTTTTTAGCTGTTGTGAGTAACGCTGCTATGAGCAATCATGTATAAAGTTTTTGTGTGAACATATGTTTCATTTCTCTTGGGGTATATACTGAAGAGTGGAGTAGTGGAGTTCCTGGGCCATATGATTACTCTGTGTTTAACCTTTTGAGGAAGTACAAGACAATTTTCCAAAGTGACTGCACCATTTTACAGTCCCCAGAAGCAATGTATAAGGATTTCAATTTCTCCACATCTGTGCCAACATTTGTTTAAAAAAAAGAGAGAGAGAGATGGGGGTCTCTGCTTTTTTACCCAGGCTGGAGTACAGTGGTGTAATCATGGCTCACTGTAGCCTCAAACTCCTGGGCTCAACTGATCCTCCCACTTCGGCCTCCTGAGTAGCTGGGACTACAAGCATGCACAACCATACCCAGTTAATTTGATTTTATTTTTTTTAGAGACAAAAAATACATTTTGTCTCTAAAACATGTTTCCTATATTGCTTAGGCTGGTCTCAAACTCCTGGCCTCAAACGATTCTCCTGCCTCCGCCTTCTGAGTAGCTGGGATTACAGATGGGAGCCACTGCATCTGGCTCTGCCTTTTTTGATTATAGTGATCCTAGTGGGTATGAAGTAGTATTTCATTGTGAGTGGTCTTGTTTTGAAGTTGCATTGATATAGCAAACACATTTTGTCACTGGTTCTGTTTTGATTATAGCAATCTTAGTGGGTATGAAGTGGCATCTCATTGTGAGCAGTCTTGTTTTGAAGTTACATTTGCATAGCAAACACATTTTGTCACTTATGCTACTTTGGTTCATTTGAGGTTACTGATGAAGGTTACGGAAGCTTAAATAAACTCCTATTCTCCTCTTTGGTTTCACTACTAAGTCCTGGCTGCCTTCTTTGTCAGAGGAATGCCTGCAGGAGGTGGATTAGGCCAAGGGTCCTGTAGTCCTTTAAGGAGAGCCCTTGCCACCCTCCTGTTATTTCCCTAGTTTCCCTTTTCCTCACCTTTGTCACAGTCCAGAGATGAGGGTGGGTTGCAGGGGGAAAGGGCTGATCAATCTTTTTGACTTTATGCCCCCTGCTGTAGGTCAAAGAGTGGCTTTGATGTGGCCTGATCAGCTCACCAGGCGTCTTAGTCCATATGGGCTAATATAACAAAATACCATAAACTGGGTGGCTTATCAACAACAGAAATGTGTTGCTCATAGTTCTGGAGGCTGGGAAGTCCAAGACCAAGGCACTGGCAGATTCTATGTTTGATGAGGACAGTTTCCTGGTTCATAGATGGTGTCTTCTCACTGTGTCCTCAAATGGTGGCCATGGGCAAGGGAGCTCTCTTGGGCCTCTTTTATAAGGGCAATAATCCCGTTCATGAGGGCTCCACACTCATGACCTAATCACTCCCCATAGGTCCCACCTCCAAATACCATCACCTGGGGGTGAAGATTTCAATATATGAATTTGTGGGGGACGCATACACTCAGACCATAGCACAAGTTGGGGACAAAAGCTCTGAGTGTCAGCAGGGTTGCACTGGCTTGGAAATGCTGTCTGTTTCCAGATCAGGCATTACAAACTGCATGATCTAGGGCTCACGTTGCATTAACAATGTTGTGTTTGGTCCACAGTGTTTCAAAATTGGAAAACTTGACATAAAAAATCCAGCCTTCTGGCTTTTCTTTAAAAATGTGCAGGCCCAACCATGCTGTTTCCACCTTTCTGCATTGCAGTAGTTGGCTGAGGCTGAGCCCTGGCTGCCCCCTGAAGACTGGTGTGAGCTTTCAAATCCCCACAGTTCCCACCACACACTGTTGCATCACAGTGGGCCTTCTCCACACATTTGTCACCTGTCTCATACTTGAGAATATTTATTAGTGCCCAATTCCTTCAGGGACCTAACAGGGTGAACTTAGGCCATAGTAGGTAACTGGGCTAAATACAGACACTTGGGATCCTGGCTTTCCAGCCATCCCCATACCATCTCCTCATGAGTACAAGCAAGTTTCAGGTGTAATGTGGGCATCTAATTTGTGATTTGTGGTTCTTGATCACTTTTATGGGCCAGCCACTGTTCTAAGAGTTTTGCATATATTAATTCATTTAATCCTCATAGGAACCCAGTCATAATCCCAGTTTACAGATGGGAAAACTAACACCCAGAGAAAACACTTGCTCACAGTCCATGGGTAATAGTTGCAGAGCCAGAATTTGAAGTCAGGAGCAAATGAGGTCATTTTGCAAGGTTGCTCATGACCTAGTGTCTGGATCATTAGGGGGGTTCAGTGGGTGCAAGCTTTATGATATTCATCTAGTCTTGCCAACTGCTGCTAACATGCTGCATGGCTGGGGATTAGTCCCAGCCAGATGTCCCATCAGAAAAGTTAGGCGTTGAAGTGGATGACATTTGTGTTTAGAGAAATGATATGTCTCATTCTTTTCAGCTCTAACTTGGGGTAAGTTTCTGAAAGCAAGTAAGAGAAAAGGAGAGGGACACTTGTGATCTCTCATGTATAGAAGACTAATAAATAGGCAGGTGGTCACATCTGAAGGCACGTCCCCTGACCCTTATTACATAATGCCATGAGCTGAATGTCCAAAATTCCTCTCCCAGCTCTGATTGGCCTGGCTACTATGATGAGTGAAGTCCACCAGGGAAGACACTGTGGCCTCGTTTCTCATCCTCCTGTCCCCAGGAGTAACACAGAAGCAGCTAATAACACAACAGCATTGTCCTCACATACACAGGCCTGCTTTGTTTCCCCACCACATAGAGCGGCCTCTGTAACAATGGCCCCGAATGACACTTTACCCTCCTTTCTCCAATGTTGCACTTGTTTTTTTAGTCTGGAATGGGCTAAACAATGATTTCCTGCAGGGGGTATCAGCTTTTCATATTTTCTGCCTGCTTCTCTGTCAGTCTTCCGGCCCCAGGTCAGTGAGTGGTGAGCCAGGCCCAGAGAGCTCTGGGCCCATTGGAACATCCCCTTCTGGGGAGGCTGGAAGGCCATGGTCATTCACCTCTCCCCAGCAAGGTGGGACCTGCCCTGGAAGAAGAAACCAGACCAGGTAACACAAGAGAGACAATGAGAGCTTGGGGCTAGGGGGTGGGGTTGCAGGAGATGACTGAGTATCCAGCCCAAGGAGGATGGGTTTCTGGCTTCAAGACATCCTATTTTCTTGAGAGCCACCATCTGCTGTTAAATAATGAAAAGCAACAGAGGTCAAGTTCAGCAGCCTCCCAGTTAGGAAAATACCCTCTGTCTGTCTGGCCCTGTTCAGTGCCTCTGATATCTCTGGGTGACCAGGGTCTTCATGGCCCATGTGGATTTATTGAGGTGACTGTTGCCTTAATAATAGCTGCTAGTACTAAGCTCTTTCTCTATGTGTTGCATATGTATACCTATTACTGTATGTCTCTCATTGAATGAATAGTAATGATAGCAAACCCTTATACAATGTGCCTCAGATTCTTGCTTCATTCAAACCCAGGCAGTCGGGTTCTAGAATCTGCGCTTTTCATCATCATGCCCCTTGTAAAGCATTTTTTTTTTACAACATCCTGTTAATAAACCAAGGTCATCACAATATTTCACTTTGAGAGGCAATGATGTATAATGATAGCTATGTGTATTGTGAGTCCTTTGCCCTGTGCCAGGCAGCATTCTAACTGTTTTGCAGCTATTTCATCAGATAGATGCTTTATGATCTCTGTTTTATGGATGAGGAAATTGAAGTACAGAGAATTTAAGTCATTCACCCGGGATCACACAGTTGTTAAATGGCAGAGCCTGGATTTGAATTCAGTTTTCTTTTAAGTATTATGGGAATCTTAGGCCCGCCCAGTCCTGCTGGTCTGGAGTTAGTCTGCTTCTCTAGGTCATGGGGTATAGAGGGTGACATTCAGTTTCTGGCTTCATAGAACATCTGCACCCAAGTTGACAGCTTAAGGAATTTTTTCGTTTGTTTGTTTTAAATGATTTTTCTATCGGCATCAGCTTTTGTCTTGCTTAAAGAAGATGGAATTGCTCAATGATGACAGTGAAGGAATTTGAAAGGATAAGAATTCTCAATGAGTGATATCTCTTTTTTGGCCAGAGACCAGGCTAAGTTGCCTCATATGTAGGAGAACATATATCAAATACACAGGACTCACGGTATATTATGGAAGCAAACTTTATTTTTGCCTATTATTGTCCCTAATTTTTTTCAGTGGGTCCTCACTCTTCCCTTGCCCTGGGATGAAAATTAAGGTAGATCCACAACTCTTCTGGGCCCCACTTCAGGAATCAAAAGTTCTTAAGTCACTTTTAGTTCCAGCACAGCTTCATTCAGCAATTGGGATGTCCAGTCCCAGGGAATCAGCCAGATCTTCGAATCAGATGTTCCCAGTGGAGACTTTTCTCCCTCCTCCAGTGGGGCCTGCAGCTTGGAAAGGGGGTCTGTGGTTGGCTTCTCATTTCCCACGTTAAGCTTTCATCCTTCTCTCCTCTGGCTTACTGATGATTCTGACTCCTGGCAGGGGGAAGGGGAAAAGAGAAGAGATAAGAAAGGAGCTGGAAGTCCTTACTTGGTTAATGCTGTGGCAAGCTGGCATTTCACTGGCAGGTTCTGGTGGGTGTGTAAACCTAGTTTTTTCTCTCCAGGCACAATCTTGTAGATACTTCAGAGAGCACCATTATTTCTAATCTTTGTGGATCTCTGAGTTGCTGGTCCCTTGAAGCTGGTTGCCTAATAAGACTCCTTCCTTAGTTCCCTGGCATCTAAGCAGTGCCGTATTAGTTTGCTGGGGCTGCCATGACAAAATATCACAGACTGAGGGGCTTAAACCAGCAGTCCCCAATTTTTTTGGTACCAGAGACCAGTTTTGTAGATGACACTTTTTTCCACAGACCGGGGTGGGGATGGTTTCAGGATGATTCAAGTGCATTACATTTATTGAGAACCTTATTTCTATTATTATTACATTGTAGTATATAATGAAATAATTACACAATTCACCACAGTGTAGAATCAGTGGGAGCCCTAAACTTGTTTTCCTGCAATTAGACAGTCCCATATGGGGGTGATGGGAAACAGTGACAGATCATCAGGCATTAGATTCTCATAAGGAGAATGCAACCTAGACCCCTCACATGCACAGTTCACAATAGGGTTTGTGCTCCTATAAGAATCTAATGCTGCTGCTGATCTGACAGGAGGCAGAGCTCAGGTGTTAATGTGAATGATTGGGAGCAGCTGTAAATATGGATGAAGCTTCGTGGCTCCCTCTGTCCCTGCTGTGTGGCCTGGTTCCTAACAGGCCACAGACCAGTACTGGTCCATGGCCCGGGAGTTGGGGGCCCCTGGCTTAAACAACAGAACTTAATTTTCTCCCAGTTCTGGAGGCTAAAAGTCCAAGATCAAGGTGTTGGCAGGTTTGTTTTCTCCTGAGGACTCTGTCCTTGGCTTGTGGATGGCCACCTTCTCACTGAGTTCTCACATGGTCTTTCCTCTGTGTGTGCATTCCTGGCATCTCTTGGCATGTGCAAATGTCCTCTTCTTATAAGGACACCAGTCAGAGAGGATTAAGGCCTACCCTATGGGGCTCATTTTAACTTAATCACATTTTTTAAAGGTCCTGCTTCTAAATGCAGTCACATTCTGAGGTCCTGGGGGTTAGGGCTTCATCATATAAATTTTGGGAGGATAGTTGAGGCCACAACAAGTGCTGTCAGCTTTTTTCTGAAGGTAAATTTCCATTCCTCCTGGTGGTCCTTGTCAGAAGGACCTACACATCCCACAGGTTGGCCACGGTACATCTCTGGCTTATGGAAAATACCCAAGTTTCATTATCCCAGGAAATCCAAAGCTACCACGTTCTCTTCACTCCAGCTGATCAACTCCATCATTCTTGTATTTTGGGATTCACAGACGTGATTCAGACATCAGCCCTCAGTGACAGTCAACCTCCAGGGACACAGCATCTTGGAGGCCACTCTTGGAGGGTGGGTAGTGGGCAGTTGGAACTTGGAGTGCTTCTATTGCTTTCTCCAAAATTCCTCCTCTACACCACCAACTGTTCTTCTCACCCAGCCTTCTTTGTGGGCTGGAGATGGTCAGTTAAGAGGGAAACCAGCTTCATGCCACTTCTTTTGTCAGCCCTGCATGATGGCCTCAGTGTCACAGCTCACTTTGAAACATGTCTTTTGTCCTTGGCAATACCCGAACTGAGACCATAGTCATTTTTACATCCCGCTACACAAACAGCATCTCATTTAGTTTTCATAAAGAACCCTAGGAATTCTTCTACATATGGAAGAGGAACCTGGAGCTCACAAAGGTTAACGAATTCACCCAAAAGAGATTATTCAGCGAGTGGCAGGGAGGGGAGTAGAGATTCAAGCTTTAACTCACTTCATTATTTACTTCTCTGGGCCTTCATCATCCAGGCTTCTTAGAGCTTTTACCTACTGGAGTTTGGTCTGTGCTGGTAAAACGTTTTCTTCTTAGCAGAAAGCTATAAAGGTAAACAACAACAACAATAACAACAAACACTTCATCGCTGCTTGCATCACTTGTGATGCAGGGGCTGGCAACAGGAGTGACAGGTGCATCAGAAGCTTTCTTAGGTATGTTGTGAGATGAGTTCTGTGTACCCAGGAAAGTCTTTGACTGCTTGAAAGTCCTCCATCCCTGCCCCACTATAATTTAATCAGCAGAATAATGAAGTACAAGTGAAATATCTTTTTTGTTTTTGTAGAAATGCATAAAAGCAATTCTGTTAGTCTGTTTTGTATTGCTGTAAAGGAATACCGGAGACTGGGTAATTTTTAAAGAAAAGAGGTTTATTTGGCTTACGTTTCTGCAGGATGTACAAGCATGGCACTTGCATCTGCTCAGCTTTTGGTGAGGCCTCAGGGAGCTTTTACTCATGGCGGAAGGTGAGGGGGGAGCATTTCACATGGCGAGAAAGGGTGCAAGAGAGTGCCAGGCTCTTTTTAAACGACCAGCTTTCTTGTGAACTTATAGGGTAAGAACTCACTCCATTATCACCAGGGCAGCACCAAGTCATTCATGAAAGATCTGCCCCCATGACCCAAACATGTCCCACTAGACCCCACCTCCAATGCTGGCAATCACATTTCAACATGAGATTTGGAGGAGACAAACATTCAAACTATATCAGCAATACTGCATTCTGAGAATTTTATTCAAGGCAGAAGGGGCCATATCATCTCACCTTCTAGCTCCCAGGAGATACTTAACCTAAAGAGGACTTCCGAATATAAAGCTATTAAAAAAAAAAAAAAAGACTCTCTTTTTTGTTTAGATTTTTAATTATTTTCTTTACAAATAAAAAAGCCCAAGCCTGTCATTGCCCATTCTTCCTTAGGAAAGGGAAAGCTACATATGGGCCTGGCAGTGGTTCAGAGGCTGCCTGCCAAGGCTGTGTCAGGTTCATCTGGCAGCCATGCAGAGCTGGGCTGGGCTGGGCTGGGCTGAAGTTGGGGCCCAGGGCACAGGCCTGGGATAGGCTGGAGCTGCAGCTGCCTCCATCCAGGGAGGAAGGGCAGCATGATATTTCTGTTGACCCACTCAGCAATTATTTAACAAACATTTATTTTGCCCAAGACTTTTGTGGGCTCTCTGCCAGGAAAGGGCAGGTCATTGAATGGGCCCTGGGAAAAATGATGTCTGAGCTTCTCTCCAGTTCTCAGAGAAAGGTAAAGCACTGGAAGCGGGTGGTTCAGAGAGAGGGCGTGGAGGCATGGAAAAGCATGGTGTGCTTGGAGATCTATGGATGGTTTTGAACTGCTCAAGCACAGGCTGGGGTCAAGGGAGGGCAGGAGTCAGAAGAGGAAGGAGGAAGAAGGTGGAGGAGCTGCCAGATTGGAACTTGGTAGGCAGGTTGGGCCCTGGGAGGGCCACAGAAAAGTCTGAAGCAGAGTTGTGACCAGAGTGGGTTTGTCTTTTAGAGGGAACTGAGGCAGGACGGGGACACACTCGAGCATCAGAGGCGTCAAGGCTCAGGGAGAGGGGTGAGGGAAGATGAAGAGCAGAACCGAAGCCCTTGCTGAGATTATGGGAATGGGAAGGGGTTAAGCTGGAGAAAGTGGCAGCCACCTGAGGGAGGGGTCGGTCTAGAATGTCTTTCAGGTTTCTGACTTGAACTACAGAAGGGATGCTATGCCATGATAGCTCCGTGTGTGTGTAGGGGCCGAGGACCCTTCCCAGCTGGAGGAAGTGGGGCATGGGGGGTCGAGGGGTTGTCCTTTCTTTTAATAAACATATGGAGGGGCTGCCCTGAGCTGCGTGCTGGGAGAGGAGAGCAGAGGGGACACCTTCCATTCCTCACAGAGCCCTTGGGCCAATGAGAGAGCAATTCAAATGCAATGGAGCAGGAAGACCCTAAGAGATAATTGGAAAATGACTGGGAAAATTTGAATGTAGACCAAGCATTCAGTGATATTAGAGAATTATTAATTTTTTAAGGTGTGATGAAAGTATTGTTTTTTAGGTGGGAGAATACCCCCTCATCTTTTTTTCTTTTGGGGAGATGCAAGCTGGAATATTTAGGAGTGAAATGTCATGATGTCTGTAATTCACTTGGAAACAAATAAATACAGAGAGAGAGAAGGAGAGACAGAAAGAGAGTGAGCAAATATGGCAAAACGTTACCAATTGTTGGGAGTACATGGGAGTTTACTGTACTGTTATTGCACTATGCTTTTGGCTTTTGGCTTTTCTGTGTGAAATATTTTGTAGTAAAAACTGGAAAATACAAAGTAGCAAGCGCATTGATGGGAGGTAAGGGTACCATAGGAACACAATGAAGGGCCTCTAATCAGAATTTGATGCATGAGGGTTGCTTCTAAAGAAAACAGCATCTAAGACCTGAGGAGGAGTGATCCTTGAAGGGGGGATGGGGAAGAATTTTGGGGAGAATGTACTAGGCAGAGAGGGAACAGCCTGTGTGTAGGCCTGCTTGCCTGTCTTGCTAGAGGAACAAAAAGACATTTAACGTGAATGTCAAATGTGAAGCAGAGTCAACAAGAGATGGGAAGAGAAAGGTAGGCAGGTCCTATAGAGTTTTATAAGGAGTATGGGGGAGTTTGGACTCTGTCCCAACCACAGCATAACTAGGAGGGCTTCATTTCAGAAAGATGCTGGCTCAGCTGGGTGCGGGGTCTCACACCTGTTATCCCAGCACTTTGGGAGGCCAAGGCAGGCAGATCACCTGAGCTCAGGAGTTCGAGACCAGCCTAGGCAACATGGCGAAACCCCATCTCTACTAAACATACAAAAAATTAGCTGGGCATGGTGGTGGGCACCTGTAATCCCAGCTACTCGGGAGGCTGAGGCATGAGAATCGCTTGAGCCTGGGAGGTGGACCTTGCAGTGAGGTGGAGGTTGCACCAGCCTGGGTGACAGAGCGAGAATCTGTCTCAAAATAAAAATAAAAATAAAAAAGAAAGATGCTGGCTCACGTGTGTGCAGTTGCTAGGATCTGGCAGCCCCTGTTTTAAGCACTTCATCTATATGAGTTCGCCTAATCCTCGCCGTGACTTTATCAAGTATGTGCAGATTAGCACCTCTATTTATGAGAGAAGCCAGCCAAGGCACAGAAGAGTGGAGTCACCTGCTCAAGGTCACATATCTGGAGGAGTCATGATTCAAGCCCAGGATCCTGGCTCCAGAGCCCACGCTCCCCTAATCGCAAGGCAACACTGCCTCTTGGGTTTAGTCTCTCTGTGTGGAGAAGGAAGTGGAGGGAAGCAGGACTCTTCCTCAAGACAGGAAGACAGCTTAGGAAGCAACCGTACACATCCAGACTCAAGGTGATGGTGACTTGAACTAAAACAATGACAATAGTGATGGAGAGAAATAGATGTAATAGAAAGTTATTTTGGAGTGAAATCGATAGGACTTGGTACTTGAACAGTTGTGTCAGGGAAGTCAAAGACAATGCCCAATCCATATCCCACTGAACACCTAGCTCTGCGCCTTCTTGGCAGGAGAAAAGGGCTAGAGTACGAGAATATGGAGATACCTTGCTCATAAAGAAATCGAGAAGACATTATCAGACCCATAACATCCCCTTCAACTGTGAGGAGCAGCCTGTTGTCCACCCAACCTACATATCTCTTTCCTGGCTTCCACTAATCCTCACTTTTGGTGCAACTTGCCATTTTCACTGTTTGAATTTTGTAATCTGCACCTGTTGTAAAATAGAGATCATTCCTTTATCCTGACTTGACTGGCAAAACAGAGTCAAACCACAGCTCCTGGTCCCTTCCCTCTCGACTCACTAACCTGCCATTAGCCTTGAGTGATGTGACGTATGCACCTGTCTGTGTTTCACAAGAAGCCCTTGATCCTTGGGCCTCTTCAGAGGGCTTAACCGGAATGAAAAATTAAACAAATATTGAAAAAACAATAGAACGAACAATATATGGTCATGTCCCTCTAATGCTTATTGATTTTTAAGATCTTCTCAGGCATGAAAACAAGATTCACTGCTAGCAACCCAACATTGGATTTCTGTTAACTGAAAGAGTAGCTTATTGATCAGGGTGGGATGTCCAGCAGGGCAGGAGCAGGCCTGTGTCTGCCCCACCAGCTAATCAACCCCAATTGAACCCTAAGAGGTGGAGCTCAGCTGGGTGAGAGCTGCACTCACTTGAAATGAGGGACACTGTGGCCCAGGAGGGTCCTCGCAGCATCCTCAGAAGACACTGAGGCCATTCCTCAGTTATATACCAACTCTCTGGGGACCTCATCTTTTTCTTGCTAAAGGCCTCAAGAATTCCTCATTATTTTTTTCTGTGTCAAAAGTAATATAACTACTACATGAATTCATGTATAGAGGACATGGGTCTGCAGAATAAAATGAGTTCATCTACATATATTCCTGCCTTCCATTCCTCTGTCTCAAGGAATTGTTCATTTGACAACAGATTCAGCTGTTATTCTATGCTGTTTGAAGGTTGGCAATACAGCCATTCACCATATGCCAAAAGGCAAAAATCCCTGCTCTCATGGAGCTTTTATTTTAGGGGATATTGTGAACAGTTTGGTGAGGAGCCTTCCCATCCATGTATGTATTAATACAAACAGGTTTGTGCTGTACATATGATTCTGTGGCTGGCTTTTTTCACTAACAATATGTCTTGGAGCTCATTCTGTGTCAACATGAATGGTCCTTCCTCATTCTTTGATAGTTGCATAATGGTTCTCTGCAGGGATAAACCCCTGCTAGTAAACATACAGTTCTAATTTTTGTTTTCACAAATAGTGTTGCAGCGAACTTCCTTCTGCATGTACTGTTGTACACACACAATTTTGGACACTTACTAAGCCATGATATATGAATTAATTACCCTCTCTGTGCCTCAGTTTCCTCATCTGTACATTGAAAGCAATGATAATAATCTCCCTCTAGCCATCAGGGAAAAGCAAATGAAAACCATGATGAGACGCACTTTACACTCACTGGGATGGATACAATTTTTAAAAATAGATGACAAGTGTGGGAGAAGACGTGGAGAAATTGGAATCCTCATGTGCTGCTGGTGGGAATATAAAATGATGCAGCTGCTTTGTAAACAGTCTGGGCATTCCCCAAAAGGTTAACACAGAGTTACAATTTAACCCAGCAATTCCACTCATAGGTATATACTCAAGAGAGATAAAAACACATGTTGCCACAAAAATTCATTTAGAAATGTTCATAGCAGCATTATTCATAATAGCCAAAAGGTGGAAACAACCCAACTGTTCATCAACTAATGAAGAGATAAACAAAATTTGGCATATTCACACACAGGAATATTATGTCACATTAAAAAGATATGAAGTACTGATACAGGATCCAACATGAATGACCTTTGAAACATTATGCTAAGTGCAAGAAGTCAGTCATAAAAAGCTACATATTATATGATTCCATTTACATGAAATGTCCAGAACTGCCAAATGTATAATGACAGAAAGTAGATAAGTGGTTTTTAGGGGCTGGGGTTGAGTGGGAAGGGAGGAAATGGAGAGTGACTGTTAATGGGTATGAAGTTTCCTTTTTGGGGTGATAAAAATGTTCTAAAATTTGCTGTGGTGATGGTTGCACCTATCTGTGAATATACTAAAAGCCATTGAATTGTATACTTTAAATGGTTGAATTGTATGGTAGGTTCTATGGTCTGAATATTTACGTCCCCCTGAAATTCATCTATTGAAACCTAATTACTAATGTGATGAAGTTTTGGAGGTGATTAGGTCATAAAGGTGGGGCCCTCCTGAATGAGATTTTTGCCGTTACTTAAGAGGCTGGAGAGAGACCCTTCACCCCTTCCATCTTGAGGATACAGCAAGAAGGCACCATCTATAAACCAGAAAGTGGGCCCTCAATAGACACTGAATCTGCCAGTGCTTTGATCTAGGACTTCCCAGCCTCCAAAACTGTAAGAAACAAATTTCTGTTGTTGATAAGCCATTCAGTTTATGGCGTTTTGTTATAGCAGTTTAAATGGACTGAGTTAGTATATGAATTATATTTCAATAAAACTGTTATTAAATAAAGTAAGATTGCTGTGAGGACTGACTGAACTACATAAGGTGTCTATAAAGGTGCTGGCACTTTGTCTTTTTGGACCTAGCTTATGTCACTTAGCCAGGAATCTCCTTGCAAACGACAGGATCTCATTCTTTTTTATGGCTGAATAGTACTCCATTATGTATATGTACCATATTTTCTTTTTTTAATTATTATACTTTAAGTTCTAGGGTACATGTGCACAACGTGCAGGTTTGATACATAGGTATACATGTGCCATGTTTGTTTGCTGCACCCATCAACTCATCATTTACATTAGGTATTTCTCCTATCCCTCCCCCAGCCCCCCATCCTGGTGTGTGATGTTCCCCACCCTGTGTCCAAGTGATCTCATTGTTCAGTTCCCACCTATTGTTCAAAACCCACATGTGGTGTTTGGTTTTCTGTCCTTGTGATCGTTTGCTGAGCATGATGGTTTCCAGCTTCATCTATGTCCCTGCAAAGGACATGAACTCCTTCTTTTTTATGGCTGCATAGTATTCCATGGTGTATATATGCCACATTTTCTTAATCCAGTCTGTCATTGATGGACATTTGGGTTGGTCCCAAGTCTTTGCTTTGTGAGTAGTGGGTGCTGGCACTTTGAATCTATGTACCTACTACCTTCGTTGTTGCTTCCAGGGGATGGATTTCTAGAAGCAGAATTGCTGAGCGAAAGGGGAGGTGCATTATTATTATTTTTTAATCATCTTGCAAAGTTGCCTTCTAATAAAGACTTTACCAATGCACCCTCCAAGAAGCAGTGCATGAGGATACCAGTTTTTTCCTGTTTCCTTTTCCTTTTCAAAGCAACTACCACCAAAAAAGTCTGACAGAATACACACAAGTGTTCATAGTGATTTCATTGGGTAATGGGATCAGGTGTGAACTTCCTCTTCCTTTTCCTGTATTGCTTATCTCTATTTTCTCATAGTGCTGAAAAAAGAACATGTAATAGTTGTATAATGTTTAAAAAATAAAATCATCCCCCACATCTCTTCTCCTTGAGGCTCCTACCAGCTGACAGGATTGGTAGTGATGACTACAGAAGACCCTTATTGCCACACCCTAAAAAGGACAGGAGACCTTCCATTGTGATGGTTTTTGTTGTAAATTTCTAGAAGAAACGGCCAGGGGGCGACAAATCTAAACATGAAGGAAGTGCAGAAACTGCAGTTATTTTCCCAGACCTGTACTTTCTTGCTAGAAGGCACCAAAAAGCCCTGTAATAAAAATCACACTGTGGGATGTTCCCCCCTTACCAGCTACTAGACACAACAAGTTTGCAAATGCTTCATATGCCTTGTCATTCACTCCTCACAATTCTATGACAGAGGTACTGGTGCAAAAATGAAGTTAACGAAATTAAGCGGCTTACTCAAAGGCAGACTGCTAGGAAGTGGTGGAGGTAGATACTGTTAAGACGCTTTCAACTTCAAGTCAAGAGTCATCAACAAGGATATTTTATTATCTCATTTAAAAGTGAGGACATAGGGCAAGCTTCAGGGGAGGTTGATTCGGCAGCTCAGCAATGTCCTCAGGGTGCCTCTTCTTTCCATCTCTCTGCTCTGCCATCTTCCTGTTGCCTACATCCTCAGGCAGAAATAGGGCACTAGCAATGACATCTAGAATAGCAGAAGGCCAAGCCAATGCACCCTCCCATAAGTAGTGCATGAGGATACCAGTTTTTCCCCTTTCCTTTCCTTCTCAAAGCAGCCACCAACAAAAAAAGTCTGAAAGAATACGCACAAATGTTCACAGTGATTTCTGTGGGTGATGGGATCAGGTGTGAACTTCCTCTTCCTTTTCTTGTATTGCTTATCTCTATTTTCTAACAGTGCTAAAAAAGAACATGTAATAATTCTGTAATGTTTAAAAAATAAAAGTACCCCCCCACATTTCCCTTTGCTACGTCCAGGGGAAGAAGAGAGGGACAGTTTATTCCTAGAGTTTTCTCCTTGGAATGAGGAAATTTTTCTTGAAATCCCTTTCTCTTTTTTCCAGCAAACTTTCCCCCACAGGCACACTGTGTGTCTCATTGGCCCAATCTAGGTCACTTACCTACTTGGGAACCAATCATTGGCAAAGTGAATGGAATTCCCTCTCGGTCTATCCCTGGGGTTTGTGCTGGAGGTGGGTCATTGTCCCCTGATGAGGAACATTTCCTGAGAAAAATTGGGATTTTATTAGGGAGAAAGAGGGGAAATGGATGTTGTGGAGTTGAAAGGAAGAACCAATGTGCCCAGCATTGGTAGAGACTCAAACATGCAATTGTGAAACTCAGTAGCCTGTTTTTAGCTGCTGTGTTGTTCTGTGTCTTTGCCAAAACTTCCATTGCTAGAAATTGATTATTGAGGATGGAGAATATAAGTCATCCACATCTGCTCTTTCTCTCTATCTTCAGGCCCCAATCCTCAAAGAAAGGGGATTTGAAAGTTTGGTTTGAGGCAGGTTTTTAGAAGTGAAGTAGTTGATTTTTGAAATGCCACAGTCTCCACTAGGTAATTTCTACCTTGCTGTCTCTAGCCTGGAAGAGTGCCATTACACATTCCCCCTGGATGTCTCAGGAAAGGTCCCTTTGGGATGGTCTCCTCCTGGCAGCTTATAGGACTAACTTGATTAATAGTATTGCATTTTAGATTTAGAGGAATTTGGAAAGACCTGCTTGACCTCCCTTCATGGGAATCACATTTTTAGCTGATGTGATAGATAGAGGTATTGTTCAGTAAATCTTCACTCACTTCCCTTCCACCTTGGGACACAGTACACTTCCTGAGTCACTGACTCTGGGCTTGGGCATTGACTTGTTCTGGTCAACGCAATGTGATCAGATATGACTCTATCAGAGGCTTTAAATAATGCTTGCATTGTTTGGCTTGGCCTTCTGCTATTCTGACAGCCAAGAGAAGAGCATAACTTGGGTAGCCACTGCCCTTTCTCCCTGTGCTCCAGAATTAGTCACATGGAACAGACACAAACCTGAACTAAGGCAGAATTGCCCTAGTCAACCTGCAGATCTGTAAGTGAGAAAAAGAAAGGCTTATTTTCCTCAGTCACAAAGTTTTTATTTTGCAGCAGTATTGCAGCAATAGTAGACTGATACAAGTGACATTTGAGGGCATTCAGCAAAGTGTATGGACAGTGTAGACACATTAGATAAGCTGTGAGAATATGTCTCATCGAAGCAGCTCCTGGAATAATAAGTGTTAAGTATGGCTCAGGGAGGGAATGACTTGGAGTTGTTTTGGTGAGTTTCTTGGAGCAGCCTAAATTCTAAGAACTTTCTATAAACTGTTTTCTGACCTATTCTCACCAAAACAAGCATCAACGCCAAGAAATTACTAAACCATGTGTTTCATCATCAATATGCAAATGTAGAATAATGTAGAAGAAAGAGCACTGGACATGGTGAGGTTTTGGACCACAGCTGTGTACCAGTTTAGCTCACGTCTAGTCTGTGGCTTCAGGCATGTCATTTAATTTCTCTCAACTTTACTTTCCTCACCTGCAAGTTAATGGTAGTTTTAAGAATAAAATTATCAGGCATATCTATGGTTTTCAAACTGTACATTTAGTGATGGGATTTTTTTCAAAGAAAATCAACAAGTAAACTTGAGAACTGAATATCACAGTCAGTTTAAACATTCCGTATTTGGAACCAAGTCTTTTACTGTTGGTGGTAGTGAGCATGATGGTGGTGGTGGTAGTGGGGATGATGGTGGTGGTGGTATTGGGGATGGTGGTGGTGGTGTTAGTGGGGATGGTGGTGGTGGTGGTATTGGGGATGATGGTGGTGGTGGTAGTGGGGATGATGGTGGTGGTGGTAGTGGGGATGATGGTGGTGGTGGTGGTGGTGGGGATGATGGTGGTGGTGGTGGTAGTGGGGATGGTGGTGGTGGTGGTAGTGGGGATGGTGATGGTGGTGGTAGTGGGGATGGTGGTGGTGGTGGTATTGGGGATGAAGGTGGTGGTGGTAGTGGGGATGGTGGTGGTGGTAGTGGGGATGATGGTGGTGGTGGTAGTGGGGATGATGCTGGTGGTGGTAGTGGGGATGATGGTGGTGGTGGTGGTAGTGGGGATGGTGGTGGTGGTGGTATTGGGGATGATGGTGGTGGTGGTAGTGGGGATGATGGTGGTGGTGGTAGTGGGGATGATGGTGATGGTTGTGGTATTGGGGATGGTGGTGGCGGTGGTAGTGGGGATGGTGGTGGCGGTGGTAGTGGGGATGGTGGTGGTGGTGGTAGTGGGGATGGTGGTGGTGGTGGTAGTGGGGATGATGGTGATGGTTGTGGTATTGGGGATGGTGGTGGCGGTGGTAGTGGGGATGGTGATGGTTGTGGTATTGGGGATGGTGGTGGCGGTGGTAGTGGGGATGGTGGTGATGGTGGTAGTGGGGATGATGGTGGTGGTGGTGGTAGTGGGGATGGTGGTGGTGGTGGGGATGATGGTGGTGGTGGTGGTAGTGGGGATGGTGGTGGTGGTGGTAGTGGGGATGACGGTGGTGGTGGTAGTGGGGATGATGGTGGTGGTGGTAGTGGGGATGAAGGTGGTGGTGGTAGTGGGGATGGTGGTGGTGGTGGTGGGATGGTGGTGGTGGTGGTAGTGGGGATGATGGTGGTGGTGGTAGTGGGGATGATGGTGGTGGTGGTAGTGGGGATGATGGTGGTGGTGGTAGTGGGGATGATGGTGGTGGTGGTAGTGGGGATGATGGTGATGGTTGTGGTATTGGGGATGGTGGTGGCGGTGGTAGTGGGGATGGTGGTGGTGGTGGTAGTGGGGATGGTGGTGGCGGTGGTAGTGGGGATGGTGGTGATGGTGGTAGTGGGGATGATGGTGGTGGTGGTATTGGGGATGATGGTGGTGGTGGTAGTGGGGATGGTGGTGGTGGTGGTAGTGGGGATGGTGATGGTGGTGGTAGTGGGGATGGTGGTGGTGGTGGTGGTATTGGGGATGATGGTGGTGGTGGTAGTGGGGATGATGGTGGTGGTGGTAGTGGGGATGATGGTGGTGGTAGTGGGGATGCTGATGGTGGTGGTAGTGGGGATGATGGTGGTGGTGGTAGTGGGGATGGTGATGGTGGTGGTAGTGGGGATGATGGTGGTGGTAGTGGGGATGCTGATGGTGGTGGTAGTGGGGATGATGGTGGTGGTGGTAGTGGGGATGGTGATGGTGGTGGTAGTGGGGATGGTGGTGGTGGTGGTAGTGGGGATGGTGGTGGTGGTGGTGGTATTGGGGATGGTGGTGGTGGTAGTGGTAGTGGGGATGATAGTGGTGGTGGTAGTGGGGATGGTGGTGGTGGTGGTAGTGGGGATGACGGTGGTGGTGGCATTGGGGATGGTGGTGGTGGTGGTACTGGGGATGGCGGTGGTGGTGGTAGTGGGGATGATGGTGATGGTGGTAGTGGAGATGATGGGTGGTGGTGGTAGTGGGGATGATGATGCTGGTGGTGGTATATGATTTCAAAGTCTCCGAAAATGTTTCCTTGCCTTCTCTTTCTTCCAGATCCCTCTCACTGGCTGTAATCTGAAAGCCGCAATTAAAGATTTTGTGTGTGTGTTTTGGCACACTTCTAAGATTAAAGGGATGAAGAGACTCATCCATACTCAACAAGTCCACCATAATGACAACACAGTCACTTTTACAGTTCTATGATGTTTCAAAGTGTCTGTATATCACCCATGTTTATCCCATTAGTTATGTGGCAATTCTTTGACTCCATGTCAAAGAATGACTCCATCATCCCCACTACCACCACCACCATCATCCCCACTACCACCACCACCATCCCCACTACCACCACCACCTTCATCCCCAATACCACCACCACCACCATCCCCACTACCACCACCATCACCATCCCCACTACCACCACCACCACCATCCCCACTACCACCACCATCTTCATCCCCACTACCACCATCACCACCATCCCCACTACCACCACCACCACCATCCCCACTACCACCACCACCACCATCATCCCCACTACCACCACCATCACCATCCCACTACCACCACCACCACCATCCCCACTACCACCACCACCACCATCATCCCCACTACCACCACCATCACCATCCCACTACCACCACCACCACCATCCCCACTACCACCACCATCACCATCCCCACTACCACCACCACCACCCCCATCCCCACTACCACCACCATCACCATCCCCAATACCACCACCACCACCATCATCCCCACTACCACCACCACCACCACCATCCCCACTACCACCACCACCACCATCCCCAATACGACCACCACCACCACCATCCCCACTACCACCACCACCACCATCCCCAATACGACCACCACCACCACCATCATCCCCAATACCACCACCACCACCATCCCCACTACCACCACCATCACCATCCCCACTACCACCACCACCACCACCATCCCCACTACCACCATCACCATCATCCCCACTACCACCACCACCACCACCATCATCCCCACTACCACCACCACCAACATCCCCACTACCACCACCACCACCATCCCCACTACCACCACCACCACCATCCCCACTACCACCACCACCATCATCCCCACTACCACCACCACCACCATCCCCACTACCACCACCACCAACATCCCCACTACCACCACCACCACCATCCCCACTACCACCACCACCACCATCCCCAATACCACAACCATCACCATCATCCCCACTACCACCACCACCATCATCCCCACTACCACCACCACCACCATCCCCACTACCACCACCACCACCATCCCCACTACCACCACCACCACCATCCCCACTACCACCACCAGCATCATCCCCACTACCACCACCACCACCATCATCCCCACTATCACCACCACCACCATCCCCACTACCACCACCACCACCATCCCCACTACCAGCACCACCATCATCCCCACTACCACCACCATCATCCCCACTACCACCACCACCACCATCCCCACTACCACCACCACCATCATCCCCACTACCACCACCACCACCATCATCCCCACTACCACCACCACCACCATCCCCACTACCACCACCACCATCCCCACTACCAGCACCACCATCATCCCCACTACCACCACCACCACCATCATCCCCACTATCACCACCACCACCATCCCCACTACCACAACCACCACCATCCCCACTACCACCACCACCACCATCCCCACTAACCACCACCACCCACATCCCTACTACCACCACCACCATCACTATTAGAGCAGAACAATTTGCCATCCTTACCTGGAAGCCTGTTGTGTCCTCTCAAAAGAACACATCATCATTCCGTGGCTTGACATAATGCTGGGCTTCTTTACTCATATGTACTACAAATGGTACCCCAATTTACTCTGTCCCCAAGGGTATTCTCGGTTCACAACTCTGTCTGACAGTGAATAACAATAAGTACGATCAGTTGTTGCAAAAATAGATTTTACCGTTAGTTCAAAACTTGGCAGCAAGCCCATCAAGAACTCCCGTGTGTCCAGTCCACTGCTTTGGAACTACTGCCTTAAGTATATTTCTGCTTTGAAACTCACTCCCCTGATCCTTAGGAGCTGTTTACACTTTAATAAGAATGAGTCCATTAGAGTCCACCCAGAGAGCATTTAATGGGGGCGAAGTAGAGCCTCTTAGTTTGAATTCACTCAGGAGCAGACCCTGAGACAAGGATACAAATGCAAGTAATTTATTTGGAAGGTTACTGTTACACAAGTAAGGAAGTTAGATGGGCAAGGGAAAGTAGCCAATAAAAGATGAATTGTCAAGAAAATTACCCATGTGGGTGTGTGTGACTGAAGCTAAATCTTACCAGGGGACTCCCAGAACCAGCATGGAACATGCACCCCAGAGTTCTCCCACCCAAGAGGAAAAAGACTTGCAATATTTATACAGCAACTTCCTTAGTCACTGGTTAAGAATGTTCCTAGTGGCTGGGCACAGTGGCCACGCCTGTAATCCCAGCACTTTGGGGGGCCGAGGTGGGCAGATTACAAGGTCAGAAGATTGAGACCATCCTGGCGAACATGGTGAAACCCCGTCTCTGCTAAAAATACAAAAATTAGCTCGGCATGGTGGCATGTGCCTGTAATCCAAGCTTCTCGGGAGGCCAAGGCGAGAGAATCGCTTGAATCAGGGAGTCAGAGGTTGCAGTGAGCTGAGATCATGCCACTGCACTCTGCCTGGTAACAGAGTGAGACTCCGTCTCAAAAAAAAAAAAAAAAGAAAAAAAAAAAGAATGTTCCCAGGAACATCAATCCTGAATTTTCTGGCCTTCCAAAGTTTCTTAATTCTCACTTTGTTCAGTGCTAGTCCCATTCTAAGGTGTGGCTGCTTGGCATAGCAGTTTTTAGTAAAAACCTTAGAGAGGTAGAAGAAGAAATACCACCTCTTGGTGACATATCTAGCACCAACACATTTTCACAACTTCAGGCAAGCATTTCTGGCTTGGATGGGGCAGAGCCGGGGGAGCAAATGTCTTGGTGGACAGGGCTGTTGCTTGGCTCCTAATGGGCCCAGCCAAAGAAGCAAAGGCCTCCCTGATTGGCCCCCTCTTGAGTTGGTAGGCTATGCTGGGTTGAATTTTATATTATCTCAACAAACCATCTGAAGTTATGGTAAAAAAATTGGGGAGGTTTACTACTTTTATGAAAACTCTAAGACATTAAGCACTAATGCTCTATGTATGGGTTACCTAGTTCAAGATGTCACTTTTTTTCTGGGCTGAGGAGAAATGGGGTCTTTGGAAAAAGGTAGATATGGCAGTCTCCTGGCATAGTAAGATCTTTTCACACAGGGGCTTTTGCTGAATGTTTTGCTTTTTTACTCTGAGAGCTTTTAGTGGTGGATAGTGTTGGAATTTTGGATGTCTATCTATCTTTCTCCTCTCTGAGCTCTAGCCAATTGAGATATAGATTTAAGGAGTTCAAAGTATCAACTTATGAATAACAAAAGCTTGGAGACCATCTGAATGTTTGGTAATATGGGAAAGGTAAAATATTAATACATTATGGTAAATCCATACAATATAACTCTATGTAACTATAAAAGAGAATGAAGATGCTCCCCTGAATATTCACATGAAAAAAGTGCCAATAAAATGGGAAGGAGTGAGAGGAGATAACATATTTGCAGTGTCTTGTATATGCATGAAGTTTGGAAAGAATCACAAGAAAATACTAATAGGTAGGGCTTGGGAGTAGGAACAGGGTAGGTGGGAGCGTGGGTGGGAGAGAGAATTTTTACTGAATACCGTTTTTTGAGAAGCACGTAAATATGTTGCCTGTATCTACCTAGACATCTAGAGAAAGACTCAAAGAGGGGAAGACATAGGGGCAACTGATTAAAATTCTTGCTTTGTTCCTCAGATCATGAGTCATCAGAATGTATCTGTCCATGACTTTGGGAAAGGGAAAAAAGGTGGGGGAAGAAAAGATGGGAAAGTACAAATGGGAGAACAGGGGTTGTGTACTCTGAAGGTAGAGATCACCATCTCCATCTGTTAAACACAGCACTGCTGTGCTGTCTACATTTCACTCAGCAGGTGTGCTTTACACCAAGTAGGTGCTTGGAAGTATGCCTGCTAAGGGCTGAGCCAGCCAGAGTGTTGTATGATCTGTTGGACCAGCTGTTCATTGCCACTCACTTGAGAGGCGGTTTAAGGTGATGGATAAGAGCGTGGTCTCCTCCATCAGAATAAACCAATGTTCAAGTCCTGGCTCTGCCACTTACTCAACACGTGGGCCTAGGTCCCTATTTCATCCTCTCTGAGCCTCTGTCTTCCCTTGTAAAACAGGAATACTGGCATTACCCACCTCGCTATTATGAAGTATAACATACAGAGTGCACAGCACAGTGTCTGGCCCATTGTAGTTGCTCAATAGCTTTTAGTGTTTGCTTTTATGAGTTTGAGTTATCTTTGTGGTGAGGTTTACAGACCCTGACCCCTCTACTTGAGGTAGAACCAAGTCTATGGTTTCTCAGCCTGGGCAGGGCAACCTGCCCTTTTCTGACTTTTCTGTGTGATGCAGCAGCTGCATTTCCATTCCAGCTTCCAAGGGCTGAGTGTGGGGGTCTCCAGAGGAGCCGCTTTACTGACAGATGTATCCTCTAGGATTCCAGAGGCAATGCCAGATGTCGGTGTGCAGCTGTGTTCACAGAACATCCTATCAATGTTTATTCCTTGTGTGATTGCAAAGCAAATGGCTTAATGCCATTGTAAAAACAACTCTAAAAGTTAATAGTTCTTCCCCTCACCGCCACCTTCAGCAGCACCAAATTGTTAGTTCTCAGTCTTCCGTCTCACAGAAAGAAAACCAGATTACACCTTGGTCAAGAAATGTACCTAAAGTTTCCTTCTTGATGATTTAATCTTGGTTGGAGTGAGAAAAAAGCAGGTATCAGCCATGCTATTGGGGATTTCCTAACCCTTTATATTATTACATGTTTCATCCTGCCTTGAGGAAGAAGTTTTAAGCTACACCAATATTCGGGGCTCAAAGAGTTATGTGTGTTTCAAGTTTTTAAAATGTTTGATATATCAAAGATGGTTTTTGTCCTGATCCCTGCATTCTGGCTGGAGACACTTTGCTTTGTTGGGTAGCCAAATGCTGTCTCCTTTTGAAGCAGCAGGTGAGCCAATGACAGATGTAATGGGGAGTGGGGCAGAGATGCTCTAAGAATGGAGGGACTTGGGACTGGACATCTGGCTTGTGAGTCCAAGTTCATTCCTGATGTCTTTTCCTGTATGAAAAAGCCAAACACCTCAAATTAATGTTCCAGAAGCAGCCAACCTGTAGTTTTAACAGCATGATTGACCTTGTCTGCATTGCCAGTTCAATCTACCTTGAGGAAGAATACTAAATAGAGTTTGCCCATGGTCAACTCAGGAACTAGAGGTGGGAGGTTAGAAGGCACTGCAATTACTGCCATTGCTGATTTCTCCTCAGTCCACTACACTCTAGGCAGCATGCACTGGGCAGTTTGGTGTAGTGGTTCAGATTATGGGCTCTGAAGCAACACTGCCTGAATTCAAGTCCCAGCAGTGCTCTTATTAACAGCTGTGTGGTTTTGACCTAGCTATTTAATTTCCATGTGCTCCAATTTCTCTGATGTAAAATGGTAGTTACAATCTCTCTACTTCATAGGACTGTGAGGGTTAAATAATTAACATGGGTAAGATACCTGTTTGATAGTGAGCAGTGTAGAAACTTAGTCTCAAATACCCTGTAACGAGTCTTTTCGTTTATTTGTTTAGTACCTGGTACTAAAGAGGACCTAATTCAAATGAATCGTGTAGTTGGCAAGAAGGAACTGAAATAAGTTCCCTGTAAATTATTTACGTAACTTGGATGAGAGGTCAGCTGGTCCCTTGGGCTTGGGCTCCTGTACCCATATGAACAATCTCTGTTTTTGCCTTGCAACAGTCCACAGCTAGGGTTAAGTTATCTGGAAAGAATCTCCCCACACATCAGTAACTAAAGTGGACTTGGCTCACAATAAGCTGGTGAGGTCTGAGGAGGGGGTGAGGGGATGTATATTGCACATACTTCAACCACACATACATGCACCTGCACATCCCTGCAAACCACTTTCACAACTTTCAGGATTTCTTCTCTCCAAAGTCCCACTTGGCTATGTTTTAAGGGTTCCCCTTGATGCCCTTTGCTCCATAGCAGCCTCCAGTGTTGTTTTTGCTCTGCCTCTGGGGAACTTCAAATTCCTTACTCCTTTTAGTAAGCAGAGCTGTTTAGCTCTGTCCCTGCTCTGACCCACAATATTACTCCATCATACATGCGAAGATGTCGCAGCCCAACATCTTCAACTAGATTCATTGATGTATGAAGACGGCGCTTTCCTTAAGGGGTCTCAAAGCACTTTGCAGACATCCAAATGTCCATTCCCCAATTAAGTGCCTGCTCTGTTGTTTACTATCTATGTGACCTTAGGTGAGTTATTTCACCTCTCTGAGTCTCGGGTCACTCAACTGAAAAATGAAGATAATGCAAGGACTGCGGAGTTGCTAGGAAGAAGTGAAATCATGACTGCAAAACATAGAACAGCGCCTGGTGTCTAATAGCATCGCAATGTATGCTTTTTGTATAACTATATAGCAGAATCATTCATCTAAATTGGATTTCTCACAGTAGAAAATGGGCATTGACAACTCTTTATGATGTGTGTATAAGGACTATAGGGCACAAAGGAGTGAACAGGGCTATCTAGACAGCACTAGGAACTTTTGCAAGTTACTTAATCACTACACATTAGTCTCCTCCATTGTAAAATGGGGATAGTAATCGTACTTATTATGACTGTCGGGGAGACGAAATGAGATAATGCATGCAAAAACAGAGTCTAGTCCAATGAAAGAATTTAGAAAAGCATAGCTATTATTATTAAAAGCATATGTTTTTAATTGAACTATTATGATAAGAAAGCATATTTGCCTCCTTTCCTGATGTATTTTGTATTTTGATTTGATGTATAGATGTATTTTGGAAATCCCAATGTTATTTTGCTGAAGGCTTTAGTCAAGACAGAAGTTATTTAAGCTGATAGCTTTGGCTTTAGAAGTATTAAATCACTACACAGTCCATAAACTTACTAATAATTGTCTCTTGATATTTCATTTGAAAATCTGAACTTCTTTTTGGGCTGTTAGCTTTGTAGTAATATCCTTCATCAGCTACACATTAGAATTAATCTGGAGTATGAGAGAATAGTTCAGTACTCCTGACCAGTGTTCCCTTTGATTTTGTATAAACTGTGAGCAATTGGCCACATTCCACAAGCAACTAGTTATGAAGATGGAATATGCATGAGCAGACTTTAGTGTTGAGATCAAATAAAGCTTGCAGCAAATTTAATGTGATGTTGTAAAGGATATGCAAAAATCAATATTGTGCTGTGTGATAATTAGACATAAATGCAGTTCACACAGATGAGTGTAGTTGCCTTGCCTGAAACAAGCCCTTCTAGGATTAGCTACTTAAGAAGTGGGTGGGCCTGTTAGGAGCAGAAAACAGCTTTGGAGCCCCTCAGAGTTCTTCTGAACTAAGAGCCTCCAGATGTCTGTTCATGGAGATGGAGCCTGGGTGACCAGGAGGCTTATCAGGACCAGGACATGACAAAATCAACCTCCTCCTGGTTGTTATAGGGGATTGACTGAGGGGAAGTTTATTAGTCTAGGACAGGAATCAGCAAACTTTTTTATGAAGGGCGAGATAGAAAATAATTTAGGCACCGAGGGCTATATGGTCTCTGTTGCAGTTACTCAACACTGCCATTGTAGAGCAAAAGCAGCAATAAAGGATACAAATGGGTCTGGCTGTGTTCCAATAAAACTTTATAGAAACAGGTGATCTGCTGGACATGGCTATAGTTTGCCAGCTGCTCCTGTAACCATGCGATGGGTTCACCTTGCCCACTGCCTAGACAGAGCTGATTTATCAAGACAGGGGAATTGCAGTGGAGAAAGAGTAATTCACGCAGAACCAGCTGTGCAGGAGACCAAGGTTTTATTATTACTCAAATCAGTCTCCTAGAGCATTTGGGGATGGGATTTTTTAAAGAGAATTTGGCAAGTAGGGGCTTGGGAAGTGGGAAGTGCTGATTGGTCAGGTTGGAAATAGAAGCATAGAGGGGGTTGAAATGAGGTTTTCTTGCTGTCTTCTGTTCCTGGGTCAGATCACAGAACTGGTTGAGCCAGATTACTGGTCTGGGTAGTGTCAGCTGATCCATCCAGTGCAGGGTCTGCAAAATATCTCAAGCACTGATCTTAGGTTTTACAATAGTGATGTTATCCCTAGGAGCAATTTGGGAAGGGTCAGACTCTTGCAGCCAGAGGCTGCGTGACCCCTAAAACATAATTTCTAATTTTGTAGCTAATTTGTTAGTCCTACAAAGGCAGACTGGTCCCCAGGCAAGAAGGGGGTCTTTTGGGAAAGGGTTACTATCAATTTTGTTTCAGAGTCAAACTATAAACTAAATTCCTTCCTAAGGTTAGTTCAGCTTATGCCTAGGAATGAACAAGGACAGCTTAAAGGTTAGGAGCAAGATGGAGTCAATTAGGACTGATCTTTTTCACTGTAATAATTTCCTCAGTTATAATCTGTACAGAGGTGGCTTCACTCCTAGTCTAGACTAAGGCTCTGAATGGGAAACTGGAGAAGAGGAGAACCCAAACCAACACTTTCCAGAAAAGGCTAGCATCTGGGTTGATGAATGAAATAGGGCCATGGGAAGTCGGAGCACAGGGAAGCTTCAAACGTTCTTCTCTCTTCTCCGCCTTTACAGGGCTTGTCTGCCTTAGTGAGGGCAACCAGCTGGAGAGGTAGTATGGAATGGATAAGCGTCTTAACACTGACTGGGGTCAGGCTTAAACCCCAGCTCTCTCTCAATTTAGCTGTGTGATCTTGGGCAAGTTATTCTGCCTCTCTGAGCCCATCCATACAATTGGGTTCATAGAACCTCTCTTGTAGAATTGTGAGGATCAAATGAACTTTGCTATGTAAACTGTTTAACATGCACCAAATGGTAGAGATAGTGTGTCTGTATACTGTATTTTATGGACAGTTTAAGGAAGGTTCAAGGTCTTTTTGAGATTTGTTGCTTTTCCTACAGACTTTAAATTGCAACTCCCCATAAGTTGAGTTTGTGTTCGGAGTTATTTGACTAGTTCCATAATATGCCTAGGAGTAGAATTGTTGGTTCAGCTTTAGGTTGTCCGTGTTCAGCAAGTACTAAACAGCTTAGCAGACACTAGGTAGTTTTCCAAAATGGCTATACCTATTTGCATTTTCATGAGCAGTGTGATGTGAGTTCCAGTTGTTCATCATTCTGGCTCCTGGTGGTTTTAATTGGCATATTCCCAGTGGGTTAATAAGTGTGTGCACTTTTTCATATGCTTATTAGCCACCTGAATATCCTGACACTTCTGTGAAATACCTGTTCACGTGTCAAGTTTTCTTATTGGTTTGTGAAAGTTATTTACATAATCTAGATATGAGAATTTAGCTGCTATGGGCATTTTCTGATAAACAGAAGTCTCTAATTTTAATATGCAGTCATATACCACATAATAACATTTTTGGTCAATGACTGCATATATGATGGTTGTCCTGTAAGATTATAATGCCATATTTTTACTGTTCCTTTTCTATGTTTACATACACAAATATTTACCATTGTGTTACAATTGCCTACAGTATTCAGTAGAGTAATATGCTGTACACATTTGTAGCCTAGGAGCGATATATACCATATAGCCCAGGTGTGGCAAAGGCTGTACCATCTGGGTTTGTATCAAGTACATTCTGTGATGTTTGCACAATGATGAAATCACCTAACAACACATTTCTCAGGATGTGTCTCCATTGTTAAGTGCCTGACTGGAGTTCTATTTACCTATCTTTTCTTTACTTTTTTAAGTCAATAATTTAAATGAATTATTTGGTACTATTTATACCATATTGCTTGTAACACTTCCCACTAATATCTACTAGTTGAGAACCATTGGATTCATTGGCTAATTTCCTTCCGACCCTGAAACTTGGTGAATCTGCGAAGTCCTGCCAGTAGGTGTTCGTTTGGGCTCATTTTCAACACGCCTGAGAGGGATGGATATGTGGAGCTACTGTTAGCTATGAATCACGATGGACATTTTGATGTAATTCAGTTTAATCTATTTGCTTGTCTAGCATCTAACTAAAAGTGCGAGTGGTTGGTGCAGTAAAGAAAAGGAGGAAATTTTGGAGTGCACAAATTTGTACTAAGGATTTCAGGGGAAAGGTTAGGTAGTGTAGGGAGACGGAGATTTGAGCAGCCATGGAGTATAGCCAAGGAAGGATCCTGGATATCTGGAAAAGTGAAGAGAAATTGAAAAGAAGTTGGGTCACAGGACAGGTGAGAGAGAAGGGAAATGGGAGGGAGAGGCCAAAAAGAAGGTTTCAATTATGTAGCAAATGTCAGAGGCTTAAACATTACAAAGGAAGCTGTTCATGAGAGCTTGGCCTGATGAGAACTGATTTCCTTGACTTTTCTCAATTTTTTACTGGAAAGGTCCTAATACTAAATCACATATCAAAGCTTTCTTTAATAGTAGAAGCCATTAATACTCATCACTTTTTTCTCTCCTGATTGGGAATAAAATGGATTATTAACTCTTGAGTAGGCACTGTATGAAATAAAGGGGATAAAGGAAATTTAGGAGCAGAAGCAAGCACTCTTAGTTCCTGCAGTTAATACTGATTGGCTTAAAGCAATCAGCAAGTCTCATCCCTGGGACCACAGTGAAAGGCTGATTAGGACTAATGAGGGCCTGGCCCAAGACTTTTATTTGCTGGTGGAGAGGATGAAGCTGAGAAGATGTGGTTTGGAGTTGATGCAGTCATCTTGCTACCACAGGGAAGAGCCTGAGAATAGAGCTAACACAAGGAATAAAGCAGACAGAAGCCAAGAGATGGACGGATTGGGTTTTAGAAATGTCATCTGAGTCCCTTGATCTAGCGGCACCTGACTTTTAATCTACCTAAGTCAGGGATTGGCAAACTTTGCCCGTAAAGGGCCAGATAGTAAGGGCTTTAGGCTTTGTGGGTCATATCGTCTCTATCACAGCTACTGGTCTCTACCATTGGAATACAAAAGCCATAGGTGATACATAAACCAATGGGCTTAGCTGTGTTCCAATAAAACTACTTACAAAGGCAGGCAGTTGTGGGGAGGGCTTGGCACAAGAGCAATGCTTTGTAGATCCCTCATCTAAGACACTAAATTTCCTTTTTTTTTTTTTTTTTTTTTTGCTTAAGTGTATTTGGCTTGGGTTTTCTAACACTTGCAACTGAAAAAGGCCTTAAGTGTTATAGGTTCTTAGGTTGTGGACAATGGAAATCGACTCCAAATTCCTTGGGGAAAAACAAAGATTTATTATCAGAATAAAGCATAGACAAAATACAAATTCCAGGAGAGAAATTTCAATTGTTGTGACTGAAGTCACATGTCCAGGGGAGGGGCATTTACCAGCCCTCTCAAGGCTGCACACAGGAGGAAAGAGGTTGTTTCTGTAGGGAAATTTAGGGGACTATATTAAGACAAACAGGTACTGGAGGCTGGATCTACTCCATTAAGACAGGAAAAAGTTCCCATATCAAGTGTATTCAGCAGGTGCCCTGCAAATGCAGTTCATCAAAGGCAGTCTTGTGTATTAGAAAAACATGCTGGTTAACAAAGACTTGTGTCATTGTACCTCTGCCCCTACTGGCTGTGTTGCCCTGGGCAAGATATGAAATTCTCTGGGCCTTAGTTCTTCAAGAACAAAAAGAAGGTGATGAACTGGGAATCTTTTTTTTTTTTTTGAGATGGAGTCTCACTCTGTCATCCAGGCTGGGGTGCAGTGGTGCGATCTCGGCTCCCTGCAACCTCTGCCTGCTGGGTTCAAGCGATTCTCCTGCCTCAGCCTCCCGAGTAACTGGGATTACAGGCGCCCGCCACCACGCCCGGCTAATTTTTTTTATGAACTGGGAATCTTTAAGGGCTCTTTGAGTGCCAAGCTTTGGTGGCTTTTTCCATGTATTCACCATCTTGCCTGTTAATCTCTGAGACGACGCTCTGTGCCCTGCAGCTTATCTTTTTGTATGATTACTAGCTGTGGGACCTCCCTCATGTTACATAATGTCTGTGAGTGTTAATTTCCTCAACTGCTGTTAGCCCTACCTGGTAAGGTGGTGTACGGATTAGAGCTATGCATGCTACTTGCTTAGAAAGGCAGAGTGTGTACTGGTATAGAGTAGGAGCTTCAGAGTTAGATGATCAGGACTCAATCTTTGTTTAGTCTTTTCCTTACTGTGCAACATTAAACAAATTATTTAAACTCTTGGAATCTTTGTTTCCTCATCTGTAAAATGAGGATATTTATAGAACCCTCTTGATGAGATTGTTGTGTGGATGAAATGAGATACTGCATATAATATGCTTAGCACATGGCTTGGCATGTGGTACTCTGTAAAGAGAAATTGTTATTACTTGTAATGATTTAATTGGTTTCTAGAAATAGGCTCCTGTTAGAAAGAAAGTTTCTCCTATTTTTTACAGTTCTTATTATGGAATTTTAAAAAATAATTCTTTGAGTTTTGATGTTGTTGTTTGCTTTTAGTTATTTCTGTAAAGTTAAAAAAGTAACAGAGGCCTATTTTAAAAATATTTTATTTTCTAACCATTATAGTAGGATGCATTCAGTTATAACAACAGGCTTAAGAAAGAAAAGGTATTTATTGGCCCATGTAATTTGCTGCGCTTAATACAGCACTCAATAATGTCCTCAGATTGTTTTCTTCCTCTCTGCACTCTGCCTTCTGTAGGGATCATTTCCTGGTAATATAGTCTCAACTCATGATCACAAGATGGTTGCCAGTAGACCCAGGGCCTGCCTGCTTCCTCCTCCAGATCATGTAGAAAGAGTAAAGGGGCTCTCTCAGTAGCTTTTTCAGAAAAGCAAGGAAGTTTCTTTTCCATGAGCTTCTAGCAAATGTCTTCTCAAGGCTCATTTGCCCAGGTTAGGTCATGAATCCACTGCAGAAAGAAATTGTGTCCCCAGAGGTTGGGCATCAACTAACATGTTTAGAAGGACCTGGACCCATCTCTGAAGCTGGCTGGCAGTGCCCACACAGCATGCCTGAGAATACAGAAGCAGCATGCCCTGAAACAAACAAAGATTGGCAAAGGTTAGGCATCAGCGTGGGTTCACTGCCTCTGCTTTAATCCTCCGTGTTGTCGCTAAGTCCCTGTATTAATTTGCTGGGGCTGCCACAACAAAGGACCACAAGCTGGGTGGTTTAAACAACAGACATTTATTTTCTCACACTGTGGAGTCTAGATGAAGTGCAAGATCAAGGTGCAGCAGGGTTGGTTTCTTCTGAGGCCTCTTCCTTGGCTTGTAGATGGCCATCTTCTCCCTGTGTCTTCACGGGGCCTTCCCCCTGCAGGTGTCTGTGTCCTAATCTCTTCTCATAAGGACACCGGTCATATGGGGTTAAAGCCCACTTATTTAATGTCGTTTTATCTTAATTACTTTTTCAAAGCTTCTGTCTCCAAATATGGTCGTATCTGAGGTTCCTGGGACTTAGGACTTCAACATATGAGCTTGTGGGGGATGTAATCAACCCATGACAGTCTCCCCAGCCCTCAGGTCTACTCCTCAGAATCACTATTTTGAACAATTTGTACATATCTATAATTCATAATTGTTTCAAAAATGTTCTTTGGAATGAACCTACATTGACTGCTTCAGAGATTAAGGCAGCTCTTTTATCAATGAAATTATCTCAGCAGTCAGGAAATCTTCTGTGTGCCTGACAGTTTTTCCCTAGAAAGGGTTTAAAGTAGATGTTACCAGTAATTCAGGGTATCTATTTTTTTAAAGTATCTCAGTAAAATATCTCCACCAATATGTACACCATAAATTCTTGGTGAGCCTCCCAAAATGAATTTTATAATATATACAACACCAGAAAACAGAATGATTTATGGTTTAGAGCGAACTGTTGTATATATTGTTTTTATCTGCCTACCATACTTTGGTCATACCATTTCTTTTGGTTTCTTTGGGGAATTCTTTCTCTAGTCCATGTGATTTTTGAATATTTGACAGTCAAATCATTGTGCACCACCACCCACCTCTGGCCTCATCACAGGGTTGAGTATGTGATCCAGACTAAACAGACTATAGTACTGCATCTTTGTGACACCAAAGATAAGTTAAAGGGCTAGGCACATAACCTGAGGCAGCCCTTGCCCAGGTGTTATGAATTGCCGGGGAAGAGTAGGCCCCCTGTTGTGGATTGGATTGTTACCCACAAAAGATATGATGAAGACCTAACCCCTCATACCTATGAATGTTACCTTATTTGGGTCTTAATCCAATATGACTGGAGTCCTTATAAAAAGAGAAGAGGCACAGGGACCCAGGAGGAAAATGTCCTGGGAGGATGGAAGCAGAAACTCAAGTGATGATTAAGGCAAGTGGCATCTACAAGCCAAGGAACGCAAGGATCGCTGGCGACACCAGAAGCTAAGAGAAAGGCATGGACTAGATTCTTCTCTAGAGCATATCCCTGTGCACACCTTGATTTCAGTGTTCCAGCCTCCATAACTGACAGAGGCAAAATTTGTTTTTTTTTAAGCCACCCAGTCTGTGGTACTTTGTTGCAGAAGCCCCAGGACACAGATGCCCCTCCCATTCTCTTGGATAGAAGTTGTCAGAAGCTAAGGATTCTGGGTGGCTACCATCCACAGCCCACGGAGAAAAGATAAGGCCAAAACAAAGAGATAAAGAGTGATGAGAGGTAGATTAGTAGGAAGTGGGTTCTCGTATCATTGAGTCCCTGTTCTACTATATTGGCCTGGTTCCCACAGCAATTCTTTATTGTGTTACCTGTTACCAAACTCACAGCTTTCCAACCAGGGTGCCAAAGGTGGCAGGGTCGAGCATCAACTTGGGTTCATCACCTCTGCTTTAGTCCTCTGTGTGTTGGTTCCTTCAGCCTGGTAGCCAGGCTGGGCTGAAGCAGGCATGCTGCTTCCAACTGCAACCACAGTCGAACCGATTTAAGATGACTCCTGTGGGCTCTTATACATATTATCATTTTCTGTGTGTGCCATGACATGAAAAACTTGTCTTCACAGCCTTCCAGTGGTATGAACCATGCATTTCTGTTTTTTTGCTGACACTATTTTGATTTGACTTTCTATCACTTGGATTTAAAAGTGTCCTGGTTAATTTTGAATTCTTAGCTATAAATCTGTTAAGCATTGGGAGAAGGCCTACTAAAAATTATTTGAAGGTTGTGAGCACCAGTAATCCCAGTTACTCAGAAGGCTGATGCAGAAAGATTGCTTCAGTTTAGGGAGTGTGACACTGCAGTGAGCTATGATTATGCCATTGCACTCCAGGCTGGGCAACATAGCAAGACTCTGTCTTTTAAAAAATTGAGCTAAAATTTAAAAGACTAATAATACCGTGTATTGGCAAGGATGCGGAACAACTGGAAGTCTCTTACATTGTTAGTAGGAATATAAAATGGTGCTACTTTGGAAAGCTATTTGGCAGTTATTATAATTAACCATTTATTTCACTCCTTGGTATATACCCAAGAGAAATGGGTGTATATGTTCACAAAAGACTTAAACAACAAAGTTACTAGAAAAGTGATTCCTAACAGTCCCTAACTTGAAATAGCTCAAGTGCCTCAGTAACAAGATAATGAATACATAAATAATGACATAATTAGATAATTAAATTCTATATAGTTAGTACAAAAGAATGGATCGCTAGAACACACAAGAATATAGATGAATTACAAACACTGTGCTGTGTTCCAGAAGCCAGACCCAAAAAATATATACTGCATCATTCAATTTAGATCATGTTAAAGAACAGTACAAATCTGATAATATTTACAGATGTCAAAATAGTGGTTAATTCTAAGTGAAGGCAATAGACTGGAAATGCATGTAAGAAAACAGGAGGTGCGGGAAACGCTCTATATCTTGATGTGGGTAGTGGTAACATCTGGGTGTGTACATATGTAAAAAAACCACTAGGTTGGGCACTTGAAATTAGTGTACTTTACTGCAAATTGAAAAAAAAAAATTCTAAGAATAAATACACCTACTATGTACCCACAAAAATTAAAAACAATTTTTTAATTCAAAAAATAGTCATTGCCAAAAAATTCCAAGAAAAAATAGTGCTTTTTGCATTTGTAAAGCATGACATTTAACATTAAGAATTTTAACGTATTCTTTTAAAATTAATCTGAAAGCAAATACATATTTATATTTAGAATTTTAGACAATACTGAAAACTAAAAAGTAGAAAATAAGTCATCTATATTCCCACTATTAGAGAAAATCACTGTGACTTTCAAGGTATATCTTTTCATTCTCTTAATAAGATCTTTTTATTTTCTTAATTTTAGTGAAAGTCTGACTGTAGGGTGCCAATTATTTTGTAATCTTTTTAAAAACCCATTTTGTACATTTTTATATTAGTATTTTTCAACAGCATTTTTCATGATGATGTTACCGGGGGTCCTTGCTCCTAGAGCTCCTAAGATGATGGCGGGCCACTTCCAAAATGGCAGCGGGTTGCTTCCAACGTGGTGGGAAGCCTCGTGTTCTCTGACCTGGGGTTCTTGGCCTCACGGATTCCAAAGAATGGAATCTTGGGCCATGCGGTGAGTTTTATAGCTCTATTAGAAGCCGTGGGTCACGGAAGAGAACCGTGGAACCCAGTGACAAGTGTTCAGCTCGATTAGGACCAACGTGGGCACTTAACTGTGCAGGAATGATGGCAAGCCTTTAGCCCAATTTGGAGCAGCAATGGGCTCCTCGCTGGATCAGGAGCACAGCGGACACCCTGCTGGATCTGGAGGGATGGAAGTCAGCCGCAGGTCTGTGACAGCAGCAAACGGCAGTGGTGGATGGGGAGGAAAAGCTCAGCTCAAGCCCATAACAAACATGGACCAGAAGAGAGTGCAGTTGCAAGATTTAATAGAGTGAAAACAGAGCTCCCATACAAAGGGAGGGGACCCAAAGAGGGTAGCCATTGCTGGCTTGAATGCCTGGGTTTATATCCTGATCATTGTCCCTCCTGCTGTGCTCTCAGGCAGTAGATGATTGGCTATTTCTTTACCTTCTGTTTTTGCCTAATTAGCATTTTAGTGAGCTGTCTCTACTATCTGATTGGTCGGGTGTGAACTAAGTTGCAAGCCCCCTGTTTAAAGGTGGACAGGGTCACCTTCCCAGCTAGGCTTAGGGATTCTTAGTCGGCCCGGGAAATCCAGCTACTCCTGTCTCTTGATGATGTAATACCCAACATAGTCTTTTTCCATAAGTTAAACTAATTTTTATTGATGGCAATTACAGTTGTTTTTCATGTTCTGACATTCTAACCTACTCCAGGACAAATATCCTTTCAGTAATCTTTACACATAGCCGGGATTATTTTCTTAGGATAGATTCCTGTGAGTCAGTTGTTGGTCTGCAAAAATGCTGAGGTTTTGTTTGTTTGTTTTTTATTAAGAGGTAAACATTTTTATTATTTTTGGTGAGTATTTCAAATTCTTTTTCAAAGAATTTGTATTAATTTACACTACCAGCAACAATGTGTGCCTTTTTATTTTACTTTTTTATTATTTAAAATATCAAACATACAAAATTAGAATAGTGAACCTCTACATACCCATCACCCAGTTTTAATAATTATCAGCATTTTTCTGATTTTGTTTAATCTGTGTCCCTTCATCCTCCAATATATACTTTTCCTCCCAGGTGTATTTAAAGTAAACTGCAAATGTTATAACTTTTTATCTCTAAACACTTTAGTGTGTCTCCCCAATAGATACACACACACACACACACACACACACGCAAACCATTATTGCTATCACTCACAATTAAATTAACAACCATCTATGATTCAATTCTAACTGGATCTTCTAATACCCAATACACATTCAATTTTCCCAGTTTTCTCAAAAAAAATCTTTTAGCACTTGGTTTGTTGGAATCAAGATCCAAACCAAAATTACATTTGATTGATCTACCTCTTGAGTCTAAGAGTTTTCCCTCTCCCCTCTTTTTACCCAATTCCATTGATTTGAAGACCCTGGGTCAGTCATTTTTTCTATAGCAGGTTTTCTATTCCTCATTTGACTGATGTACCCCTGTGGTATGCTGAACAGGCTCCTCCCTCCTCCCACCCCCACCCCCATCCCCACAAGGAGCTAGCTGGCAGAGGCTCCATTAGATTGTTTCAGTTAAAGTAGCTGAACTCTTGAAATGACTTTTTAAATGCCACCTGGAAAGATCATAAATATTTAAAGAATCTAAACCATTCTTAAGAACCCAATTAAATATCATGGTAAGTGGTTGTTAACACCTCACCTAGTTAGGGGCAGAAATGAAACCCTTTTGTCTGCACTGGGTGAATTCCACTAGAAGCCAGTTGGAGATGAAACAGGAGGGTGGTATGAAACCTTTAAATCACAAGTTAAAGTGGAGTGGAAAATTGACTTAATGAATTTTCTGATTCTGTGCCGCCAGTTGGGGCCATTGGACAAGCAGAATGATTCTTGTATACAGGTAGCTATTAATTTAACACAACCTGTGGAGGCAGTCTCTGTTTCATTTACACTGTGAGGAGAAAATACTTCTCCTTTACCTTCTTACATTCAGTAATTGAGGAACTGCAAATGAAACTGACTGTAAACCAAAAATAAAACTCTAAGATGCCCACCGAACTGAATGGACCTCTCCTCTCGGCCAAGGGGATTCCAGGGTAAACCTGAAAAACTAGTTCACGCCATGATGGGAATGGGAGTGTTGGACATGCCTTATTTTACCCTCCTCCCTTTGGAATTTCAGGCACAACCAATCAACATTAACATTCAAACAGAGATCCTAAGAGTGACCAAACAGACTCTTTGTAACAATAAGATTCCAAATTCCAACCTGACACTAGTATAGCATCACATGACAGCAGGCCCTGAAAGAAATTATTTTACCCAAAATATATTTCTTTGACATATTTTGGAATGTCCCTGCAAAATTCTCTCTTGTAGGAGAAATTTACATTCTCTAGAGAATCCTCTTCCCTTTCCAGGTCTTTTTCTGATTCTCAAGAGATTAAGTGAGAATCTAGCACTTTTAAAGGTCTGAATAGAAATCACTGGTCATCTATTTCCTCTAAGGGTAGTCACCTATGAGAATTCTTCTACATAATAAGAACCTTAGACTCCACAATACCTTATCTTAACCCTGACACTCCTTTCTATTGACTCCAAGTCTTTAGATAATAACTCTTTCAACCAACTGCCAATCAGAAAATCTCTGAATCTACCTATGACCTGGAAGTACCCCCGTCAGCAACCCCATCCCAAGTTCAAGTTTTCCTGCCTTTCTGGATTGAACCAATGTACACCTTACACTTACTGATTGATGTCTGCCTATAGCATTTTCCAAAATTGAGCTATAACCCAATCTCCTTGGGTACATGTTCTCAGGACCTCTTGGGGTTGTCACAGGTCATGGTCCTTACATTTGGCTCAGAATAAATCTCTTGAAACATGTTACAAAATTTGCCTTTTCTGTCAACATGACAAAAGACAGATTAGCAATATTCATGTATGTACATGAAGCTCACAGAAAAATGTGACTTTGAAAAGCAGTTAGAATTTGGGGTCTTATACTATCACAATAGGGGAAAGAGGGAGAAAAGGACACTTATGGGGAAACAAATGACTTTTAGGAAAGATAAATGGACTCAGAAATATGAATGGGAAATATGGGTTTTGAGGCTGATATGGTTTGGATTTGTGTCCCCGCCGAAATCTTATGTCCAATTGTAATCCCCAGCGTTGGAGGTGGGGCCTGGTGAGAGGCGATTGGATCATGGGGGCGCATTTACCCCTTTGGTGCTGTTCTTGTGATAGAGTTCCCACAAGATTTGGTTGTTTAAAAGTGAATGGCAACTCACCCCTCTCTCTCTTTTTCTCCTGCACCAGCCATGTGGAGTGCCTTGCTCCCTCTTTGTTTTCCACCACGATTGAAAGGTTCCTGAGGCCCCCTCAGAAGCTGAGCAGATGCCAACATCATGCTTCCTGTACAGCCTGTGGAACCATGAGCCAATCAGATATTTTTTCTTTATAAATTACCCGGTCTCAGATATTTCTTTAATACAGTAGCAGTATATGTTTTTCCTGATGCCAACTTCTCATCTCCAGTGATAGGAATCTATCTTCCTGGGTTGCGAAACTCCCATAGAGGGCATTAATGGCTATCAAATTTCTTTGGGAGGCTCTGCTTTTAGGCAGATGAGGGACGTTCAGAAAAAAATACTCTTTATAGTGGTATATTCTGGTTCTCTTCATTCCCTGATCTGAAACTTCCCTAGAAATGTCACAGATAAGGAGCAGAATTATTTGATTGCCCCATATTCCATTTAACCAGTCTTCCAATCCTGGGAAAGGTTACAGATTTGTAAATCATTTCAGGAGGCAGTGGTGCAGGTGGGAGTTAGGCCTTTATGTGCTGGAAACAATCAGGTATTTAATAAAGGGCATTTCTATGGAGACAAAACAAAAACAAAGATTAATGGTTGAAGCAGACAATAAGCTCATATTTTTTCTTTTTTTCTTTTAGTCTAGAGTGCAGCCAGTCAAGAAGATTTCTAGAAATTGGGCCCAAAGTGTCTTTGGATGATGAAATGAGGATGACAGTGGCAATGTTATGGTCATGGTTATTTCCTCAAGCATGGCATGGAAGATGAGGTGTTCTAGTGAACTTTCTCACTGGCCCAAACTGTTGTGATAAATCCTTTGAAGTTATATCAGTTCATCCAGCTTCAACTTCCAGAGCTTTGGGAAAAAGGCAGTTTTAGCTCTCAAGTCAGGAAGGTGGGAGAAAAATTGGAAACATTAATTACTGAAAAAATGTGTAAAAGAGCAGGATCCAATTTACATTGAGATAAAAACAGCTCAAAGACAATGAATAGGACTGGAATCTGATAACCCACAGGGTAAGTCATAGTTTTCCACTGCATATAAAATTTCTCTCTACAATTATTCCCATTTTGCTAAAAAATAATAAAAGTAAGATTACCCTTGTTTATAAAATAAGTCATCTCATTAAATATGGCCTGATCATTTATTTGCATAAGCGCAGCAAAAATGGTAATTGACCATACAAACTTTTAAAAATGTGCTTTATTGGAACTTTTATAATGAACCTCAGATTGGACCTTTAAAATCCTTTGAGGCAAAAAGTCAAGCCAAGAGCTTGCTATCAGACTTCACTTGTAGTCCCTATAGATTTGGGTGAATTCCTATCTTCCTGAGGTCTTCAAAACATACTGTTTCCTGAGACTGCCACAAAAGTGACCTTCATTACTCATCTGTAAGTCTGGGAACCCTGTAGTCCAGGAACCAGGTCTATCTTTCCAAGACGGCTTTTTAAAGCATTGACTCCATAAAGTCAAACTTAGTTGTTAAAATATTGGTCATATCTGATTCAAGGCACATCAGTCTCAAATATGACAATTTAGTCAAAGCCTTCATAATATAACCTATGTTTCCAATTACTTCTTGTTTCAAGGGGAAGAGATTTTTATTAAACTTACACAAATAGCTATATTGCCATGAAAATAAGAATACTCAATAAGAGTTTCTGAATTCTGGAGGGATTATAGAGAGAAAAAGATGAATGTTTCATTTTTGTTTACAGACATATAATCTACCAAATTGCTGTAAGTTATAGATAGTTTAAGAGAAAAGAGAAAGGGGTTCCTTATATCCCCAGAAAATAGATTATTAAAGAACTAACAATATTTCAAACAAAAAGGCCACAAAAATTTTAACACTTCTTCATCAATTCATTTAGTCCTATGCAATTCATTTTTGTTTTGCTTGATCTTAGCAGTTTTATGAACCCCTATCTCCTCTATTAGTTCTGGAAATCTTAACTCAGTCTAGTGGTATAATCATCAAGTTACTTAGGTAATGTAATTGGAAACCTGTACTTCTGAGTACTTGTCATATCCCTTTCCGTGGGTCTTGAGACAGGCCCTTTTGTTAAACATGAAGCACTTTGCCCAGTTGCTGATTGTAAAAGCATTCAGGGAGGCATCAGAGTAAAACAGTAACTATCTGTGGATGACAAAAGACTTAAAATGGCTGTGGTTAAAGGTATGATGAGAGTTCATTATAATGTAATTGATAAGAAAATTTCATTGTCTCTGTGACATATTAATACATTTAGAGACAATAACTAGAATTATGACTGATAACATTTGCCAGGACATATCATGGACAGCAAGGACATTGACAGATTTTTGTTTGTTTGTTTGTTTGAGATGGAGTTTCGCTCTTGTTGTGTAGGCCAGCGTTAGAGGTATGATCTTGGCTCATTGCAACCTCTGCCTCCTGGGTTCAAGTGATTCTCCTGCCTCAGCCTCCTGAGTAGCTGGGATTACAGGCGTTCACCACCATGCCTGGCTAATTTTTGTATTTTTAGTAGAGATGGGATTACACCATGTTGGCTAGACTGGTCTTGAACTCCCGACCTCAACTGATCCTCCCGCCTTGGCCTCCTAATGTGCTAGGATTACAGGCATGAGCCACCGCACCTGGTCCACATTGACAGATTTCTAAGAACATTATACATTTCTGAAATATTTATATTAATAACATATACCCGTACTAATATAACATAGAGACAGTTAAGAATCTCTTTTTATTTGACAATGCTTCATAGGCAATTTAGAATGTCAAATAACCTAATTTGTTTAACATCTCTCTTTTTACAAGGCAAGAGAACAAATTCTTTCAGATTTTTCAGGAGCTGTCTTGATCTCAAAATCAGTTTGAAGTTAAGAAGAATTCATTTAGAATTCCATTTGGGAAGTTGTCAAAAATGTCAAAAAGTTTGAACACTTGGTGAAATAGAATCATAGGTCATTTAGAAAAAAAGATTTGGTTCTCTTAAATAATCAAAAACATGATAAAGATAACATAAAGCATAGGAAATTATTCTGGTAAGACAGAGAATCCTTGTTTCCTCAGTAGATTGTTCAAAAAGCAAAAGAAAAACAAACTTTCATAACTTCCTACTAAGAGCAGAACAATAATCCAAGAAACTTTATCCTTTTAAGAGAGAACAGCAAACTCTAGTTTAGCATTGAAATGCTATTGATATTAAAACTCATTTTCAAACCTTATAATAAATCCATTCAATGTTAGCCAGATTGACCATGAATTAAACTGTGAGCTAAGCTGAAAAAAGAGATTAGCAAGAGAAAAGACAGATTTTTATTCATGTATATCTATGAGTTCATAGAAAAATGTGATTCAAAGAGGTGGTTATAATTTGGAGCTTGTATTAGTCAGGGTTCTCCAGAAAAACAGAATGTGTCTATGTATGTATATATATTTGGAAATGAAGTTCCAAAACATAAGTGTCACTCCTTACAAGCTGTTTGACCTTGGATAAGTTACTTAACCTTTCTGGGTCTTAGTTTCTTTACCTGTAAAATGCAGAAAACCACAGGATTGTTGTGAGGATGAAATAAAAAAGTCATTCACCTAAAGCTCTTAGTCTCATTCTTATTTAAGTCCTTTAATTTTTATCCCCCCTGGACTCGAAGTTAAAAGGAGGTACACACAGAAATCAATAACAAGAATAATTTAATTAGTATTAACAAAAATGTAATAGCATTACAAAAAAACCCCATGGATACCAACACCATCATTTGTACATCCTCTTTCCTTCTGCCTAAAATGCCCTCTTCCACAACAAAACAAAGATACAAACAACCAAACCAGCAAAACTGTAAGTTTGCCATAGCTGAAGCTGCAGCTGTTGCCAGTTCTTCTCCGTGTGACTTTGGCATCTTGGGGACAAAGAGAGCGGTAGTTGGGAGTATTCTCTGGCATTAAATAAGCCTGGTTCTGAGACCCTTTTAAACTACTATACAACCTGAGTGATTTTCTTAACCCTCCATACCTAATTTATCAAGGAATCCTACATCCATTATCTCCTAAATGTCTCACCAATCCATCTGCTATGGTTTGGACATTTGTCCCCTCCAAATCTCATGTTGAAATGTGATCCCCAATGGTGGACGTGCGGCCTGGTGGGAGGTGTTTGGGTCATGGGAGTGGACCCCTCATGACTGGCTTTGTGACCTTCCCTTGGTGATGAGTGAGTTCTCACTCTATTAGTTCATGTGAGAGCTGGTTGTTTAAAGAGGGTGGCACCTCCTCCTCCTGCTGTTGCTCCCTCTCAGGCATCCCTCTCAGGCATGTGATATGCCTGCTCCCCTTTGCCTCCCACAATGAGTGGAAGCTTGCTGAGGCCTCATCATGAGCAGGTGCTGGCACTATACTTCTCGTACAGCTTGCAGAACCATGAGCCAAATAAACCTCTTTTCTTTATAAATTACCCAGTCTTGGGTGTTCCTTTATAGCAATGTAAAATGGACTAACAAACCATTCATTTTTCTCCATGTCCACTGCCTTTCCCTACTCCAATCTACCATCATCTCTTGTCTGAACTACAGGAGTCTCCTAACTGGTCTTCCTCTTCCTTCCTTGCTTTCTGTATTCAATAGAATTTAGCTTTGGCTAAGAGTGATAGCAAATCCAAAATAATGCGGCTTAAGGACAACTTAAAATTTTATTTTTCACTCATATAAAAATCCAGGTGGCCTACTGAGAACCCATTAGAATGTCTAAAATTCAAAAGACTGACAATACCAGGTATTGGGAAGATCTGGAGCAAATAGCACTCCTATTCGCTGCTCGTGGTGATGGAAAATGACACACTTACTTTGAAAAACTGGCTGTTTCCCATATCGTTAAACATACACCTACCATACGACCTGGCCATTCCACTCCCCGGTATTCTCCCAGAGAAATGAAGGATACATCTATATAAAGACTGTATGTAAATGTTCACATTTATGTACACAATAGCCCCAAACAGTAAATAACCCAAATGTCCATTGACTGGTGAGTGGATTAAATGAAGTGTGGCACAACCATACAACAGAATACAACTCAGTCATAAAAAAGAACGAACTATTTATAGAATAGCATGGATTAATCTCAAAATAGTTATGCTGAATGGAAGCAGCTAGACACAGAAGAGTGTGCAACATATGAGTCCATTTATAGAAAGCTATAGAAAATGAGAAATAGTCTGTGACAGAAAGCGGATCAGCGATTGCCTCATTCTGGGTGTAGGGTTGGGGATGAATTGCAAAAGGGCATGGAAATCTTCTGGGAATGGTAGAAACGTTCTGAACTTTGGTTGTGTTGGTAGTTGCACAGTTGTATACAACTGCCAGAACAAATCAAATTGTACACTTTAAATGGATGGAGGGGTTTATTGTATATAAAAAGTGTATGTAGATTATAGTTCAATAAATTAAAAAGTAGAAGGAGCTGTCCAAGGCTAGTAAAGCAGTCCACACTGTCAAGAACCCAGGATCCCCTTTTTGTGCTGCTCCTGCACAACAGGCTTCATCCTCATGGTCCAAGATGGTAGCATCTGGTTTCCAGGCTGCACCATGGAGGAAGGGCCAAAGAAAACGAAGAGCACATGGGAGTCTTTTAGAAGCCCCTCCCACTTGGCAATTCTGCTCACATACCATTGGCCATCTTCTAGTCACAGAGACGCACCTATTGCAAAGGAAGCTGGGAAATGTAGTCTTTATCCTGGATGGTCTTGGGTCCGGGGGAAATTTCATGACTGTGGAAGAAAGGAAAAATGGATACTGAGGGACAATTAGCAGGTGTTTTTGACACTGCCACTTGTATCTGGTTTTCAAAACGTACATCTGATTGTATTTCCCTCTCTACTTAAAGTTCTTCTGTGGCTTTCCACTGGTCTCAGAATATAGTCCAAACAAGCTCCTGGCCATGGCCTCCAAGAACCTGTGCAATCTGGCCCTTGCCTGCCTTGTACCTTACTCTTGACTAGTTCTGAACTCCACTAAGTATTTGCTGGCTTCAGCTCCTGTGGTACACCATCAAGGTTATTATTTACTCTATTTCAATTTGCTTGTAACCCTTTCCCCTCCCTCTTTGCCTGGTTAACCACTCTTTGTCCTTTGGCTTTTGGTTGGTTGATCTTAACTCTTCAGCATAGGTCAGGCCCCCTTTTTGTTTTACACTTACCTTTTCTATGTAGCACTCCTCACAGTTTGTAATTTTATATTTGTGTGATAATTTGATTACATCTTCCTCATACGCTAGACTGTAAGCTCCTTTTGTTCACCTTTGTATTCTGGCATTTAACTCAGTACTTAGCAAGGCAGAAGGAACTAAATAAACTTTTGTTGAGTGATCAAATGAATGAATCCATTATATATAATTCATACTGTTAATTGATCTGAGGTTGCTAAGGAATAATTTTGTACTTCCACTGAGCTCTGACTGCAAAACACTCACTCACCCACTAATTGTCTTTGTTAGGTATTGTTTTTAAATGCTGAATAGTATTTCATCTGATCATTTGATCTGTACCACTACCAAAAGTGTTTATTTAAGTCTCCATCTACGTTTTGAGCGGAGATTTTTTTTCTTTTAAGAAAGAGTCTTACTCTGTGGCCCAGGCTGGAGTGCAGTGGCTCAATGACGGCTCACTGTGGCCTCAATCTCAGCCTTTCTCCCAAGTAGCTGAAACTACATACAGGTGCACGCCACTACACCAGGCTAATTTTTGTATTTTTTGTAGAGACAGGGTTTCTCCACGTTGCCAAGGCTGGTCTCGAGCTCCTGGGCTCAAGTGATCTGCCTGCCTCGACCTCCCAAAGTGCTGGAATTACAGGCATGAGCCACCATGCTTGGCTGAGTAGAAACCTTTCTATAAATATTGTCTGCTTGGGTGGCGGTGTGTGTGTGTGTGTGGTGTTTGGGGGGTAATGTGAAATGAGTAAAGTTTGTGGAAATGAAAGTTACTGTACAGTTCATTAATGCCTGTTTTCCTATAAGGGAATTGAATTATTTAGGGTAGAAACAGGACTGGTGTGCAGCAGGCTCCAGGGAAAGCAGCCACACGTTGTGATGTGGTTATATTGTTCATTTAACTGGAGAAGTAGGGCTCTATTGATCTGCTCAAGGAGATAAATTATTCTCGAGTACGTGGTATTTATTTAGAATGCAAATGCAACATGGTCTACTTAAGTGGGAGCTTTGACAGGATAATTATAGGATATTAATATAGATTCAAAAAACCATGTTCTCCATAGTGTGACTCACGGTTAACCAACTATATAATAAGTAAAAGTGAAACCACTTTTCTTTATAAATATTTTCTTATTCAAAGTTTCCTTCATTTATTCATTTACAAAGCTTTGCCGCAGTGAATACTATTAGTGGGTTTTCTTATATTTTGAAATGGAAATACTCTGATTTAATCTTGTGTAAGCCGCAGAACATAGTCAAAGGAATAACTGCATGACTTTGGGTGAAAACGGGAGGAGGCAGGCAGAACCTGGGGGGGAATGTGGTCATGAGGTTCAAGGAGAGAGCACCAGCCTGGACAACCCTTCTTCCCATGGGTACTTAGTGAGCTGCCTCAGACCCAGCACATCCAAATGTGGCTGATTTTGTATCACCCTCACTATTTTTGCCGTATCTGCCAACCAACCAGGCATTGTTTACTTAAAAAATAGACTCTCTTTTTCAAACTTAAATGTATTTAAAAAAGAAAACTAATTGTTTTGTTAAATTTCAGATGAGGTCTCTGTTGCTCAGGCTAGAGTGCAGTGGCACGATCACAGCTCACTTGCAACCTCCTTCTCTTGGGCTCAAGCAATCCTCCCACCTCAGCCTCCCGAGTAGCTGGGACTGTAGGCATGCACCATCACACCCGGCTAATTTTTGTGTTTTTAGTAGAGACTGAGTTTTGCCATGTTGCCCAGGCCAGTCTTGAGCTCCTGGGTTCAAGCGATCTGCCTGCCTCAGCCTCCCAAAATGCTGGGATTACAGGCATGAACCACTGCGCCTGGCCTATTTTTTTTTTTTTTTTTAAGGTATAATGCCAGCGCTGGTATGTCAGGGATTTTTCTGTGTTGCTCTCTGATGTATTCCCCTAGTGCCTAATCTAGTACCTGGTAGGTGCTTAAGTAATGTTTGTTGAATGAATAAACGTCATTCTCATCAATAGAAAAGCATGTATTTTTCTAAGATGTGTTATAAACATATAGCTATTACAATTAAAAATGTCTGCTTCCCATTTAGAATCCTCTTGCATGCCACCTGTAATACACCTATGTACCATAGTTTTCTAAACTGCATAGCAATTGTCACTGAAGAAATTATCTCATATCATTATTTACTTATTGTCTTTGTCCCTCATAGATGGGTACCTCTGTTTCTTAAGAGTTTTGTCGACCTCTGTATCCTGAGCATCCAGCGCTGTGTGGGGGGCACATTACAGGTATACTACAAACATATATAAATAAATAAATACCTTTACAGTTATCCTGGCATGTAAATTATTATCTCCATTGTCACACAGATGAAGAAGAAACTAAGGCATAGAGGAGTTAGGCCATAAAGGTTGTTGCTAAAAAGCAACAACCTTTTCAACATTTTCAAAATGCATTATATTTGCCACGGTCGCTGGGTCATGGGTCATTCCCCCATGGGTCATCCCCCCAAAATTAATAACCCCCAATGCAATAGTATTAAGAAGGAGGGCCTTTCAGAGGTGATTAGGCCATGAGGACTCCATCCTCCTGAATGGGATTAGTGCTCCTACAAAAGGGCTTAGAGAAGTCTATTTGCCCCTTCCGGCTTCTCCCCTCTTCTGCACTTGAGGACTCAGCAAAAGGTGCCATCTATGACGCAGAGAGCAAGACTTCACCATCTAGCCCTCTAGCTTCTTGATCTTCAACTTCCCAGCCTCCAGAACTGCGAGCAATAAATGTATGCTCTTTGTAAATTACTCAGCCTAGGGCATTCTGTTACAGCATCCCAAATGGACTAAGAAAATTCTCTTGTGTATTTATGACTTTTTAAAATCCCAATTCTTAGAATGGTTTTACCTCCAAACAGGTTTCAGCACATGCTCATTTATTCTTCTTGCCTGAATGGCTGTACTCAACTTCCTCTCTGAGCTCTTAGCCTCCTTGCGTCCTTGCTGAACACTTGCTACCATATTGTTCCTCATGGTATCCTCCACACCACATATTCATCTTACAACCTACCTGCTCCTAAACTTCCAATGGTTGCCTGCTGCTCCAGGACGAAAGTGTGAAGTCTTTGGCTTGCTCATCAGTTATGAATAATTTCAGGCACAGGTTAAGATCCAAAATAATAGTGGCTTATATCACAAAGAAGTTTCTTTAATGTGAAACAGTTCAGAGGTCAGACGTCCCGGGCTGATACATTCATCAGGGAGGCTGGTCCCTTTCTTTTCCTTTCATCATCTTTAACATTCTGCCTCATGATCTAAGATGGTGCCGAAGTTTCAGCCATTATGTTCACATTCCAGAATTTGTGCATAGGACTTTCCTTTAAGTCTTATTCTTTAGAACTTTGTCACATGGCCACACCCAGCTACCAGTAAGGCTGAGAAATATAGTCTATGCTAGGAAAATAAATTAGATGTCTTGTTAAAAAGGAAGAAGGGGAGACATCTAGTAGTCTCTCAATCAAGTATCAACCCAGCTTTTCAGGTTTCCTTTCCTTACTTGCAGTTCTTAATACTCTATCCCCATTGATCTCCTTTGTTCACAGTCTCTAAAATACACCTTGTATTTTGTCGCTTTCTCTCCATTCATTCACCCCTCTTGGAATGCTTTTTTGCTTGACATCCAAGCTGTAATTTTGTTTCCGTGATTCTTTCCCCTAATTGCTGGAATCTGAAATGACTTCTGACGTGGAAATCTTCTAGAAATGGCCATGAGATTTGTTCAGATAATCACTCTCTTCTGCCTTGGATTTCTCTTCTTCGGATTAGTTGAAAAGCTAAAATCTTTCATTGTTAATTTTTTACACACTTAGGTCTTACTCCTCACTTCAACCTCTCATTCTAGATTCCCTGACGGCAGGATCCCCTTATGCAGGGAATATTTATTGGCCACGTAGTTTACATGTGACATCGTGCTCTGTGTTGGGAATTTTGTATGGAATAAGATGTTGGACCGCTCCTCGAAATCCTCATATTGCCTATGAAATCTGGTTTTTTTGAGACAGAGTCTCACTCTGTTGCCCAGGCTGGAGTGCAGTGGCATGATCTTGGCTCACTGCGACCTCCGTGATATGGTTTGGCTGTGCCCCACCCAGACCTCTACTTGAATTGTATCTCCCAGAATTCCCACGTGCTGTGGGAGGGACCTAATGGGAGGTAATTGAATCACGGGGGCCCGTCTTTCAAGTGCTATTCTCGTGATAGTGAATAAGTCTCACGAGATCTGATGGGTTTATCAGGGGTTTCCACTTTTGCTTCCTCCTCATTCTCTCTTGCCACCACCATGTAAGAAGTGCCTTCTGCCCTCTACCATGATTGTGAGACCTTCCTCAGCCATGTGGAACTATAAGTCCAATTAAATCTCTTTCTTTTGTAAATTGCCCAGTCTCAGGTATGCCTTTATCAGCAGTGTAAAAATGGACTAATACACTCCACCTCCCGGGTTCAGGTAATTCTCCCACCTCAGCCTCCTGAGTAGCTGGGATTACACGCACCCACCACCACACCCAGCTAACTTTTGTATTTTTAGTAGAGACACGGTTTTGCCATGTTGGCCAGGCTGGTCTGAAACTTCTGACCTCAGACGATCCACTCGCCTTGGCCTCCTAAAGTGCTGGAATTACAGGTGTGAGCCACCATGCCTGGCCTTGGAATCTGGTTTTAAAACTTGCATATATTAAGTACTTTGTAAATCCCTGTTGGTTTATTGAGGAATAAAAGGTGACACTTATTTAAATTATTATAACATATTCACAATAATATTTATTAACTTTGATGTGCTAGGCACCATGCTAGTCTTTCATGTGTATCATTTCATTTCTTTCTTTTGACATCTAGGAGGTACACACCACTAATTTTTACAGATAAAAATGAGGCACAGAGAGGTTAAGTTACTTGCCCAAACTCACACAGCTGGTAAGGGGTGGAGCCAGGATTTAATCCAGGCAGCTTGATTCCTGAGCCTAGGCTCTTAGTCACTATGGTAAGAAGGTGACTGGAAAACAATGGTGGTCTCATAATTTAAAGATTTACTGCCTTTATTTAAAATAGCCATACACGATGTGGACAATGCCAGCTACCCCACCCCATTAGGAAGCTTTCTTGGGCTGGGATGGCCTTGCCCCAGCCTGGGCACTGCCAACCTACCACTCCCCATCCGAGTCTCAGCTGCCAGCCCTCTGTCCCTCCCTTCCCTTTTGGTTATCAAATCCTACTTTGGACGTGATAAAAACAATTCACCTCTTTCTGTGTTTTGCCTAAATGACTGCACGCAACTTCTTCTCTGAGCTCTCAACCTCTGGTCTCTCCCTCCTTGTGTCCTTACTGCACAGTTGCTGCCATTCAGTGCACAGCTGTGTTTCTGTGTCCAGCTTTGATCTCATCCATTCTGCAGTGACAGGAAGGAGTAACTGAGCAAAGGCTGCAGTCTGGAGCCCCCCTGCTGGACTGGGCTCACCAATCTGTGTTGTTTCGTTCTGTCCAGCCCAGTATTTAATAATGTTTCTAAATTTATTGTCAGCATTTGCAAATTAGATGTCACACAAAATCTGGATTTTTAGTTTCTCTTGAAAAACTGGCATATTTTGGAAACACTGGGTCTGTATGCCCATGGGCTCAGGCTGCCAAGTGCAGATGGGGCATGTGCTGTCTAAGATGGCACAGTCCCTCCTCCCTATGACTTGGGCCCTTATAGCCATATTCATTTTCTTTTCTAGCTTGTCACAAATAATAACTGATAATAATGATACAGAGTGTGCATGCATATGACACTATGTGTTAGACACTGTTAGAAGTGCTTTACTTTTTATCACTGCAGCCACTTAGGGAAGAGGTACTGTTACACTGGCACCACTTTGCAGATGAGGGAACTGGGGCCACACTAGTAGTGAAATGGCTGGGACTCACACCCTGGCATTCTGGCTTCAGAGTCTTTGCTTTGAAGCTCTGCACTGTTACCTCTCGACGCAGAGAATGGAATTTGTGTCTCTGCTCTAAAAGGAGAGAGAAGCAGGGAGGAACCTGCTCCTGCCCCCTGTGCTGCCTGAAGCTGACACATCAAAACTACAAAAACCCCAGAGCTGATTTCCTATTCAAATAACATGCAAGCAGGAAAAGACTGTTTTTCTTTATTGCTCTAAACAAAGTTGAACTTGCACTAGAGATGGGGGCAATGAAAGGATCCCAGCTGAATACCTAGCAGTGTCTCTGGTGCCATCTCAGAGCCAGCTGTGGTAGAGAGAGCTTTCTTCTATCTCTCAGGGAACAGAGGGAATTAATTAATTCTATTAAGACTCCGTCCAACTCTCATTTGAAACATAAGCCCATAAACAAGTGTAATCCATCTCCATCCCAGATTATCTCCAGGACAGGCAGGCAGACGGAGAGGCAGATATGAAACATGGTGCTGGACTAAGTAAGCATCCTGGCCTTTATGCCAATGTCCACGGTGGTCACCCAGCCTTTCTGAGCCTCCCTGTGCTGCAGAGTCCACAACATGATAAATGGAGCCTGTCACACAGAGAGAGATTAAATTGGGGGCAGGGTTACTTGCCTGGCAGCCACGGGAAAGTAAGCCCTCTATATGCTTGGCTCAAGTCAGAATTTCATTTGAAAGCTTCTATAATTCAGAGGCAAAGGGCATATGGCTGGTTCAGCGGGGTGACGGCTGTCCCAAGACCAACCTGAGAGCTGAAGATATTCACTGGGTACTTCGATATGCCAGGTGCTGTGGATGTAACAGTGGACAAGCCTCTAGCATACATAGTTAAGATGATCATAGGATTCCAGACCAGAGTGCTTTGAGAGTGAAGAACACAGGCTTCAACTGGAACTATCTGGAGCTCACTGGGACATGCCGTCACAGTAAGCAGAGCCATTAAGACCACCCATAGCTCTGGAGCTCCGAATTCTGAATCTGGCCAAGTGACCATGGGCAAGTTAACCTCTGAGCTTGTTTCTTGCTGCACGAAATGGGAACAATAACAGTACAGAGCTCTTGCCTCTCATAAATGTTGTAAGAGTTATATCAGATAATAATAGTGGCTACAATTTGCTAAGAACCCCCTCCCCACAAGATAAGAGCTTGAGGTGAAGTCGTTGGGCTCTGTGGTGTTTACCTGGCTTTCCAGAAGCTGACATGCCAGGTGGGCTTTGCAAGGTGAGAGCCAGTGCTTAATGGCTCTGGAATATCCAAGGGAATTAAAGAGGCAAAGGTGGGGAAGAGAACAGGAGAAACGAAGAGACAACTGGAAGAGGAAAGAAATGTTGGGTGGACATTGGACAGCTAATGGAAATGTTTCAAAGTACCTACTGTTTGGTCCACACTGTGATTCCATCTTCAAGCCTGTCTCTGCATAACGTCTTCAGCAAAATAGCCATTGTTTCTGAATGTCTTGTTGGAGGCAGATCTTTTTGGGAGGATACAGCAGACTCAAGGCGGGTCGGCAGTGGGAGCTGAGGCACTCCCCATGTCCCACTCCACACCCCATGAAGGCTCAACTAAGGGTGAATTGGTGAACACCAAGTGCTTAGCCTAGTACCAGTCCGTACAGAAGTTTCTATAAACCGTATTATTATCACCATTATCTTTATTATGTAGGCTGGCTTTGGTCTATCAACACTAACCTGGAAATATAAAGCTGGAAATCAATAGGGCAGACAGGGGGGGAAAATATGCCCCATAAGAACAAAGGGGAGTGTTATTATTATACATTATCCCTAGGGAAGCCTAGGGTTCAGCAGAAAGAAATGACTTTGAGAAATCCCAGGAGAGTCTCAGGCAGCTCTACTTGTGCCAGGTCTACCTCCAGTAAGACATGGGTGGTATTCCACACTGATCAGTTGTCTGAAGAATGAGAAGAATGTTAATCAATCCTGTTATCTGAGCAGAATACTTTCTGGTTCAATTTCTCTGATAAAACCACCCTGAATGGAGAACTGTCAGAATACCAAAGCAGGCCTCCTTCTAGGATCCCTTGAGGTACAGCGAGACTTGGAATCAGGGGTGGGATGGGGCACCCTTTCTGGCCCTAGGAACTTCAGGGTCAGGGCTGACTCTTTCCTCTCAGTGTTCTGACCAGAGACCCTTTACAATCCAGTCTTCTTCCCCCTTTAAACATAGCCGCACTTTAGAAAGAAATGGGAAAAAATTAATTCATGTGTCACTTTGGCACATTGTTTTTTTCTCATAGTCTCTCTTTAAAAACCTGCAGGCATTTAATAAAATACTGGCGATGCACCAGGGACTGCGTGCTGGGCACTGGATAGAACTGCTTTAGAACAGACTTCAATAAGTTAATTGTTAAATTGAAAGGCAAGAATGATTTGATGTTTCGAGGGAGATCGTGGTTTTGCAAAAGGGATTCTTAAAGTGATTGGCAGCTTACGGAGATTCACAATTTAGCATGAAGGGCTGACGACCTCAAAGGCAGCTGGGCAAAGACCCCAAAATGATACCTTCAGGACCAAGATGTGACTGGCTTGTGTGATTTGTATAATTCCATGTTAATCAGAAATGCATTCAGAATTGTTTCAAATGTTAAAAAAACAGAAGAGAGAGACAAATTCTAGTTCAATATCTGTAAGGGAGTACATGTACTCTCAGTGAGTGATATGCAAGATTTGCAGATTAGCTAAAAAGTATTGTTAGTGTCTACCCTGTGTGAAAAGTATATAAGACGCTTTGACCTTTATAAGTTCCTCTCTCTAGCTACTTAGAGGATTTCTTTGTTGCCTGAGGCTGTCTGTAAGGGTCTCACAACCTTGCCTCTGAAATATGGTTTCACCTACCTTGGGGACCCTTTCATGCAAGGTGGAGGTTGGTCTGAACAGCTAAAAAGACAGTGAACAGACTTCACTGAGCACACAGTAAAGGCTGTAGGAACCACAGTATTCCTGCTCACTCTAAAAGTTTAGCAAATGTTGGTAGTGTGGAAGATTTGGTCTGAGATTTGCTCTCGGGTGGTAGAAGAGCAGCTAACCTTCACCCATCAGCCTTTATAGAGGTTTCTATCACTTACCAAAAAGAAACTAAGTGTACATACATAAAGTATGTGATTCTCGCAATGACACCGTGATGTAAATACTATTATTACCTCCACTTACTGTTGAGGAAACAGGTCTGGAAAGCTTAAGTCACCTATCCAAGGACACAGTCAGAATATAGATCTAGGGCATTTGATTCTAAAGCCCATGCTCTTTTTACTGTGTAGAAATAAGTTTTATGTTGTTTTTATTTTAAAAATATCACATGCTTGGCGGGGTGCGGTGGCTCACGCCTGTAATTCGAGCACTTTGGGAGGCTGAGGCGGGTGGATCACCTGAAGTCAGGAGTTCGGGACCAGCCTGGCCAACATAGAGAAATCCCGTCTCTACTAAAAATACAAAAATTAGCCAGGCATGGTGGCATGTGCCTGTTATCCCAGCTACTCAGGAGGCTGAGGTAGGAGAATCACTTGAACCTGGGAGGCAGAGGTTGCAGTGAGTCAAGATTGTGCCACTGCACACTCCAGCCTGGGCAACAAGAGCAAAACTCTGTCTCAAAAAAAAAAAAAATCGCATGCTCATAGAGAAATCAGAAAATATATAAATGTATGAAATAGTCTAATTCCACTACTCACAGAAAATCATGTTAAGTCTTGGTGTATTACTTCCAGATGTATTTCCATGCACATTTAGTTGAGATTGCACTGTATTTACAGTTTAGTGTTTTGCTTCCTTAACATGTTATAAATATTTCTTGATATTATTTAAAGTTATTGACATCATTTTTAAGGCAAACATAATGTTCTATTCTATGGCTATATTGTACCACCTGTTTTGGACATTTAACTTCATTTGTACTTTTGCTATTGTCAATAACAACAAAATGGTCATCTCTGAAGGTAATTTTTGTTTACATTTCTTAGTATTTTATCAGGGCAGATTTCTGGAAAGGGTATTACTGGGTCAAAGGGCAAGAACAGTTTAATGGACATTATGAGGCATTAGAATGCAAAAAGTGCACTCTGTTTTTGTAAATAACAAAAAATGAGCATTACTTTTCAAGACTGAGATTTAAAAATCAAGATAAATGAAAACCATGAGAATTCTGACTGAGAATGAACTGACCAGCCATCAGGTTTATTTAGTGCTACTTTTCTGACCAGTAAGGAAGGGGCAGCACATATACCCACGGAGCTCCTCCTTGACTATTGAATTTGGCATTTTTGAAGCATTTTTGCCAAGCTTGATTTGTTAAAATTTAGCAACAACAAAGTCATCAAATTTTCAGACAGGGGCCAGAAAGGAAAAACTAGTTCACAAAGATTTACAGCTTTCAGGAATGTTCCAGAAGACTTTTCCGGATGGCAAAGGGCTAGAGAAAAAAGGGTCTTTCCAGCTTGGGCTTGACTGGAGGCTAGGAAGGGAGGTCAGGGTGAGAGCAGCGGCAGGAAGGACGGTATCGGCCCGTGGGACTGATGGTTGTGTTCTGCGCCCGGTGAGAGGTGGTTTGAGGGCTAGGAAGTCAGTTTATCTTCCCAAACAGGATAGGTAGAGGAAGAAGGAGGCACGTGACTGCCAGCCCGAGGAAGTCCTTTGGAACAGCAGGCACAAGGTCGATGATGGGAGGAAGGGAAGTGTTAATGAATCACTGAGAAATATGCTGTGTCTTAAACTCCTGACAAGGGGCGGGTAACCCGCCATAGGGAACTTGATTGCAGTGTGGAACCCACCATAGGTAACGTGATTGCAGTGTACCTGGAGCTGGGATTGTTAACCTAGGGATTGTGCCCCGTGGATAGCATTTTCAGGAATTCTGTGCGTGCCCTGAATTTATGAAGAATTCATGCAGGAAAAAAAAAAAAACAGACATAGTTTTTGGTGAGACAAAGTCTATGGCCTTCAGGAGTCTGTGATCCCCAAAAGATTAGAAACAAGTGACCTGTGTGTATATTCCCTCCGTCTCTAGGATCAAAGGTATCTTCTCTCCTGAGCCTAACTCCTCCTCCCCTGTTCCAAGGTGTCTCTTGCCCTGGCAGTGGCAGAAAGCCCTGCCTGGATGCAGTGGTAGTTGCCCCAGCCTAATGCCTGGGTTGTAATGGAGGGTTTAGTGGGAGGTGTGGGTAGGTCAGGTAACAGCAGATGCTCCAGGAAAAGCTCTGTGCTTCAGCAGAAAGCTGGGAAGCGTCTAGGTGAGTCTATCAGGACAAGATTTTCACTTGGAGACATATTGTTTCCTAAAAGTATAATTCCTTTCACGGGAGCACGGCAACACCCAGGGCTGGCTATAACTGCTGCTTGAAGAGGCTTATTGACACAGTGAGAGCGTCACGTTTGAGATTAGGGCTGTATTTCTCTTGAGAGCCCCTTGGCTCTCTTCATTATACTCAGTTTCTTTTGAAGGATTTATTTTTTAATTTTTTTGTAGAGATGGGGCCTTATTATTTGAGCCCAGGCTGGTCTCAAACTCCTGTGTTCAAGCGATCCTCCAGCCTCAGTCTCCTAAAGTGCTGGCATTACAGTATGAGCCACCAGCCCAGCCTTCTGAAGGATTTAAGAAATAGGTGTTTAGGCCGGGCGTGGTGGTTCATGCCTGTAATGCCAGCACTTTGGGAGGCCGAGGCGGATGGATCACGAGGTCAGGAGATCGAGACCAGCCTGGCTAACATGGTGAAACCCCGGCTCTACAAAAAATACAAAAAATTAGCCGGGCGTGGTGGCGGGAGTCTATAGTCCCAGCTACTCAGGAGGTTGGGGCAGGAGAATGGCGTGAACCCGGGAGGTGCAGCTTGTAGTGAGCCGAGATTGCGCCACTGCACTTCAGCCTGGGCCACAGAGTGAGACTCCATCTCAAAGAAAAAAAAAAAGAAATAGGTGTTTATTACAGCGTTGTCCATAGTGGCAGAAACCTGAAAACAATTTCAGTGTCTAGCAATAGTGAAATAATAGAAGAAACTGTGGATCATTCATATTATGAAATACTAGATAGCTTTTAAAAGAATATTAGCTCCATAGGCAGTGACCTAAAGGGAGTCCACAATGTTTTCTTAAATGAAAAACCAAGCTGGTATAGTGCATAGGATGGGAATAGGCAAAAAGTTTTTTGTAAAGAGCCAAATAGTAAATATTGTAGGCTTTGTGGGCCATACGGTTTTTGCTACAACTACTCAGCTTGGCAATTGTAGTGCAAAAACAGCTATAGACAATACACAAAAGAATAGGCATGGCTGTGCTCCAATAAAACTTTATTTATAAAAGCAAGCAGTGGATCAGATTTTGTCTACCAGTCATGGTTTGCAGATACTTTGCATAGTGTATGATATCTTTGAAAAGAAACTTTGAATATTGTGTATGTGTTTTATAAGAATAGGCTCCAAACTATTAATACTGGTTACCCTGGGGAGAAAAAGGGTGGGATTGGCAGTAGGGTGATTATTCGTTTTTTCTTTATTCATTTCTGTTTTCTTTGATTTGAAATGAAACAGATGTATTGTTTCACAATTTCTTTTTCACATTCCTAAAATGAAATATATATGCAGTGGGAATTCCCAGATGTATAGAAATGACTTTGCCTATGGAATGGGACAGTTTTGACTTGATTTAAGGGGATTTTGGTTGACCACGAGCTTCAAGAAACCAGCAGTTGCTAAAAGCCTAACCTAGTTTGAGATGGTGGTAATGAAAGTATAATTTTCTGATTAATAGAGGGGACAGTCCCAGTGTTTTTTGCAACAGTCAAACCATATCTAGGACTTTCTTTTAATTTTGGGTTGCTGAGTTGTAAGGCAGACATGGACAAACTAGATGTTTGCTGAAGACAGAGACTGGGAAGGTGAAGAGCGTGGAAATGCTGTCAAGAGGAGTGGAGCTTGCTGAGCCTGAAGAAGAGAGGGCAAGCATGGAAGAAATAAAAGCTGCCCTCACATCCTAGAGAGGAGAAAGGAACTGTTACCCATGCTCCAGGCTGTGCCCTGAACCACTGACATCCACTTCTTCTTGAGCAGATGATGGTCCAGCCAGCTTGTAAGGACGAGATCCTTACATAGCCTCCTTCTAAAATATTTCAGGAGGACCTGGTCTCTGCAAGATTCAGGAGCTAGGGGAGGGGGAAAAAAGTTCCTCTGGTGGTTTAGGGCCTGAACTTTGGGATAGATAGACCTGGTTTTGCAACCCTGGAAAAGTTTCTGAATCTCTCCAAGCCTCCATTTTTCCTCTGTAAAAGCGACATAATAAGATTATGATAATGATACTTATTTCATGGGGCCATTATGAGAATCAAATGAATCAATGCACATTTAGCATTTTCCAGTATGTCTGGCACAATCAGTAAGTGCTCAGTACATGTTAACAGTTTGTTGTTGGCTTGGTTCTTATTATTGTGGTTGTTACTATAATACCTGCCAGAGTAGTCTTCTAGTCTACTCCTGTAGCTGTGTTTGACATGCTGGTCCCCTTAACTTCGCAACATTTTACCCCATACTCTTCTTAGCCAAAACCAAGGTGATAGCTTGGCTGCATGGCTTTCTCTGGGCCTTGGTTGTTTTCATCTGTAAAACAGGCTTCACGGTATCTATTGTTCCTATTTAATAAGGCAGATGATGTATGAAAGACTCCATGGATATATCCTTGGAGAGAGAAATGAAGGATGTAAATCGAAGGTGACACAGTGCCTAAAGCCCGAGTTCCCTGCCTCACCTTTCTGTGCATCCGAATCCCACTCCTGCTTTAGCTAACCAAGTCCCCGCCTCTTCTCACCATGTGTTTATCTCCTTCCTGGAACTTCCGGGCACCTCTCTCTGCCTTGCCCATTTGGGCTGGTAATTCTATGCTGTATCGGTTTTCATCATAAATGAATAATCTCACATGGCTGTGTCATAACCATAACTGTAAGTAAGATCTGAGAGAGCTGGGTCTTTGTCTTACATGTTTTCATATTAATAGCTATTTAAAAAAATTATTTTAAAATGAATAATCGATGCCAAGTTCAAGCAGATTGCTGTGTGTCAGAAATGGTGCCAGATGTCTTCACAGATAATCAATATTGAATGACATCACAACACCCCTATAACTCAGGTACCAATGTCTCTACTTTACTGATGAGCAGTGGAGTTTAGAAAATTAGTTAGCTAGCCCGTGACCACTCACGTATAGTAAAAGACTTGTTCTTTCCTATTCTCTGAGGGCCAAGCAGGGTATCAGGCACACAGTAGGTTCAGGGTACATTTGATGTAAAATGTACCTAGCATCCCTCGCTGAAAAATGGAAGATTTTGGCTGGGTGTGGTAGCTCACACCTGTAATCCCATCACTTTGGGAGACGAAGGTGAGCGAATCACTTGAGGCTGGGAGTTCAAGACCAGTGTGGCCAACGTGGTGAAACCTGATCTCTACTAAAAATACAAAAATTAGCCGGGCATGGTGGCGGGCGCCTGTAATCCCAGCACTTGGGAGGCTGAGGCAGGAGAATAGCTTGAACTCGGGAGGCGGAGGTTGCAGTGAGCTGAGATTGCACCACTGCGCTCCAGCCTGGGTGACAGAGCAAGACTCTGCCAAAAAAAAAAAAGAAAGAAAAATTGAAGATTTCAAAAACTGTTGTTTCTAAAAGCAACTAAATTAAAGTTAAAAAAATTCCATAGGAGCTTGCCCTTGCCTCTCTCTGGCATCTGTTTACCAAACAGGCTGATCATTCACCTGGAACTGAACCAGGGCCAGTGAGGGAGGGGAAACAGGAGGCCTGAGTAGGACCCAGGTTTCCTGCAGGGAAGTCCTGGCCAAGTATCCCGCTTCCTTCTGGTCTATTGTTCATGGGAAGGAAGGCGAGGGGCCTTCTGTTCTTTCTCTGGAATCCCGTGGTGCCCGTCTTTGGCAGGCAGAAACAATGAGCCTACCCCAGCCTCCCACAATGTGTTTGAGGCACATCTTCCCCATTCTGTGGCCGAGGTGATGCTTGGACACATTGTAAGCACACAGATGTATGGATTTATTATTATTTCCTAAAACCTATGCTCTGCTGGCTGAGATGGGCCTGGGATTTATAAGCCCTACCAATTAGCCGAGTGCTGAGCACTGTAACCCAGGGCCAGTACTGCTCTCCTAGCTGCAGGGAAGGGGTGGTGAAAAATCACAAGAGGAAAATGGAACCTGGCACTAGAATGTGAGCAAAAAAGAGGCAATTCTGCTGACTTCAGAGAAGCCTCCTTGCAGAAGGAATCTGAAACACGAGCACCTCTCTGGGGAGGATGAGAAGCTCTTCTACAAGGAGGAGGGAAACATACGTTAGGCTATATAGGAAGGGCTGCTGGGAATCCAGGTTAAAATGTTTAACCCTGGAGAAAAAGAGATCAATTAGGAGTTTCTTGCTGTAATCCAGGTGGTGACAATGAGGGCCCGGATGCAGGAAGAGAGTGAGTGTGTATGTGAGTGAGTGTGTGTGTGTGTGTGTGTGTGTGGGAGGGTGTGTGTGTGTGTATGGGAGGGTGGGTGGGTGTGAGTGTGTGTGGGGTGTGTGGGGGGGATAAGTGAGTGTGTGTGTGGGATGGGTGAGTGTGTGGATGTGTGAGTCTGTGAATGTGAGAGTGTGTGTGGGTGTGGGTGAATGTGTGAGTGTGTGTGAGTGAGTGTGTGTGTGTGCATGTGTGTGCTGGGGAGGAGGAAGTAGTGGAGAAGTGAAGAATAAGAGGGAGTGAAGAATAAGAGGGACAGTGGCAAGAGGTTCTTAAAGGTAAAGATAAAGCTTGACTTGGGGTTGGTTATGAAACAGAGGACCAGTTAAAAAAAGTTCATGTTTCAGAATTTGTTAAAACTAGAGAGTTTTATTTATTTTTTCTTTTTTAAAATTTCAATAGGTTTTTGGGGAACAGGTGGTGTTTGGTTACATGAATAAGTTCTTTAGTGGTGATTTCTGAGATTTTGGTGCACCCATCACCCGAGCAGTGTACACTGTAACCCAATGTGTATAGTCTTTTATCCTTCACCACCCTCCCACCCTTTCCCCCGAGTCCCCAAGTCCACTGTATCATTCTTATGCCTTTGCATCCTTATAGCTTAGCTCCCACTTATGAGTGAGAACATATGATGTTTGGTTTTCCATTCTTGAGTTACTTCATTTAGAATAATGGTCTCCAGTTCCATCCAGGTTGCTGCAAATGGCATTATGTCATCCCTTTTTATGGCTGAGTAGTATTCCATGGTAAATATATATATATACACATATATATACCACAATTTCTTTATCTACTCATTGATTGATGGGCATTTGGACTAGTTCCACATTTTTGCAATTGCGAATTGTGCTGCTATAAACATGCGTGTGCAAATATCTTTTTTGTATAATGACTTATTTTCCTCTGGGTAGACACCCACTAGCAGGATCACTAGATCAAATGGTAGTTCTACTTTTAGTTCTTTAAGGAATCTCCACACCTTTTTCCATAGTGGTTGTACTAGTTTACCTTCCCACTAGCAGTATAAAAAAAGTGTTCCTTTTCACTGCATCCCCGCCAACATCTATTATTTTTTGATTTTTTTGATTATGGCCATTCTTGCAGGAGTAAGGAGGTATGGTATTGTGATTTCAATTTGCATTTCCCTGATCATTAGTGATGTTGAGCATTTTTTCATATGTTTGTTGACCATTTGTATATCTTCTTTTGAGAATTGTCTATCCATGTTCTTAGCCCGTTTTTGATGGGATTATTTGTTTTTTGTTTTTCTTGCTAATTTGTTTGAGTTCCTTGTAGATTCTGGACATTAGCCCTTTGTCAGATGTATAGATTTTGAAGATTTTCTCCCACTCTGTGGGTTGTCTGTTTACTCTGCTGATTGTTTCTTTTGCTGTGCAGAAGCTTTTTAGTTTAATTGAGTCCCATCTATTTATCTTTGAAACTAGAGAGTTTTAGATCTATACAGGGCTCACCTTACTCCTTCCCCCTTTCCCCTTTACAGGTGAAAAGTTGAGCCCAGGGAGGTTAAACAACTTGCCTACAGGAGTAACTCATGTCAGTACCTGGCTTCAGGGCCAGTAATTAGATCTCTGGATCCTCAGGCTGGATCCCCAATTCTCCCGTTTCTTCCATTCAGCTCAGAGGGCAGTCCTAATCCCAGGTTACAGTACTTGGCACTCAGCTAAACAGTGGGGCTTAGACATCCCTAGCCCTCCTCAGATACCAGGATACCAGTTTTATGAAGAACAAACGCTGATACCAGTGTTCTCAACCTCAGCACTATTGACTTTTGGACAGAGAGGACAGAGAGAGGGAATACGGCGTGAGATGAACTGGAGAGGCGGACAGCCATATTGGGCAGAGTCCTGTGGGTCACATAGATTTCTGCCTTGTCCTGGAAGTGACAGGAAGCCCTTGGCCCACTTGACTGAGAAGGATGGTGTAAAAATATTTGGTTTTGTTTGTTTATTCTTACAGACAGAGTCTTGCTCTGTCGCCCAGGCTGGAGTGCAGTGGCACAATCATAGCCCACTGCAACCTCAAACTCACATAGCTCTTTGTTGTGGGTGACTGTCACCCACACTGTAGGATGTTTAGCAGCATCCCTGTCTTGCACATCATGTGTTCGGCAGCATCCTTGCCACTAGATGCCATTGGCATCTTCTCCTTCTCTGCACATCTACAGTGGTGACATTTAAAAACATCTCCACACATTGCCAAGTGTCTCCAGAGGAGTGGGTGTGGAGGGACAAAATTGCCCCTGGTTGAGAACCAATGTCTTATATTGATGAGCTCCAGCATCACATGAGTCAAAGAAAACCAGAAAATTGAAAAGGGTAAAGCTCATATCATTCATTTAGAATAAAATTATTACTATTTTCCAAATAATCTTGAGAAAAGTGATTTGTTCATTCACTCATTCAACAAAAATATATTGTTTATGTACTATTGCCAGGTGCTGTCACAGCCTTTAGGGAGACAGGAATGAACAGGTTGGATTCTAGAGCAGCAGTCCCCAACCTTTTTGGCACCAGGGACCAGTTTTGTGGAAACAATTTTTCCACGGAGGGTTAGGGAGAGATGGTTTTGGGATGAAACTGTTCCACCTCAGAACATCAGGCATTAGATTCTCATAAGGAGCACACAAACTATATCCCTCACATGTGCAGTTCACAATAGGGTTAGCGTTCCTATAAGAACTTAATGCTGCAATTTAATGCTGCAGCTGATCTGACAGGAGGTGGAGCTCAGCTAGTAATGCTTGCTTCCCACCCTCACCTCCTGCTCTGTGGCCCCATTCCTAACAGGCCACAGACTGGTACTGATCCGCTGCCTGGGGTTGGGGACCCCTGCTCCAGAGGGTTTATAATCAAGCTCAGTGACTGTGAAAATGAGAGACCATTCCTAGGACTTCAAGAGTCCATGGAGAAAGGGAAAAAGGAGAAAAGCCAGAGGAGACAAAGAATCAATAGTCAGAAGTGGCTAGAAAGCCAGGAGAGGACACCGCGACAGAAGTCAACCTAGGCATTGGGCGGCTGAGACATAGACTTCGTTGTCAGGAGCACCTGTGTCTCAATTCTGGCTTACTATTACTTGGGCAAATTACTTCTTTAACCTCAGTTTCCTTGTCTGTAGAATGGAAATCATAACAGTAGTCACCTCCTGACTGTTTTGAAGATGAAACAAAAATAAGATAATACATGTGAAGCTCTTAGCACAGAGAGAGCACAGACTGGGACCTGGTAAACATGCAACAAACCTATGGAAGCTGCTCTAGTTATCTTTCAGTTTATACTATTTTATTGCTAGGAACAAAGTTGTGCTCCAGGCAAAGGCACATCAACTACCACCAAAGATTGGAATAAGTCGTTGGGGCAGTTATTTTAGCTTTGGCCATCTGGCTGTCCCTTATCAATAATTTGTTGGTTGCATCTGTGGTGGGTTTTGAGTATCATAAAGTTTACTAAGCCTGTTATTTCCTATATGCACAGAAGCAGTGAGAGGAATGTGCTGCAGTCATAATGAAAGTAGAGGTCATTTTTTAAAATTGAAAGTGAGAAAATGTCTTGCAATAGGACCATTCTATATTTATTTTAAAAAGAAAAGAAAGTGAGAAAACGCAGAATGCTACATGTGCCTTTGCCTTTGAAGTGAAGCACTGGATGATGGGGATGATGATACCTATTAAATACTTAGAAATGAGTTTGGCACATGGCGAGCACTCAAGCAACGTCTTCCTTTGTGATTATGATTATTATGATGGTGCAGAACAAAGAGGGAATCCTACGGTATGTGAAAAATGTTGAGTTTACACACAAGACAGTTATTAGCCAGAGGCAAGGAAAAGTGAAGACTAAACTGGAAAAAATCTGGAATATGTGGCTAGAGCTCAGCATCAATTTCAGATGCCTTATGCAAATTCAGGAGATGGCTAGAGGTTGGAGAACGTAAAGGGGTAGCTGGGAGAAAATGCTGCTTGGAGATGATTGTTGTAAGCCATAGGCATTCCGTGAGGCTAAGTTCATTCATTAGAATCTGTTCCTCATTAAAATGAATCTCAGGTGATTGGGTCATGGAGCCCATACCTCTCAGATATTTCTAGAGACCATCAGCAGAGGGAGGTCTCGTCTGCCTCAACAGGTTTACAAATTGATCCATTTTAAGGAAGGATGTCCAAGAGAGGAATGTTTTACGGTGGCAAAGAGAAACATAAACTTCAGAGCCTAAACTAACATTTCTATTTGGTTGATATGTGAGTGAAGATTGCAAACTTAATCTCTTCTTGTTCTCCTTGGATTTACAAATATAGCATCAACAACAACTCACATTTACTGAGAATGCAATATGTGGCAGACAGTTCTAAGCATATTGCACTTTCACCATGACTCTGTGAACTAGTTAGTGTTACGTGCCCATTTTATAGATTTAGAAGCGGAGGCACAACTTGCTTAAGGGACCCAGTTAGTGAATTGTACAAGCAAGATTTGAACCAGGTAGTCTGACCCCAGAGCCCATGCTCTGCTTTGCTTTGCTTTTTTTTTTTTTTTTTTTTGAGACAGAGTCTTGTTCTGTCACCCAGTCTGGAGTACAGTGGTGCAATCTCAGCTCACTGCAAACTCTGCCTCCTGGGTTCAAGTGATTCTCCAGCCTCAGCCTCCTGAGTAGCTGGGATTATAGGTGTGTGTCACCATGCCCAGCTATTTTTTTTTTCTTGTATTTTTTAGTAGAAATAGGGTTTCACCATGTTGGCCAGTCTGGTCTCGAACTCCTGATCTCAGGTGATCTGCCCACCTTGGCCTCCCAGAGTACTGGGATTACAGGGGTGAGCCACCACACCCGGCCCCATGCTTTTAACTACTGAATATACAAACAGCCTATTAACACCTGATCTTTGCTTTTTTTTTTCTTTTTGAGACAGCGTCTCACTTTGTTGCCCAAGATGGAGTGCAGTGGCGCGAACAGCTCACTGCAGCCTTGACCTCCCAGGCTCAAATGATCCTCCAGCCTCAGCCCTTTAAGTAGCTGGGACTACAGGCACATGCCACCATGCTCAGCTAATTTTTGTATTTTTTGTAGAGTCTAGGTTTCACCATGTTGCCCAGGCTGGTCTCGACCTCCTGAGCTCAGTTGATCTGCCTGCCTCGGTCTCCTAAAGTGCTGGAATTATAGGCATGAGCCACTGTGCCCAGCCAACACCTGATCTATTTTTAAGTATCAAAGCTTCTGTATTATTATGATGGCTGTCACTAGTAGGGAAGCATGATCACTGGCGTCAAGGATAATTGTGACCAAGTAAAAGCCATTTGATTTAGCAACAAGCAGATCATTGGCCTCTGAGTGGGTGGTTTCTGTAAAGTACTGGGGTGGCAGCCAGACTGTGAGGCCTCAAGGGAGTTGAGGGAAGTGAGAAAAGGGAAGCCTCCAGGGTTTACAGGCATACCTTGTTTTATTCTGCTTCACTTTATTGCACTTCACAGATATTGTGCTTTTTACAGATTGAATGTTTGTGACAACCCTCTGGCCAGGTCAATTGGCCCCATTTTTCCAACAGCGTGTGCTCACTTTATGTGTCTGAGAATTACATTTTGGTAATTCTCACAATATTTCCAACTTTTTCATTATTATTTTATCAGTTATGGTGATCTATCATGAGTGATCTTTGCTGTTACCATTGTAATTGTTTTGAGGCACCACACACTGTACCCGATAAGATGGCACACTTAATCAATAAATGTTATATGCATTCTGATTGCTCCATTAACTGGTTGTTCCCCTGACTCTCCCTCTCCTGGGGCCTTGGTATTTCCTGAGACACAATATTATTGAAATTAGCCAATTAATAATGCCACAATGACCTCTAAGTGTTCAAGTGGAGGAATGATCATGTCTCTCACTTTAAATCAAAATCTAGAAATGATTAAGTTTAATGAGGAAGGCATGTTGAAAGCTGAGATGGGCCAAAAGCTAGACCTCTTGGGCCAAACAGCCAAGTTCTGAATGCAAAGGAAAAGTTCTTGAAATTAAAAGTGCTACTCCAGTGAACTCAATAATAAGAAAGCAAAACAGCCTTATTATTGATATGGGAAAATGTTAGTGGTTTGGATGGATGATCAAACCAGCCACAACATTCCCTTACGCCAAGGCATAATTCAGAGCAAAGCCCTAGCTCTCTTTAATTCTATGAAGGCTGAGTAAGGTGAGGAAGCTGCAGAAGAAAAGTTGGAAGCTACAAGAGGTTGGTTCATGAGGTTTAAGGAAAGAAACCTATCTCCATTACATAAAAGTGCAAAGTGAAGCAGCATGGGCTGATGGATAAGCTGCAGTAAGTTATATGGAAGATCTAGCTAAGATCATTGATGAAGGTGGCTACACTAAACAGATTTTCAATATAGACAAACAGCTTTCATTGGAAGAAGATGCTATCAGGACTTTCATTTTAGTAAGAAGTCAGTGGTTGTTTCCAAAGCTTCAAACGACCGGCTGACTCTCTTCTTAGGAGCCAGTGCAGCTAGTGACTTTAAGTTGAAGTCAGTCCTCATTTACCTTTTTCAAAATCCTAGGGCCCTTAAGAATTATGCTAAATATACTCTGCCTGTGCTCTGTTAGGGGAACAAGAAGTCCAGATGACAGCACATCTGCTTACAGCATGTTTTACAGAACATTTTAAGCCCACTGTTGAGACTACTATTCAGAAAAAAAAAAAAAGATGCCTTTAAAAACATTACTGCTCATTGACAATGCACCTAGTCACCAAGAAGTTGTGATAAAGATGTACAAGGAGATTAATGTTTTCTGCCTGCTAACACAACATCCATTCTGCAGCCCAGGGATCAAGGAGTAATTTTGATTTTCAAGTCTTATTATTTAAGAAATACGTTCTGTAAGGCAAAAGCTGTCATCGATAGTGACTCCTCTGATGGATCTGAACAAAGTCAGTTGAAAACCTTCTGGAAAGGATTAACTATTTCAAATGCCATTAAGAACATTTGTGATTCATGGGAGGAAGTTGAAACCTCAGCATTAACAGGTGTTTAGAAGAAGTTGATTTCAACCCTAATGAGTGACAGTGGTTTCTTGAGATAGAAACTCCTCCTGATGAAGATGTGGTGAACATTGTCAAAATAACAACAAAGATTTAGAATATTACATAAATTTAGTTGATCAAGCAGTGACAGGGTTTAAGAGGACTGACCCCAATTTTGAAAGAAATTCCACTGAGGGTAAAATGCTATCAGCTATCTCTTGTGAAAGGAAGAGATTTTATGAATGGAAGAATCAATCAATGAGGCTAACTTCATTGTTGTCTTATTTTAAGAAATTGCCACAGCCACCCTAACCTTCAGCACCCACCACCCTGACCAGTCAGTCAGAAGCCATCAACACTGAGGCAACACCCTCCACCAGCAAAAAAGATTACTACTCACTGAAGGCTCAGATGATCAACATTTTTTAGCCGGAAAGTATTTTTAAATTAAAGTATGTACATTTTTCA